>NW_016808014.1:5413-11694 GCF_001698545.2 Rhinopithecus bieti
CAAGCCAGTGTGGTGGCTCCCACCTTTGGGAGGCCAAGATGGGAGAATCGCTTGAGCCCAGGAGTTCGAGACCAGCCTGGGCAACACAGTGAGACCTCATCTCTATTTTTTTAAAAAAATATAAAATAGAAAAAAAAGAGTTTCTGATATAAACCTATAACTGATATTTTTTTCTTCCCTCCCTCCCTGCCTCCCTCCTTTCTTTCCTTCCTTCCTTCCTTCTTTCCTTCCTTCCCTTCCTCTCTCCCTCCCTTCTTTTTTACTTTTGACATATTTGGGGAGGGAGTAGATAGTTTCTGTTCTGGCAGGCAGTTAACAGAAAGTTCACACTGGTGTAGATATGTAGGCCCAAACTGAAAACTGAAAATGGATGAATAATAAATACATTGCTGTAAGACTCCCTGAAATACAAGTCTCAGCTGGGCTGAAATACAAGCCCAGCACTATTCTTGGGAAAGGGTGAAGGGTCCCAAGAAGACAAGGTTGTTCATCTCCTAATAGGAGCATTCAATAATAAATTTCATTCATTTAACACATATTTACAGAACACCTACATGTGCCAAACAGTGCACTGGCTGCTGGGGATGCAGTGGTGAATAGGCTGGGCATAGACACTGCCCTTAGGATCTCACAATCTATTCCAGTGGCTACAACACACACACACACAGACACACACAATCCTGCAATCCTGCAAGTTTCTTGATGAACAATGCATACTTATATTTTTTTTATCCCATTTCATTGAAAAAATGGATTTCATGCCCCACTAATAGGTTGCTTGTTTAGTTTGAAAGGCATAGATCCATTCGAGAAGATAAATACATAGACAATTAATTATCATACATTGTTATAAGCACAATATAGAGAAGTATTCACAGAGACCAAGGAAAACATTCTGAACGTACATATTTTAAATAAAAATGGTCTGATAAGGCTGATGCCAAAACAATGTATGTTTGTAGTGTGAAGTGCATATTTATATTTTATTTTATTAGTTAATTTATTTATTTACTTATTTTTGAGACAGAGTATCGCTCTGTTGCCCAGGCTGGCATGCACTGGTGAGATCTCAGCTCACTGCAACTTCCGCCTCCCAGGTTCAAGCGATTCTCGTGGCTCAGCCTCCCAAGTAGCTGGGACTACAGGCATGTGCCACCACACCCTGCTAATTTTTGTATTTTTAGTAGGGATGAGGTTTTACCATGTTGGCCAGGCTGGTCTCGAACTCCTAACCTCAAGTGATCCACCCACCTCGGCCTCCCAAAGTGCTGGGATTGCAGGCATGAGCCACCTTGCCCGACCACATTTATACATTTTTATCACCAAAGTGACATTCACATGCTTGCAATATGCATACACATATATTTAGTATGTAATTTGGGAATCACAGAATGATGACACTTTATACAAACAGAACTTTGTGCTTCAAAAGACAGCATTTCACTGCCATTTTGAAGAACGCTAGAGATAGTATGTGTTCCTGTTATCTATTGCTGTGTAACAAACTATCCCAAAACCTAGTGGCCTAAAACGAGCATTTTGTTTCCATTCCGGGGTTGGGAAGCATTTTGTTTCCATTCTCAGGAAGTTGGGAAGACCTTGGCTGGTTACTTTTTTTCTGATTTAGTGGGGGTAGCCGGGGCTGGAGGATTCACTTCCAAGATGCCTTTTCCACTCACATGCCGCATGCCCTAGTGCTCCTTGGCCTTTCACTCCCTCTCCTTACATGGCATCTCATCCTACAGGGCCGCTTTATGTGGCTTGGCCTTCTCATGGCATGGTGCTCTTGGGGTAGATGACTGCTTATATGGTGAGTGGCCTGATCATGTGTTCCAAGAGACAGGAACTGGAAGCTGCCAGTCTCCTAAGACCTGGGCCCTGAAACTGGCACCAGGATCAGCTTCCTGGGGGTGGTCGTGCAGTTGCACAGGGCTCGGCGCTTAGCTTGATACTCTGTTTTTGCGATCTTGAAATTCCTTTTTTTTTTTTTTCCAGCACTGGGAAAGTAATGTGTCGTAAACTAGAACCAAGCGTATTGTGGTTTCAAATACAATCCTGTTTGGAGCAGAAGCCCGTGGGATTGCTGCGTTTCAGCCTCAGGGGATGGCCCGCTGATGGCCTCCGCCTGTGAAAGGGAGGGGCTTGAATGGCCCTTTGANTACCACCATGTCCGGCTAATTTTTTGTATTTTTAGTAGAGACAGGATTTCACCATGTTGGCCAGGCTGGTCTCAAACTCCTGAGCTAAAGTGATCCACCCGCCTCGGCCTCCCAAAGTGCTGGGATTACAGGCATGAGCCACCATGCCCGGTCTTTCTTGAAATTCTTAATTTCTTAAAAGGGGTCTCACATTTTCAGTTTGGGCTCCACAAATTACGTAGCTGGTCCCACCCAGACTGGGTTATCTCTTTTCCTGTACTTTTTTGGTCTAAACAGTTCCAGAACCCATCCAGATTCAAGGGAAAGTGTGATAGAGGCCACCTCTCAATGGAAAGAGTATCAAAGGCCTCGTGGTCATCTTTAATCTATCACAGCATGGTATGGGGTAGGAGAAAGAGCACTGGAATCAAGAAATCTGAGGCTTAGTCCCAGTTTTACAGCTATAACCAGCCTGCCACTAACAGGCCACCACAGCTTTGGGGACCTGTTTACTTCCGTTTGAAATGAGGAAGTTGGACTTGATCGCTAACCTCTAAAACCATGAACCTATAATGCCACATTTGTAATTGTCTAATGTACGTCTAATATGGTGTTCATTAGAAAAACTGTTTCCAGGCTGGGGATGGTGGCTCAGGCCTGTAATCCCAGCACTTTGGGAGACCGAGGTGGGTGGATCGCTTGAGGTCAGGAGTTGGAGACCAGCCTGATCAACATGGTGAAACCCCGTCTCTACTAAAATTATAAAACTTAGCCAGGCATGGTGGCAGGTGCCTGTAATCCCAGCTACTTGGGAGGCTGAGGCAGAAGAATCGCTTGAACCCAGGAAATAGAGGTTGCAGTGAGCTGAGATCACTCCACCACACTCTAGCCTGGTGACAAAGTGAGACTCTGTCTCAAAAAAAAAAAAGGAAAGAAAAAAGAAATATTGTTTCCACAGGGTTCTCCAGAGGAAGAAGGGCATGGGAACGGAAGGCAAATGAATACAGAAAACACAACTATTAGTTAAATCAGAAAGCCTGCGGATCTAAATTCAAGGTCAGCTGCCTCCAACTCCCACTTGTTCATTCTCAAACACCCGTTTCAGACTATGAGGCAGATACACAGTGTTGGGTACTGGGTACTGGGTGCTGGGCTGCAGCAGTGAACCACATCCACAGGCCCACATCTTCTTGGACTCTCAGCCTACAGGGAGGCAGATGACAGTGCAGACACAGCTCCTAGTGCGGAAGGCCACGGCAAGGAAGGCACTAGGGTCTTGGGAACCTGTCCCGAACACAGGAGGGGTTGAGGAAGAGCAAGCTGAGCCCTGGAGGCCCACGAGGAGTTAGGTTTTGTGGCTGAGGCTGCCGGGTGGAGCGTTCATGTCCTATGCAGAGGAAACAGACTGTGAAAAGGCCCAGTCAAGAGAAAGCTGGGAGATCGGGAACTGAAAGTTACTGTATGGCAGGAGTGTAGAAAGGGGATGTATTCATGGGCGAGGAAAGAGGATGCGAACAGGAAGTAGTGATGAGGAATGAGGCTGGAGAGGTAAGCAGACGCCAGATCACGAGGAGCCTCTAAGTATTGAGTGAGAGCTTCAATTCTATCCTGAGGTCAAGAGAAACATTAAAGAGTTCAAAGGTAAACAGTGGCCTATCAGATTTGGGTTTAAGAAATCGTCAAGATTAGTAGGCTGGGCGTGGTAGCTCATGCCAGTAATCCCAGCACTTTGGGAGGCTGAGGCAGGCAGATCACCTGAGGTCAGGAGTTCAAGACCAGCCTGGCCAACATGGTGAAACCCCATCTCTACTAAAAACACAAAAATTAGCTGGGCTTGGTGGCACATGCCCGTAATCCCAGCTATTCAGGAGGCTGAGGCAAGAGAATCACTTGAACCTGGGAGGCGGAGGTTGAGGTGAGCCAAGATCCTGCCACTGCACTGCAGCCTGGGTGACAGAGCAATACGAAAGAAAGGATGGAAGGAAGGGAGGGAGGGAGGGAGAGAGTGTGTTCAACTTCCTGCAACCAAACCTGTGAACTCACCTGTATGTGTGCCTTCTTCTTCCTCCTGCACTCCTGTTATAATAATAACAGCTACCATTTATGCAGTGTTCCTATGTGCAAGGCACAATGGTAAGCATATTACATGCATTATCTCCTTTAATCATCAGCCCAAATTTATGAGGCAGGTACTCATAATTCCTTTTTTTTTTTTTTTTTCCTTGAGATGGAGTCTTGCTCTGTCACCCAGGCTGGAGTGCAGTGGTGCGATCTCGGCTCACTGTAACCTCTGCCTCCTGAGTTCAAGCAATTCTCTGCCTCAGCCTCCCTAGTAGCTGGGATTACAGGTGCCTGCCACCACGCCTGGCTAATTTTGTGTTTTAGTAGAGACAGGGTTTCACCATCTTGGCCAGGCTGGTCTTGAACTCCTGACCTTGTGATCCACCCACCTCGGCCTCCCAAAGTGCTGGGATTACAGGCATGAGCCACCAGTCCCGGCCAATTCCATTGTTTTATAGTCAAGAAAAGTAAGACTCAGGGAGAGTGAGTGACTTGCCCAGGGTGTCACAGCTAGAAGGTGGTAGAACTAAGCTCTAATCAGACAGTCTGACTCCAGAGTCTCCTCCTCTGTGAGACAAATTTCTAGTCCTATGCTCTGCCTTATCCCTTCCCACCTCTTGGGAGCTTTGATCCATTTACTATTCGCGTTGACTCCTCTGTCTTCCTATTTCTCCTTCTGAGTCCTTTGTGTCATTACACAAACAAGCCGTCACTCCCAAGCCAAAATAAAACCCCTCTCCTGGCCGGGTGCGGTGGCTCACGCCTGTAATCCCAGCACTTTGGGAGGCCGAGGCGGGCAAATCACGAGGTCATGAGTTCGAGACCAGCCTGGCCAACATGGTGAAACCCTGTCTCACTAAAAACACAAAAACTAGCTGGGCATGGTGGTAGGCACCTGTAATCCCGGCTACTCAGGAGGCTGAGGCAGGAGAATCGTTTGAACCCGGGAGGGGGGAGGTTGCAGTGAGCCGAGATCGCGCCACTGCACTCCAGCCTGGGCAACAGTGCGAGACTCTGTCTCAAAGCAAAACGAAACAACCCTCCCCTAACCCCACAGCGACCTCCAGTTCTCTCTTGATTTGCTTATCCACGTGTCCGACTGTCTATTGGTTCTCTTCACTTGGATGTCATATAGCCAATCTCAAACTTAATGTATCCAAAACAAGTTTTGATCCCCTTCCCCTACCCGCCAAAAAAACCTATTCTTCTCATGGCCCTTCCCTCTCAGTAAATGACACCACCATCCACCCTGTTGCTCAAGCCAGAAACCTGAGCATCATCCTTGCCACCTCTGTCTTCCTCCTCCCCTACATTCAGTCAATCACAAGTCTTGTTGATTCCATGAAATCTCTCTTATCAGTCCATCTGACTCCATCTCCACTGCTTCTGCCCTAGTTCTAGTCACCATCATGTCTTCCCGTTTAGACTACAGACCATAGCCTCTTACCAGTCCCTCTAATCCTCGTCTACTCCTCTCCATCCCGAATCAGTGGGGTCTCAGCAGCAGTCCACATGCTAACGTCGTTTCTTTTTCTTTTTTTTTTTTTAATAGAATCTCACTCTGTCACCCAGGCTGTAGTGCAGTGGCGTGATCATGGCTCACTGCAGCCTCGACTTCCCAGGCTCAGGTGATCCTCCCACCTCAGCCTCCCAAGTGATTGGGACTACAGGCATGTGCCACCATGCCCAGCTAATTGTTTTCTATTTTGTAGAGATGGGGTTTTGCCATGTTGCCCATGCTGATTGTGAACTCCTGGGCTCAAGTGATCCACCCACCTTGATTCTATAATCTGTGGGATTACAGAATCCCAGCACTTTGGGAGGCTGAGACAGGCAGATCGCCTGAGGTTGGGAGTTTGAGACCAGCTTGGCCAGCATGGTGAAACACCGTCTCTACTAAAATACAAAAAAAATTAGCTGGGCAGGGTGGCAAGCGCCTTTAATCCCAGCTACTTGGGAGGCTGAGGCAGAAGAACTGCTTGAACCCGGTAGGTGGAGGTTGCAGTGAGCCGAAATTGCGCCATTGCACTGCAGCCTGAGCGACAGAGCAAGACTCTGTCTCAAGAGGAAAAAAAAAAAAAA
>NW_016808014.1:11813-16866 GCF_001698545.2 Rhinopithecus bieti
CCAGCTAATTGTTTTCTATTTTGTAGAGATGGGGTTTTGCCATGTTGCCCATGCTGATTGTGAACTCCTGGGCTCAAGTGATCCACCCACCTTGATTCTATAATCTGTGGGATTACAGAATCCCAGCACTTTGGGAGGCTGAGACAGGCAGATCGCCTGAGGTTGGGAGTTTGAGACCAGCTTGGCCAGCATGGTGAAACACCGTCTCTACTAAAAATACAAAAAAAATTAGCTGGGCAGGGTGGCAAGCGCCTTTAATCCCAGCTACTTGGGAGGCTGAGGCAGAAGAACTGCTTGAACCCGGTAGGTGGAGGTTGCAGTGAGCCGAAATTGCGCCATTGCACTGCAGCCTGAGCGACAGAGCAAGACTCTGTCTCAAGAGGAAAAAAAAAAAAAAAAAAAAAGCCCAGGGCCTCACGAGGGAGGGGAATGGGTGGAGTGTTAACGTAGCCCGAGCAGCAGGGAAGACATCCCCAAGGAGGTAACATTTAATCTGACACCTGAAATGAAGGATGAATGGGTCAGGTGAAGTCAGGGGCAAGGGAGAGAGGAAAGTGTTTCTGGAGAGAGAACAGCGTGTAGGAACCCCAGAGTTGAGAAGAACATGGCTCCTCGAAGGATCAGCAAGGAGAACTGAGTGGCTGGAGCAGAGTGAGGGAGGGTAAGTGGGGAAGGGATAAAGCAACTTTGGGAGAGGCAGGGTGCAGTGGCTCATGCCTGTAATCCTAACACTTTGGAAAGTTGAGGAGGGTGGGCCACTTGAGCCCAGGAGTTGGAGACCAGCCTGGGCAACAGCGTGAAACCCCGTCTCTACAAACAATACAAAAAGCTAGCCTGGTGTAGTGGCGTGCACCTAAAGTCCCAGCTACTCGGGAGGCTGAGATGGGAGGATCGCTTGAACCCGGGAGGTCGAGGCTGCAGTGAGCTGTAATCACACCACTGCACTCCAGCCTGGGTGACACAGTGAGACTCTGTCTCAAAAAAAAAAAAACAAAACAAAACAAACAAAAAAACAGGACTTTGGGAGAGAATGTAGAGTGAAGAGAAAAGCTTCCAGAACTTCATCCTGGTAAACCCTAGCAATTAAAGCCATAGGAGGTTATGGAAGACTAGAGAAGAGTTTCAAACAGGAGGAAGTAGCCAATATTGTTCAGTGCTGCCAAGAAGTGAACTAAGATAAGGACTTGGATTTGGCAGATGGGAGGTGCAAAGACATGAATATATGTGTACCTCCAAAATGTGTATGTTGTAGGCTGGGCACGGTGGCTCACATCTGTAATCCCAGAATTTTGGGAGGCTGAGGTGAGTAGATCACTCGAGCCCAGGAGTTCCAGACCAGCCTGGCATGGTGTAACCCCATCTCTACTAAAAATACAAAAATTAGCCAGGCATGGTGGCGGGCGTCTATAATCCCAGCTACTTGGGAGACTGGGGCAGAATTGCTTGAACCTGGGAGGCAGAGGTTGCAGTGAGCTGAGAATGTGCCACTGCACTCCACCCTGGGCGACACAGTGAGATTCTATCTCAAAAAAAAAAAAAAAAATGTGTATGTTAGAACTTAATCACCAAGGTGACAATATTAAGAGGAGGGATCTTTAGGGAAGTGATTAAGTCATGAGGCACTGCCCTCATGAATGGGATTAATGCCCTTATAAAAGAGGCGGCTGGGCTTGGTGGCTCACGCCTGTAATCCCAGCACTTTGGGAGGCCAAGGTGGGCAAATCACGAGGTCAGGAGTTTGAGACCAGCCTCGCCAACAAGGCCAACATCTCTACTAAAAATACAAAAAGTAGCTGGCCATGGTGGCGGGTGCCTGTAATGCCAGCTACTCCGGAGGCTGAGACAGGAGAATCGCTTGAACTCAGGAGGCGGAGGTTGCAGTGAGCCAAGATCGTCGCATCACTGCACTCCAGCCTGGGCGACAGTGAGAGACTCTGTCCCAAAAATAAATAAATAAATAAGGCTTCAGAGAGCTGCCTGGCCCTTCCATCTCTTCCACCATGTGAGGACACAAAGGTGCCATAAATGAGGAACCAGCTCTCACCAGACACCAAACCTGCCTTGATCTGGGGCTTCCCTACCTACAGAACAGTGAGCAACAAATTTCTGCTCTTTATAAATTACCCAGTCCAAGGTATTTTGTTATAGCAACAAGAATGGACTAAGACACGAGGTCATCATGGGGGACCTTCTGTTTTATTTTTAGCTCACTGCAACCTACACCTCCCGGGTTCAAGCAATTCTCTGTGCCTCAGCATCCCGGGTAGCTGGATCACAGGTATGTACCACCACGCCCGGCTAATTTTTGTATTATTAGTAGAGACGGGGTTTCGCCACGTTGGCCAAGCTGGTCTCGAACTCCTGACCTCAGGTGATCCCCCTGCCTTGACCTCCCAAAGTCCTGGGATTACAGGTGTGAGTCACCACACCCTTTCTGGAAGCAATTGCTCTGGGATGATGGAGGCAGAAGCCAGAATATAGAAAGTTAAAGACTGAAGAAGAGGTAAGGAAATGGAAATGATGTGGTAAGGAGACCTCTCAGTAGACAGGCTTTACTGTGAAGAGAAGAGGCACAAGTTTGAGCCAGAAGGTTAGGGAAAACTTGTGCTCTTTGGTCACCCAAAGTGACACTCCTATTAATGACTTACTAAATGTCTGTTGTACATGGACACATATAGGGGAACAACACACACTGGGGCTTATCAGAGAGTGGAGGGTGGGAGGAGGGAGAGGATCAGGAAAAATAAATAATGGGGGCCAGGCGCAGTGGTTCACACCTGTAATCCCAGCACTTTGGGAGGCCGAAGCAGGGAGATCACCGGAGGTCAGCACTTCGAGACCAGCCTGGCCAACATGGTGAAACCCCATCTCCACTAAAAATAGAAAAATTAGCCGGGCATAGTTCCAGCTACTCGGGGAGGCTGAGGCAGGAGAATCACTTGAATCTGGGAGGTGGAGGTTGCAGTTGAGCTGAGATAGAGCCACTGCACTCCAGCCTGGGTGACAGAGCAAGACTCCATCTCTAAATAAATAATGGGTACTAGGCTTAATACCTGAGTGATGAAATAATCTGTACAACAAACCCCCATGACACGTTTACCTACGTAACAAACCCACACATGTACACCTGAACTTAAAAGTTAAAATAGGCCAGGCACGGTGGCTCATGCCTGTAATCCCAGCACTTTCAGAGGCCGAGGCGGGTGGATCATGAGGTCAAGAGATTGAGACCACCCTGGTCAACATGGTGAAATGTGTCTTTACTAAAAATACAAAAATTAGCTGGGCGTGGTGGCACACGCCTGTAGCCCCGTGTATCCAGAATTTATTCCTTCTGGTGGGTTCTTGGGCTTGCTGACTTCCAGAATGAAGCCGCAGACCCTCCAGTGAGTGTTACAGCTGTTAAAGATGGGGTGTCCCAGAATTTGTTCCTTCAGATGTTCAGCTGTGTCCAGTTTCTTCCTTCCAGTGGGTTCGTGGTCTTGCTGACTTCAGGAATGAAGCCACAGACCCTTGTGGTGAGCGTTACAGCTCATAAAGGTAGTGTGGACCCAAAGAGTGAGCAGCAGCAAGATTTATTGTGAAGAGTGAAAGAACAAGTCTCCCACTGCATAGAAAAGGACCCCAGGAGGTTGTTGCTGCTGGCGCCCGTGGCCAGCTTTTATTCCCTTATTTGGCCCCACCCACATCCTGCTGATTGGTCCATTTTACAGAGTGTTGATTGGTCCGTACAGAGTGCTGACTGATGCATTTACAAACCTTTAGCTAGACACAGAGTGCTGACCGGTGCGTTTACAAACCTTTAGCTAGACAGAAAAGTTCTGCAAATCCCCACTCGACCGGGGAAGTCCAGCTGGCTTCACCTCACACCAGCTACTGGGGAGGCTGAGGCAGGAGAATCGCTTGAACCCTGGAGGCAGAGGTTGCTGGGAGCCAAGCCGAGATCACACCACTACACTCCAGCCTGGCAACAGAGCGAGACTCCGTCTCAAAAAAAAAAAAACAAAACCAAAAAACAAAAAACAGTTAAAAATAAAATGTCTGTTGTACTGAACTAAACTGTGGGTAAGTTTAAAGATACAGGAGAAGACGATTGATGTCAGTAAACCCTGAGAGGAGGGGGGTTGAGAGCATGAGCGATATCTTGAAAGAGGACAGGCATGCTCCTTTGTCAGAACGAAGGGAAGGAGGGAAGATAGGGAGTCTTGGTGTGGAATATTTGTTATGTTGGCTGGGGTTAGGGGCATTTCTATAGATGAATAGGGCCAGGAGATGAAGGACTTGTATAATTTGATTCTCTTCAGAGGATTTCAGGTTTAGCTCTGGCTCCAATTTATGACTTTATCTGAAAACAGTATCTAACATATTTAATATTTGGTGGGCACTTACTAAGTTGCTGCTTTTACTTCCGTGAGTGAAGGACAAGGTACGTTTGCTGGTTGCAATTATGTCTGTCTTAGTCCATTTTTGTGTTGCTATAAAGAAATACTTGTAGGCCAGGGGTGGTGACTCACGCCTGTAATCCCAGCACTTTGGGAGTCCGAGGCGGGTGGATCACTTGAGGTCAGGAATTCGAGACCAGCCTGGCCAACATGGTGAAACCCCGTCTCTACTAAAATACAAAATTAGCCAGGCATGGTGGTGCAAGCCTGAAATCCCAGCTACTCGGGAGGCTGAGGCAGGAGAATCCCTTGAACCCGGGAGGCAGAGGTTGCAGTGAGCTGAGATCACACCACTGCGCTCCACCCTGGGCAACAGAGCAAGACTCTGTCTCAAAAATAAATAAATACTTGGGAGGCCAGGCACAGTGGCTCCTGGGCAATATAGGGAGACAATGTTTCTATAAAAAAAAAAATTTTTTTTTGAAAGAAATATCTCATCTTTGGCCACATTAAAAAAAGAAAAGAAGGCCGGGCGCGGTGGCTCAAGCCTGTAATCCCAGCACTTTGGGAGGCCGAGACGGGCGGATCATGAGGTCAGGAGATCGAGACCATCCTGGCTAATACGGTGAAACCCCGTCTCTACTAAAAAATACAAAAAACTAGCCGGGCGA
>NW_016808014.1:18330-23537 GCF_001698545.2 Rhinopithecus bieti
TAGGTTTGTGGTTTTTTTTTTTTTTTTTTTTTTTTTGAGACAAGGTCTTGCTCTGTCACCCAGTCTGGAGTGCAGTGGTGTGATCATGGCTCACCGCAGCCTCAACCTCCTGGGCTCAAGCAATCCTCCCGCCTCACCTCCTAAGTACATGAGACTACAGTCTTGCACCACCATGCCATGCTAATCTTCTAATTTTGTATAGAGATGAGATCTCACTATGTTGCCCAGGCTGCTCTCAAACTCCTGGGCTCCAGCAACCGTCCTGCCTTGGCCAGCCATTAAGTCTTCAAGTTCCAAAATGATCTCCCTTGACTCCATGTCCCCTCATCCTGGGCACACTGGTACAAGGGGTGGGCCGCCAAGGCCTTGAGCAGCCCCATCCCCATGGCTATGCTGGGAGCAGCCCACGTAGTTGCTCTCATGGATTAGAGTCCAATGCCACAGGCTTTTCGAGGCTGAGGATGCGTGCTGCTGGTGGCTGCACTATTCTGTGGTCTCGAGGGTGGTGGCCCTGCTTCCACAGCTCAAATAGCCCCTGGTAGGGATTCTTGCGGGGGCACTACCCCTGCAGCAGACTTCTGTCTGGGCATCTAGGCTTTCCCATACTTCCTCTGTAATCTAGGTGGAAGTTGCCAAGCCTTCAATCACTCTCACATTCTGCAAGTCTGCAGACTTAGCACCATGTGGAAGCCCCAAGGCTTATGGCCTTGGGAGCAGCAGCCAGAGCAGTACCTGAGGCCCTTTGAGACTGGGCTGGAGCTAGAGCAGTAGGGATGCAGGTCAGTGGTACCCCAGGCCTGGCACCCTATTTCCTTCCCTTCCACGCCCCTCCCAAAAAAAAAAAAACATTCTGTCCTCCTATGCCTGTGGCCTGAGTGAATTTTTTTTTTTTTTGAGATGGAGTCTCGCTCTGTCGCCCAGGCTGGAGTGCAGTGGTGCTATCTTGGCTCACTGCAACCTCTGCCTCCCAGATTCAAGCGATTCTCATGCCTCAGAGCCTCCCAAGTAACTGAGACTACAGGCACACACCACCACGCCTAATTTTTTAAATATTTTTAGTAGAGACGGGATTTCACCATGTTGGCCAGGCTGGTCTCAAACTCCTGACCTCAGGCGATCCACCTTTTGAGACAGAGTCTTGCTCTGTCACCCAGGCTGGAGTGCAGTGGTGCAATCTCAGCTTACTGCAACCTCTGCCTCCCAGGTTCAAGAGATCCTCCTGCCTAAGCCTCCTGAGTCGCTGAGATTACAGACGCCCGTCACCATGCCCAAATAATATTTGCATTTTTAGTAGCGACGAAGTTTCACCATGTTGGCCAGGCTGGTCTTGAACCTCTGACCCCAGATGATCTGCCCACCTCAGCCTCCCAGAGTGCAGGGATTACAGACGTGAGCCACTGTGCCGGCCTGCCCTTAGTGATCTATAAAATGCCTTCAGGGCCTTTTCCCATCCTCTTGACTATTAGCACTTGGATCCCTTTTAGCCATGCTAAGCACTTCAGCAAGTAGTTATGTCAAAAGTAAAAATATATAGCTTGTGAAGAACATCAGCAGAGGAGCCAACATCTCCTTTGAGGAACAGTCACTCCTCTGGCACAGATGGAAAACAACTTGCAATAAATGCAAACTCATTTTAAAGCTGACATAATGCAGGTAAACCACAAGATCCCTCCTGGACTACCCTAGCAGATAATGTAGTTTTGCCACAAGAACCTGCTGAGCCCCTTAGGATTCTTTCAAACAGCTGTTATTTCCTATTCCCTGTGTGTCACCCAGTGTGCCAGATGTTGCACATACATTATCTTGAATGCTCAGAACAAACCTGCAAAAACGATTCTATTGGTCCCATTTCACAGATGAGGAAATTGCCACTCAGAGAGGCCAGCACGTAGCTCAAGGTCATGAATTGGGAGCTAGGATTTGAACCCAGGCAAGGCTGAGAGCTTTCCACCACACCAGTGGCTTTGATTTTTACTCCAGGGGCCACGGTGTAGGACTGTCTGTCTAGAAAAGAGGCAGGGGGTGGGGAGATTTACACATGAGGATTCTAGGTAAGCTTCATTAGAACAAAGACTTTGGAGGAGAAAAAAAAAGAGAAGTTTTAAAGGCACTGCCCTCACAGGGATCTTTGAACTTCTTGGGGTGAAGAATGACTATTTTTCTTAGAGACAGGGTCTTGCTCTGTTGCCCAGGCTGTAGTGCCATGACACGACCATGGTTCACTGCAGCCTCTACTTCCTGGGCTCAGGTGACCCTCCCACCTCAGACTCCCAAGTAGCTGGGACTACAGGCAAACAGCAACTATAGGCATACAGCCTTGCTAGTATGACTTTTCTGAAAGCATTGCTCTAGAAGTGTTTTGCTTTTGCGATGCATTTGCCCCCAGTTTTCTCCCCTGGCACATTCATCCTCCAGGTGACTGCCAGAGTGATCTTCCAAAATCTCATCATGCTACTCCTCTGCTTAGAAACCTTCCATGACTCCCAACTACCTTTTGGCTAAACTTCATGAACCTCTTTTAGCATGACCTTCGAGACTCTTGGTGATCTGGACCCCCTTCCACTTCTCCAGCCTTGCCATTAACCTCTCCCCAGCTTCCACCCTCCTGCCAAACCCGCTACCTTTATAGTGCCTGGTACTTGCCACACTCAACGGTCAACTCCCACTCACCCCTTGAGCCTCAGATCAGGCACCACCTTCCTCCACGAAAGCCTTTTCTATTCCTCTCGACCTGGATCCGGCCCTGCCTCCTGTGCTCCCTCAGCACCCCCTCCCCCTGATCCATCACAGCCCTGCTTTTGTCTCCTCTTCTTGCTTGGCTCCCCTGCTAGAATGAAGTCTTGCATCATCTGCTTAACTCCACTTTGCTCCCCTGGAAAGAGGTTTCTCGGGGAATTTGCTCTTTCTTTTGGGGTAAGCATACCAGTCTTGCCTCAAAAAGCATACCAGAAATGCCAACGGCTTGATGTGAGGCACGGAGAGTTTTCAGCATGGGAGTTTGTCCCCTGCAGCCAAACCTCAATTTTACATGGAGGAGGTAGGCTAGGCAGTATCACATGATGAGAAAAATCTGTGGGGAAGAGTAGCCGACTACAGGAAAACTATGGAAAGCCGTTTTCGAATCTTCCAGCTAACTTGGTTTTCATTTTGGAAAGAGGAGGGTGAACGGTTGTCTCAGGCCCCCAGATCTGCTAACAGTTAAGATGCTTAGGTTCACACTTTTCCTATAAAGAGGGGACTAATGTTATAAGTGGCCCGTGAATGCTCAGCACACGCCAATCTTCCTTCCAAGCCAGGAGCCTGCAGAATCAGCAGAAAGCCCTGCCCTGACAGCCTTCACCAAGCCCAACCCACCTTGGCAGCTGTCAAGGGGGAGATTGTGGAACAGAAACCACAGTCCTGCATCAGTTGGCCTCTTTGCATCTATAAAATGGGCACAGGGGTGGAGAGGGTTAGTGCCAGATGCCAATGCCAATTGCCAGAATCTAGGAACTGTTAGCCCTCCCTCCTTCAATTACTAAAGAAAAGAAGTTCATTTAGAAAAGACAAAGGAAGGCCAGGCACAGTGGCTCATGCCTGTAATCCCAGCACTTTGGGAGGCCAAAGTAGGGGGATGACTCGAACCCAGGAGTTCGAGAACAGCTTAAGCAACATAGCGAGACCCTGTCTGTACAGACAAAAAAAAAAAAAAAAAGCTGAGCATGGCAACATGTGCCTGTAGTCCCAAGTACTTGGGAGGCTGAGGCAGGAGGTTCACCGGAGCCCAGGTGTTTGAGGCTGCAGTGAGCTATGATCGTGCCACTGTACTCCAGACTAGGTAAGAGTGAGAGATGCCATCTCAAAAATAAAAAATAAAGGAAAGTAGGAAAGTTTTGAGCATAGAGGCAACAGGCCCACCAGGCAGAGATGGAAACATGGATGAATGGGCTCAGGGTGGCGTTTCTGGGCTGTTAGTGGTGACTGTTTCCCCCTGGTGTTCACGGACTGGGATGAGAGGGCTGGGGAACGCGACAGTCCATTGCAAGGGCTACCCAAACCGTCAGGGATACAGTGCTATTTTAAAAATGCACTGTTCTCCAAGGCAGCATGGGTCTGTAGCCAGCAACTGCTTTCCTGGCCTTTCAGGCTGAGTCAACCCTCCTGTAGTCTATTTAATTCATGCCATTTCTGCATAGGAGCAATTTTGCAAGCTACAATTTATGCATTAAACTTAACTTTTTAAAAAGAATTTTACGTGTGAAATATATATATATATATTGAGATAGGGTCCCACTCTTGTCACCCAGGCTGGAGTGCAGTGGAATGCTTTACTCACTGCAGCCTCCACCTCCCAGGCTCAAGCAATCCTTCCACCTCAGCCTCCCTAGTAGCTGGGACTACAGGCCTGCACCACTACACCTGGCTAATTTTTATATATTTTTGTAGGGACGGGGTCTCCCTATATTGCCCAAGCTGGTCCAGAACTCCTGGGCCCAAGGGATAGTCCTGCCTCAACCTCCCAAAGTGCTGGGATTACAGGCGTGAGCCACCGTGCCCAGCCCTAAACTTAATTTTTTAAATGCTGCTGAGCAGGCACGATGGCTCATGTCTGTAATCCCAGCACTTTGGGAGGCCGAGGCAGGGGAACACTTGAGGTTAGGAGTTTGAGATCAGTCTGGCCAACATGGCGAAACCCTGTCATTACTACAAATACAAAAATTAGCCAGGCGTGGTGGTGCACGTTTGTAATCCCAGCTACTTGGGAGGCTGAGGTAGGAGAATCGCTTGAACCCAGGAGGCAGAGGTTGCAGTGAGCCTAGATCACACCATTGCACTCCAGCCTGGGCGACAGCGCGAGACTCTGTCTCAAAAAACAGTAATAGTGGCCAGGCGCAGTGGCTCACGCCTGTAATCCCAGCACTTTGGGAGGCCGAGGCTGGTGGATCACGAGGTCAGGAGATCGAGAATATCCTGGCAAACACGGTGAAACCCCGTCTCTATTAAAAATATAAAAAATTAGCCGGGCGTGGTGGCGGGCGCCTGTAGTCCCAGCTACTCGGGAGGCTGAGGCAGGAGAATGGCGCGAACCTGGGAGGCGGAGCTTGCAGTGAGCCGAGATCGCGCCACTGCACTCCAGCCTGGGCGACAGAGTGAGACTCCGTCTCAAAAAAATTAATTAATTAATAATAAATAAATAAATAAATAAATAAATATAACACTGCTGACTT
>NW_016808014.1:24078-29376 GCF_001698545.2 Rhinopithecus bieti
AAAAAAAAAAAAAAAAAAAAAAATCGCCAGGCGTGGTGGCGGACGCCTGTAGCTATTTGGGAGGCTGAGGCAGGAGAATTGCTTGAACCCAGGAGGCAAAGGTTGCAATGAGTCAAGATTGCACCACTGCACTCCATTTCAAAAATAAATAAATTAAATAAATAAATAAATGCTGCTGAAGAGCTGAAGAAAGCCCCATCTTGGGAAAAAAAAGTGCCCGTGGGTGTGTCTCATTAGAGGCCACAAATCAAGGTAAATTACATGACTCACCGTGGAAATATCAGAAACATAAATTTGGAAACTTTTGCCTTTTACCCCCCAACCCAAGGCCCCTATAGGACAACTCTTCTAGGATGAGGCTGGTGCCTGAGGCCAGACCATCAAGGAGCTCAGGACAGAGGTGAACTGTGTGTTTCTCCTCAGATCCAAGGTGGAAATAGCTGCTTCCGTGCACAGCTCTGGCCATTTGTTCTGAGAAGGAGGCTCAGAGCCTGCCCCGGAGCAGGAGATCATGGCCATGGGTGGGTGACCTCTACCCTGCAAACATATGCAGCTTCTTCCTTTGTGGTTAGTAAGGAAGGTGGGGGAAAACACTGAAAGGACAGCCTTGTCATATGAAAAGAACACATATTCCACTTTAATATACATAAGAAGTCACTTGTGATACATGAGAAAAAGTACCAGTTAAGGCCTGGTCGTCTCAGGAGGAGGTTGTCAGAGGCTGACTCTACCCGCACCCCAAGACCCCATTAATGGCCGAGGCAGGCCGGCAGAGTTAGGCGTTTTCTCTGCATTGGTGGTTTGCAATTTTAACTCATTCTTCTAGAGAATGTTTCCTAATAAACCCTGCGCGTCGGCCTGCCCAGAAATGGCCACTGGAAGCTTAACTTGCCCTCTCCCAAGCAGGACCACGAGACCACGATCCCTTCTCCCAACTCCTTAGTCGTGTAGCTTTGGAACTCGGAGCCAGGCCAGCTTGGTCCTTCACTCTCTCTTGGTGAGGTGGTGCCCGAGTCCCCAGGTCCTCCAGGTCGGTGGTTACAGGAGACCTGAGACAAGTACCTGAGTTGGACCCCGACATGTTCTGTTCCTTGCAGGCCCAAGCAGCGTCCAAGGCGCCTCTCCTTCGGTGGATCCCGGGACAACCCAGGACCTAGCCATTGCCACAGCGTCGCGGCCCCTCCTACCTCTCCAGTCTCTGTCCCTGTCAACGGTCCTGGAATGAGGGGAACAGATGGCGGAAAAGGCCATGCATTTGCGCCACCCGGCTGCCCGCGGCGTCCTTCGCCTTGGTCCGCGACGCCGCCGCTCTCCTGCTTGTCTCCACAGCCGTCGCGCCCACTGCGCTCGCGGCCCTCCACGCAGTGGTGCCGCTGCTGTTGTTGTTCAGGTTGGTGCACCCGCTGCCGCTTTCCATCTCCCATTCCTCGGCTCCCGACAGCTCCCGCAACCTCCAGGGCGCGTCGGGCCGCAGGTAGTGGCAGGCCCGGTGGCCGCTGTGGTCGCGGCGCGTAGCGTCGGCACCCAGGGCACCCACCAGCACCTTGATTACCATGTCGTGGCCCTGAAGGGCCGCCAGGTGGAGGGGCGTGAGGCCGCCGCTGCCTGGGGCGCTCACGTCGAGCCGCAGCCCCCGGCGTAGGGCGAAGTCGTGTACTAGAATGAGCTCCTCGTGGCGCCCGTGCTTGGCCAGCCAGTGCAGAACCGAGTAGCCGGTGATCGGGTCGCCCCGCAGCAGCAGCTCCGGCTCAGCCTCCAGCAGCTCCCGCAGCACCTCATAGCGGCCCTCGGCGGCCGCCAGAATCCACGCGTGCTCCCGCGGTTCCAGGCACAGCCTGCTGCTGCCCGGCCCGCTGGGCCCGCCCAGCTCCTCGGCGCGCTCCTCCGACAGCCACCCGGCAGGAGCCGCCCGCTGCAGCCCCAGCAGTTCCCGCAGCGCTCCCCGCCGGCGCCCTGAGCCCGCTCCAGAGTGCATCAGCGTGCCTGGGAAGGGGAGCTCCCGGGAGGCGGTGGCTGCGGCTTTGCCCCAGTACCTGCCCAGGCTACCAGTGTCCGCTCTCGAGGGGCGGGGCTGCGGGGCGCACCGCAGGCTCTGCGCGGCCGGCGCGAGAGAGGCCGTGGGTGCCCGGTTCGCGGCCCCTCCGGGCTGGGCCATGGTCTTGCAAGCTGCCGCCGCGGCCGTCCCAGTGTCCAGCGTTCGCTGCCCTTCTCGGGCCCCAACGGGAGAGGAACTGGCGCTGGCGTTGGGGAAGGAAGCGGCTTGAGCAATTGGGTTCGGAGGGAGGGAGCAAAGGAGAGGAGGAGGAGGAGGAGGGAGGGAGCTAGGGGAGGGCCCCCGCTCAGGCCTTGGGGGCCGTGGAGGGGTTTGAGCTCCAGCCAAGCCCCAGGGCAAGCTCAACTCCAGCGCCCTGGGTACCGCCGCCGCTGCAGCTCCCCCGGGTCGCGGGCAGTCCCACCCCAAATGGCCAGGTGAGCTCGGCAGCCCCGCCTCCAGCACCGAGGGGCGGGCGCGAGGACGGGCTGGGAGCTCGCCTGCGGCCCTGGAAGCCCCGGTTCTCAGCATCCCAGCCGCTGCTAGGGTGTAGAGGCTCGAGGGCGCCCCTTCCGCAGCGGGCCGAGCTCGGCTTCCAGCCATGGCCTCCCAAAGTGCGGTCCTGGAGCTCCGAGGCTCTGGCTCCCCGCCCCCTTCCTTCGCCTTCCCTCTTATCTCTTCAGGAGTCTCCCTGCACTTTGTCCCGGAGTTGCCTTTGTCCCGCGCCTAGCATTCACGCAGGCACCTCGACTGCCCCTTGTGACTGGCTCGTCTGCCTGCCTTGCGCTTTTTGTGGCCTTGACCCTCCCCGCAGCGCCCAGGGCTGCCCAGGATTCCAGCAGAGAAGCCCAAGACCAGGGTCCAGGCTGACGCTCTTCCAGGGAACTGGGGTGGGATATTCCCCTTCTGCACCGCCTTCTCTGTCCTGCTCTCCACCCTCTTCCCTCCCGTCAATTTTCCCAGGTTGGCTTGGAGAAGCAGGTACAGGTGAATCTGAGCTGGCGCCACGGGAGCGCCCTGTTCTCTTTAGAGATGCATCCCTGCTCTCTCCCCAGGACCCCGCTTTCTGCAAATTCCAAGCTTAGGAGCTTTTTTAAAAAAGGGTATTTTTTCTTTTTTACTGCTAATACCAGCGTACTCTTTGCTCTTCCCTTCCCTTAGTAAATGGTAGTTCTTGCCTCCACATTCTCACCATGTTAAAGAGCTCAGTCAGTGAGCAACGGGGAGCCATAAAAGATTGTTGAGCCAGGGAGAGACACAGCCATGTTGGAGGTTATGTTAAAAAGGTGATTTGGGAGGTGCAGAGGCAGGAAGTCGAAAGACTGTTCCAGCAGTCTAGGCCAAGGGGGATGGAGGCTCAGGCCAAATCAGCCCACTCCCCTGGGGCTACCTGTGGCAGCAGTGACAGAAGGTGTCAGAAGCTTTTCTTTCTTGGCCCTCAAGTGTTTGGAACAAGTCCTAAATATCTAGAGCTTTTCTTCAGAACAGCTTATACATTTGTAATTTGGTTTTGAACATTTACTATGTGCCAGGCACTGTGCTCGTTGCGTTATATATGTTAACTCTTTTAATCCTCCCAATGACCTCGAGTGCTAGGAGTCATTACTGTCCCCAGTTTGCAGAGAGGTTAGGCTACTTGCTCAAGGTCACCCAGCAGGAAGTGGCAGAGCAGGTCTGTGCGACACCATAGCCTTTGTTCTGGTACACAGGAACTGGCATTCAAGCCCGGCTTATCAACTGCAAATCACATACAAGCCCCAAATTCCAGCCAAAAGGATAGAGTGGTAACGTGAGCGTATCTATAACTTACACTCCTCTGCCTGGAAGAGCTTCTAGGTAGTGAAGTTCTTTTCTTTCAAGGTTGCGCTTAGTTTCCACCTCCAGCAAGCCTCCTCTGATTATCCCAGCCCGAAGTGATCCCTCTCTTTCCCTAGCCCTGTGTTTCTGCTACTTCTCTGGCACCCAGACTGCCATGTGTTACATCTCTCTCCCATTGCTCTCACATGCCAATTAAACTATAAACTCTTGGACAGCTATGTCATACTGTCCTTGTGCACCTAGTAGTTACCCAATAAATATTTGTTACCTTGTTCTGGTTTGGCAGCCTGGGAAAACGTGATTGTGTGTGTGTATGTTGGGGGTGGGGGACGTGTATCCACAGCCAGCACCTCAGTGCCTGCTCCCACATCCCTGCCCCAGACTCCAATCTGCAGGACATCAAAAGCAACTCATAGATTTGGTCAATTCATTTTTTTAAAAAGGGATTCAGTGGCTTATTCACTGAGTTGACTGGCCAAAGCCACCTCCTGGCCTTCACTGACTTCTCAGAGACCAGGCCTAGGCCCAGAATGGGCCCCAAGCTTTCAGGCTTTCATTTTCAAAATGAATCCTGACTGACAAGCAGCTACTTCCGTTGCTCTGGAGATTCCTCTCCGCAACCCCAAATCTGTAAACACCAAACCGCACACATGCACACACACTTCCAGAATATGCAAACAGCTGCAGCAATATTTTTTTTTTGGTCAAAATGCCAGCATGGAGAATGCAGGATGGAAGAATGGTTGGACTATTAATTTTCCTCACCACTAAGCAGGCAACTCTCTTCCCTATCAGCATGAATAATATCTCTGTTTCCAGTTCAAAGATTGCAAAGGCAGCCGCCTGACCAGTGCCACAGACCCATGATACATGTGCCCTTGCTTAACTCTGCTGCTAGAGACCAAAGCCATGGTGCCTCCTTTGCAACTTGTTTCATCTTTAATTAGCAAGTGCTTTCTACCCTAGGTCACCAGCTGCACACACCACTCCCCAGAACCGCAACACCCATCTCTATTTTAGTAGAGAGGATCTCTGGAATTTGGTAGCAGGGAGTCGGGTAGAGGGAGTGGAAGACAGAAGGGATAGTACCCACCCACCTAAAATTAACATGCCAGTTATGTGAAACATCTGCTACCCCTCCAAGGGAGTGGGGCAAAACCCCTCAAGCCCTGGGAAATGACTTTCCAAAAAGCTGGAGGTAGAGTAGATATTTGCATTGCAAATTGTAGTAATACTGATGTCTTTTCCAAATAGCAGCCTCTCTAATATATTTGCGGGTTTATTTACTAGATCTTGGACTATTAGAACTAGAAGGGATCGGCCGGTCGTGGTGGCTCACGCCTGTAATCCCAGCACTCTGGGAGGCCGAGGTGGGCTGAACATGAAGTCAGGAGATCGAGACCATCCTGGCTAACACGGTGAAACCCCGTCTCTACTAAAATTACAAA
>NW_016808014.1:31773-35371 GCF_001698545.2 Rhinopithecus bieti
AAAAAAAAAAAAAAAAAAAATACAACAATTGCCAGACACGGTGGCTCACACCGGTAATCCCAGCACTTTGGGAGACCGAGGTGGGTGGATCACCTGAGGTCAGGAGTTTGAGACCAGCCTGACCAATATGGTAAAAGACCGTCTCTACTAAAACTACAAAATTAGCTGGGCGTGGTGGTGTGTGCCTGTAGTCCCAGCCACTCCAGAGGCTGAGACAGGAGAATTGCTTGAACCTGGGAGGCGAAGGTTGCAGTGAGCCAAGATTGTACCACTGCATTCCAACCTCGCGACACAAAGAGACTCCGTCTCTAAAACAACAACAACAAAACCCAAAATTAGCTGGGCGTGGTGGTGGGCACCTGTAATCCCACCTACTTGGGAGGCTGAGGCATGAGAATTGCTTGAACCCTGGAGGCGGAAGTTGCAGTGAGCCGAGATTGTGTCACTGCCCTCCAGCCTGGGCGATAAAGCGAGACTCAGTCTCAAAAAAAAAGGAACGAAATAACTGACACATGCTACAACATGGAGGAACATGGAAAATATTATGCTAAGTGAAAGAAGCCAGACACAAAAGACTCTTCTGATTCCTATATGAGATGTCCAGATGAGGCAAAACCATACAAACAGAAAGTAGGTCAGTGGTTGTCAAGGCAGGCATGAGGGGAGAGGGAGAATTAGAGAGTGATTGCTAATGAGTATGGGTTTCTTTGGGGTGTTGAAAATATTCTGGAATTAGATAGTGGTGATGGTTGCACAGCCTTGTGAATATACTAAAACCACTGAAATGTACACTTTAAAATGGTGAATTGCCGGACATGGTGGCTCATGACTGTAATCCCAGCATGTTGGGAGGCCAAAGCGGGCAGATCACCTGAGGTCAGGAGTTCAAGAGCAGCCTGGCCAACATGATAAAGCCCCATCTCTACTAAAATACAAAATTAGCCGGGTGTGGTGGCGCATGCCTGTAATCCCAGCTACTCGGGAGGCTGAGGCAGGAGAATTGCTTGAACCCAGGAGGTGGAGGTAGCAGTGAGCCGAGATCGCGCCATTGCACTCCAGCCTGGGCAATAAGAGCAAAACTTAGTCTCAAAAAAAAAAAAAAAAAAAGGTGAATTATATGGTATGTGAATTATATTTCAGTAAAGCTGTTGCCAAAAAGTGCATTATCTCCCTTAATCTTTACAACAACTCTAAGAGACTAATGAGAAACTGAGGCCCAATGAAGTTAATTGACCACGTTCGCAGAGCTAGTAATTGGCAGGAAACCCAACCAGCTTCAACTGATTCCAAGGCTCATGCTTTTAACCATCATGTTACACTGGGTCTAATGCATCCCTTATTTACATAGAGGATGTTGTAAAAGCCAACACTCATTGAGGGCTTAATATGTGCCAAACACTATGCTAATCATATCACATTCATGATGCTTAACATTATGGTAGATACTATTAAAGCAATGATCTCTAATGTTTTTTTTTGTTTGTTTTTTGTTTTTTTGTATTTTTTTGAGATGGGAATCTGGCTGCATCACCCAGGCTGGACTGCAGTGGCACCATCATAGCTCACTGCAACTTCTAACTCCTGGGCTCAAGCCATCCTCCCACCTCAGCCTCCTGAGTAGCTGGGACTACAGGCATGTGCCACCATGCCCAGCTAATTGTTTCTGTTTTTGTTTTTGTTTTGTTTTTTTTTTGAGACAGAGTTTCGCTCTTATCGCCCAGGCTGGAGTGCCGTGGCGCCATCTCGGCTCACTGTAACCTCTGCCCTCTGGGTTCAAGCGATTCTCCTGTCTCAGCCTCCCGAGTAGCTGGGATTACAGGTGCCTACCACCACACCCAGCTAATTTTTTTGATTTTTAGTAGAGACAGGGTTTCACCATGTTGGGCAGGCTGGTCTAAAACTCCTGACCTCAGGTGATTCACCCGCCTTGGCCTCCCAAAGTGCTGGGATTACAGGTGTGAGCCACTGCACCCAGTCCCAGCTAATTTTTTAAAAATTGTTTTAGAGATGTGATCTCACCATGTTGCCAAGGCTGGTGTCCCAACGTTTTAAATTGCACGCCCATATAATAAAAATATTTTGAGCAGATATTCTCAACATTTGTGAATATTTTGTAATTTCAAAATGATGTATGTGTATTACTCTACTAAATATGTATATTATAAAGCATACACAAAAAGGAAATTTTACAAGGATGGGACAAAGATAAAATATAGTTTAAAATAATTTACAATTTTATAATGCTTCTAGTACAAAACTATTTGGATATTCATTAAAATTTTATTATTAATTTTTTCACGAGAGAATGTGATTGCATATGCTTCATTTTTAAAACATCTTTTTTTTTTCTTTTTTTTTTTGAGACAGGGTCTCACTCTGTCACCCAGGCTGGAGTGCAGTGTTGAGAATACAGCTCACTGCAACCGCAGCCTCCTGGGCTCAAGTGATCCTCCCTACCAGCCCCGCAAGTATCTGGGACTACAGGCGTGTGTCACCATGCCAGGCTAATTTTTGTATTTTTTGTAGAGATGAGTTTCGTCGTGTTGCCCAGGCTGGTCTCGAACTCCTGGGCTCAAGCAATCTATTCACCTTGGCCTCCCAAAGTACTGGAATTACAGGGGTGAGCCACTGTGCTTAGCCATCTTTAAAAAATCTAACATCATTGTTATTAGAAAGTGCTGGCCAGGTGCGGTGGGTCATGCCTGTAATCCCAGCACTTTGGGAAACTGAGGTAGGTGACTCACCTGAGGTCAGAAGTTCCAGACCAGCCTGGCCAACATGTTGAAACACTGTCTCTACTAAAAATACAAAAATTAGCTGGGTGTGGTGGCACATGCCTGTGGTCCCAGCTACTTGGGAGGCTGAGGCAGGAGAATCACTTGAACTCAGGAGGTGGAGGTTCAGTGAGCTGAGATCTTGCCACTGCACTCCAGCCTGGGCAACAGAGCAAGACTCTGTCTCAAAAAAAAAAAAAAAAAAAGTGCTAGGCTGCTATGACCATTCTTGGGTTAACACTATAACGCAGCTCTTTGAAGGTGCGGATCTTACTTTATTGCAGCACTCGGTTTTAGTGGATGTCACACATAAGCAAGATGTCTCACAAAGATACACAGTTCCAAATGGAAGAAAAATTTAATTGACTGGGCTTAGTACATCATAATTCTTGTTTTTCAATTTCACCCACCAATTATGCAAAGGTTTCTGATGAAATTCAGCTGCTAAATGGTCATTTTTGCTGATGGCAATCATTTTTCTTGCAAACCAATAAGTACTTGTTGTACCTTTGTGTTTTTAACAAATGTGTCGAAAACCCACAAAAAACTCTACATTTGAAACATGTTTAAAAAGCAGATTAGGAATTTTTATTCCAAAGTTTTAAAATGTGCAGATATGATAGGTTTTCTAGGTATGCTACTTACATCATTTTTGTAACTACCCACAAAATTGCATAACAATGAAAACACAAACATCCATTTTCCAAATGTTCTCTGCCTGTTCTGCATTTCCTTCCAAAGCAGTTACTTTCTCACTCATTGTTAAAATCTCAACTTTATCTTGAAGAACTGGATGGGGTGTGTTTATTATGATTTTTTTTTTT
>NW_016808014.1:40071-43833 GCF_001698545.2 Rhinopithecus bieti
TATTTTAGTAGAGACAGAGTTTCACCATGTTAGCCGTGATGGTCTCAATCTTCCGACCTCGTGATCCTCCCGCCTCGGCCTCCCAAAGTGCTGGGATTGCAAGTGTGAGCCACCGCGCCCAGCCGTCTTTTCTTTTTCTTTTTTATTTTTTTGAGACAGGTTCTCGCTCTGTCACCCAGGCTGTAGTGCACTGGCAGAATCTCAGCTCACTGCAACCTCTACTTCCCAGGTTCAAGCAATTCTCATGCCTCAGCCTCCTGAGTAACTGGGATTACAGGCGTGTGCCACTACACCCAGCTAATTTTTTGTATTTTTAGTAAAGAGGAGGTTTCCCCATGTTGACCAAGGTGGTCTCCATCTCTTGACCTCGTGATCTGCCTGCCTCACCCTCCCAAAGTGCTGAGATTACAGGCGTGAGCCACTGTGCCCGGCCTGATAACAGCTTTCTATGTGCCAGCGACTGCTCCAAGTTTATATGTATTATGTGTATTAATTCATTAACTCATTTGTATTTATATGTATTAACTCATTAATTCCTTTTATTAGTCCATTTTCATGCTGCTGATAAAGACATACTGAGAGGTGACAATGTGCTAGCAGCCCTCACTCTCAGCGCCTCCTCGGCCTTGGCGTCCACTCTGGCGGCGCTTGAGGAGCCCTTCAGCCCGCCACGGGACCGTGGGAGCCCCTCTTTGGGCTGGCTGAGGCCGGAGCCGCCTCCCTCTGCTTGCCGGGAGGTGTGGGGGGAGAGGCGTGGGCGGGAACTGGGGCTGCGCCCAGCGCTCGCTGGCCAGTGCGAGATCCAGCGGGCGCGGGCGCGGACTCGGCGGGCCCAGCACACGGAGTGGCCAGCCGGCGCCGTGGGCCCAGGGCAGCCCGTGCACCCGGGCCAGCAACTGCGCAGGTTGCACCGGGTCCCCCAGCAGTGCCGGCCGAATGGCGCTGCACTCAAATTCTCGCCGGGCCTTAGCTGCTTCCCCGCAGGCAGGACTCGGGACCTGCAGCCAGCCGTGTCTGAGCCCCGCCCCCCGCCGTGGGCTCCCGAACGACCTAGCCTCCCCGACGGGTGCCCCCCTGCTCCGTGGCGCCCGGTCCCATCGGTCCCATGGACAGCCCAAAGGCTGAGGAGTGCAAGCGTGGCTCGGGACTGGCGGGCAGCTCCGCCTGCAGCCCTGGTGCAGGATCCACTGGGTGAAGCTAGCTGCGCTCCTGAACCGGATGGGGACTTGGAGAACTTTTATATCTAGCCTGAGGATTGTATGTGCACCCACCAGCACTCTGTGTCTAGCTCAGGGTTTGTAAATACACCAATTGGTACTCCCTATCTAGCTAACTCTGTATCTAGCTAACTAGCACTCTGTGACTCTGTCTAGCTCAAGGATTGTAAACGCACCAATCAGCACTCTGTCAAAATGGACCAATCAGCTCTCTGTAAAATGGACCAGTCAGCTCTCTGTAAAATAGACCAATCAGCTCTCTGTAAAATGGCCCAATCAGCAGGATGTGGGTGGGGTCAGGTAAGGGAATAAAAGCAGGCTGGGGGAGCCAGACGGTGGCGACTCCCTCGTGTCCCATTCCACACTGTGGAAGCTTTGTTCTTTCGCTTTTTGCAGTAAACCTTGCTGCTGCTTACTCTTTGGGTCCACGCTGCCTTTGTGAGCTGTAACACGCACCACGGAGGCATGCAGCTTCACTCCTGAAGCCAGTAAGACCATGAACCCAGCGGGAAAAACGAGCAACTCCAGACACACTGCCTTTAGGAACTGTAGCACTCACTGTGAAGGTCTGCAGCTTCACTCCAGACAGTGAGACCATTAACCCACCAGAAGGAAGAAGCTCCAGACACATCCGCATGTCTGAAGGAACAAACTCTGGACACACCATCTTTAAGAACTGTAACACCGCGAGGGTCAGTGACTTCATTCTTGAAGTCAGTGAGACCAAGAACCCACCAATTCCGGCCACAATACTTGAGACTGAGAAGAAAAAGATGTTTAGGCCAGGCGTGGTGGCTCACACCTGTAATCCCAGCACTTTGGGAGGCCAGGGTGGGGGGATCACCTGAGATTAGGAGTTTGAGGTCACCCTGGCCAACATGGCAAAACCCCATCTCTACTAAAAATACAAAAAGTAGTAGGGTGTGGTGGCACATGCCTGTGATCCTAGCTACTTGGGAGGCTGAAGCAAGAGAATCGCTTGAACCTGGGAGGTGGAGGTTGTAGTGAGCCAAGATCACGCAACTGCACTCCAGCCTGGGTATCAGAGTGAAACTCCATCTAAAAAAAAAAAAATTTAATGAACCTACAGTTCCACATGTCTGGGGAGGCCTCACGATCATGGCGGAAGGTGAAAAGCATGTGTCACATGGCAGCAGACAAGAGAAGAGAGCTTGTGCATGGAAACTCCAATTTTTTTTTTCGAGATGGTATCTTGCTCTGTCACCCAGGCTATAGTGCGGTGGCTTGATCTCGGCTCAGTGCCAGCTCCACCTCCCGGGTTCATGGCATTCTCCTGCCTCAGCCTCCCCAGAAGCTGGGACTACAGATGCCCACCACCACGCCCAGCTAATTTTTTGTATTTTTGGTAGAGACGGGGTTTCACCATGTTAGCCAGGATGGTCTCGATCTAATGACCTTGTGATCCACCCGCCTCGGCCTCCCAAAGTGTTGGGATTACAGGCATGAGCCACTGCGCTCAGCCGAAACTCCCATTTTTAAAACCATCAGATCTCATGAGACTTATTCAAGATCATGAGAACAGCACAGGAAAGACCTGCCCCTATGATTCAATTACCTCCCACCAGGTTCTTCCCACAACACATTGGAACTGTGGGAGGTACAATTCAAGATGAGATTTGGGTGGGGACACAGCCAAACCATATCACCCCTCAAAATAGCCTTATGGGTAGGTTCCCTTATTACCTCTGTTTTACAGATGAGAAAATTAAGGCTCAGAGAATTTGAGAGTTAAGTGACTTGCTCAAGATTGCACAACTAGCATTTGGTAGAGTTGGGATTCAACCCCAGGTAGTGTGGCTCAAGAGTCATGTGTTGAGCCAATAGCTCATACACTGAAATATGTGTCTTGTGACTGGGGCCTTCAATGCCTTAACCCAAAGGAGTGGTTCTAATGGTAGGGATCTCAGACATGAGGGAGTCTGATAATACTGAGGATTCTTGTCTTGGAGACTTTTCCTGGTGGCAAACTCAACTCTGCCATCCGAGCCTTACGTTTCATGGTGGCCCCTCTTGTGTGAAATAAACAAGGGAAAATACCTTTTTTTTTTTTTCTTTTTTTGAGATGGAGTCTCAGTCTGTTTCCCAGGCTGGAGTGCAGTGACGTGATCTTGGCTCACCACAACCTCCGCCTGCCAGGTTCAAGTGATTCTCCTGCCTCAGCCTCCCTAGTAGCTAGGACTACAGGTGTGCACCACTATACCAAGCTAATGTTTATATTTTTAGTAGAGACGGGGTTACACTATGTTGGCCAGGCTGGTCTCGAACTCCTGACCTTGTGATCCACCCACCTCGGCCTCTCAAAGTGCTGAGATTACAGGCGTGAGCCACCATACCCGGCCCTTTTTTTTAAAATTTAATTTAATTTTATTTTTGAGATGGAGTTTCACTCTGCCGCCTAGGCTGGAATGCAGTGGTGTGAGCTCGGCTTGCTGCAACTTCCACCTCCCGGGTTCAAGTGATTCTCCTGCCTCAGCCTCCCAAGTAGCTGTGACTACAGGCACCTGCCACCATGCCTGGCTAATTT
>NW_016808014.1:47175-50792 GCF_001698545.2 Rhinopithecus bieti
CTCCTGACTTCAGGGGATCCACCCGCCTCAGCCTCCCAAAGTGCTGGGATTATAGGCGTAAGCCACCATGCCTGGCCCACTTGGCCCATTTCTATTAGCACAAAAATATGCTGTTTATTCTCCAGTTGAAGAAAAACAAAAGTGGTTTCCTCTCTCCTTCCCTTTTTCTAAACTTTTCAAAAGAGTTAGCTGTACTGCCTGCCTCCTGTCTTCCCCTCCTACCTTCTCTTTTGCATACTGCACTCAGGCTTTTGCCCTCCCCCTCACTCCACCAAAGTTGTTGTTCTTAAGGTCATCAACAACTCACAGGCTGCCAATGCCACGATCAATTTTCACCATCCTCTCCTCACTTGTCCCATCTGCATAATTGATAAAGTTGACCTCTCCCTGCTCCTCCAAGACACCACACTCTCCTGGCTTTCTTCCTACCTCACTGGCTCCCAGTCTCTTTGGTGGGTTCCTCCTCATCTCCTGACTTGTAAATAGTGGGGTGCTTCAAGGCAGTGTCTCAGACCTCTTTTTCCTGGTGTTTCCTAGCAGTCTCATCCAGACCTGTGGCTTTTTTTTTTTCTTTTGAGATGGAGTCTCACTCGGTCACTCAAGCTGGAGTGCAGTGGTACAGTCTTGGCTCACTGCAACCTCTGCCTCCCAGGTTCAAGCGATTCTCCTGCCTTAGCCTCCCAAGTAGCTGGGATCACAGGCATGTACCACTATGCCTGGCTAATTTTTGTATTTTAGTAGAGATGGGGTTTCACCATGTTGGCCAGGCTGGTCTCGAACTCCTGACCTCAAGTGATCCGTCCGCCTTGGCCCCTCAAAGTGCTGGTATTACAGGAGTGAGCCGCTGCGCCCAGCCAGACCTGTGGCTGTAAATATATACTGGATGTGGTTCTTGCCTCCGAATACTGGACAACTCTTACATTCATATCTCCAGTTGGGACCCCTATCCTGAACTCCAGACTTGTACAACCAATGACCTCCTTGATTTAACAGGAACACCAAATCCCTGATGTCAAAACCTGCTCCTCCCATAATCTTCATCATTTCAGAAATGGTGACTCCATATTTTCAGTCACTCAGACCAAAACCTTAGGGTCATCTCATACTCCACATCCAGTTCATCAGCAAATCCTGTCAGCTCTGTCTTCAATATGTACCTAGAGCCCAATCACTTCTGCTCTTCTTTACTCCTCTCACGCCGATCCAAGCCACCATTATCTTGCACCAGAGTAACTCCATAGCCTCCCAAATAGACTGATTTCACAGGCGGTCCTGTTAAAGCATAAATCGGGGCCAGGCACGGTGGCTCATGCCGGTAATCCCAGCACTTTGGGAGCCTAAGGTGGGCAGATCACGAGGTCAGGAGATCGAGACCATCCTGGCCAACATGATGAAACTCCATCTGTAGTAAAATACAAAAAATTAGCTGGGCATGGTGGCACGCTCCTGTAGTCTCCGCTACTCAGGAGGCTGAGGCCGGGGAATCGCTTGAACCTGGGAGGTTGCAGTGAGCCGAGATCGTGCCACTGCACTCCAGCCTGGTGACAGAGCGAGACTCTCAAAAATAAAATAAAATAAAATAAAATAAATCAAATCTTATCACTTATCTGCTAAAAATTGCCCAATGGCTCCATCTTCCTCAAAGCAAAAGCCCAAGTCCTCATCACCAGTTATTCTCATCATGCACTCTGCTCCAAGCATTGGCTAACCTCCTTGCTATGCCGCCAGCACACCAGGCAAGCTCCTGGCTGAGAATGCTCTTTCCCTAGACATCTGATTGGCCACTCTGTATCTGTATATACACATGCATATCTTGTAAAGTGCATGTACTAGGGATGTAAATGCAAGGACTAGGGTTTAGAAGGATCATACCGGCCGGGCACGGTGACTCATGCCTGTAATCCCAGCATTTTGGGAGGCCAAGGTGGGCAGATCACGAGGTCAAGAGATGGAGATCATTCTGGCCAACATGGTAAAACCCCGTCTCTACTAAAAATACAAGAATTAGCTGGGCATGGTGCTGCGTGCCTGTAGTCCCAGCTACTTGGGAGTCTGAGGCAGGAGAATCGCTTGAACACGGGAGGCAGAGGTTGCAGTGAGCCGAGATCACACCACTGCACTCCAGCCTGGCGACAGAGTGAGACTCCCCGTCTCAAAAAAAAAATAGTAAAAATAATAATAATAGCAGGATCATACCAAAGCCATAACAGTGGTCACAACCAGGGTTATTCCCAGTGGGCCTGGGAATGGGGTAAGATTGGGGGGCGGTACCAAAGGAGACTAGTCATATCTGTAATGTTTTCATTACAATGAATTCCTGTATTACTTTTGTGGAATTTAAAAGAAATAAAAATGAATCCATTAAAAATTATATGTTGTGGCCAGGTGCAGTGGCTCACTCGTGTAATACCAGCACTTTGGGAGGCCAAGGCGGGCGGATCACTTGTGGTCTGGAGTTCAAGACCAGTCTGGCCAACATGGTGAAACCCCGTCTCCACTAAAAATACAACAGTTAGCTGGGTTTGGTGGCATGAGCCTGTAATCCCAGCTACTCGGGAGGCTGAGGCAGGAGAATTGCTTGGCCCAGGAGGCAGAGGTTGCAGTGAGCCAAGATCGTGCCACTGCACTCCAGCCTGGGCGACGGAGCGAGACTCCATCTCCTAAATAAATAAATAAAATTACATGTTGTAACAATTTCTGGAAAATGAACAGGAGAAGTTGGAAGGACTCAGTAAGTGCTAAAAGCCATTCTTAGGGCTGGGGCCTGCCGAAGCCTCCAGGAATACTCTCCCCAACCCCACCTGTTCCAGGGTCTGTTCTAAGAGCTGGGGATATAGCAATGCACTAGACAGAGGGAGCCTTCTTCCTTGTGGAGCTGGCTTTCTGGTGGGAGAACCAGAGCCCTCCAGCTTCTCAGCCAGACCTCCACAATGTGAAGGTTTCGATTCTGCAGCTGCAGGAATAGCATCCCTGACGGCTGATATCCAAGCCGGGCTGCCTCAGGCCACTTAGCCTTGTCCCGGAAATCCTGCCGTCTAGAGACTAGCAGGAGCCACCTCCTTCTCACCTGGCTAGGGTTGGGGGATAGACTATCACTAATCAGTTAACATATATTGAATATGTAAGGAGCCTTTCTGCACCATTCCCCAACCCACCCACCCCTCAGGCCTCAGGCCTAGTCTGTGGCAGAGGATGACACATCTGGCCTCTGGCTGGTCCTTTACCTCTAGTTCTCATCAGTGGGGCCAAGGCTGCCCAAGAGAAGGCCCCCTACCTTCTCTTCAACTCGCTCAGCTGGAGGCCGGGAAGTGACAATTCCATTCACTGTCACGAGGGACAGATACATGAGCTATTTTGTCCAGAGCCTGGACTGCCCTCTTCCACTCTTGTCACTTTCTTCCTTCAATCCGGTCAAACCACTGCCCTTTGATGGAGTCCATTGAAAGGTCTTTAGCAAAGCTGATGGAGGGGAGGAGTCATGTCCTGATTCTCTCTCTCCCTCCAGCCTGGGCAGCCCTCAGCCCTAGGCCTTGCCCTTGTGTCCCATATCTTGCTGCATGCTGCTGGCTGCACTGGGTTCCTGTCCTGGCCCTTTAGCTTAGTGCAAAGAGAGTTGC
>NW_016808014.1:52779-58030 GCF_001698545.2 Rhinopithecus bieti
AAAAAAAAAAAAAAAAAAAAAAAAAAAATTTATTTTATTCTATTTTATTTTATTTCTTTGGAAACAGGTTCTCACTCTGTTGCCCAGGCTGGAGGGCAGTGGCATGATATCGGCTCACTGCAACCTCCACCTCCCAGGTTCAAGCGATTCTCCTACCTTAGCCTCCCGAGTAGCTGGGACTACAGGCGTGTGCCACTAAGCCCACTTAAGTTATGTATTTTTAGTAGAGATGGGGTTTCGCCATGTTGGCCAGGCTGGTCTCGAGCTCCTGACCTCAAATGATCCACCTGCCTCAGCCTCCCAAAGTGCTGAGATTATACTCGTGAAGCACCGCACCTGGCCTTCACTGTTATTTATTTATTTATTTATTTATTTGAGACAGAGTCTTGCTCTGTCGCCAGGCTGGAGTGCAGTGGTGCAATATTGGCTCACTGCAACCTCCGCCTCTCAGGTTCAAGCGATTCCCCTGCCTCACTCAGCCTCCTGAGTGGCTGGGACTACAGGCGTTTGCCACCATGCCCGGCTAATTTTTTTTTTTTTTTTTTTTTTAGTAGAGATGGGGTTTCACCATGTTGGCCAGGATGATCTCGATCTCCTGACCTCGTGACCCATGTAGGCCTCCCAAAGTGCTGGGATTACAGGCGTGAGAGCCACCGCGCCTGGCTGCCTTCACTATTATTAATATCATATTTTATTTCATGTAATGGTTATAATAGCCCTGCCAGGGAGAGTGAACAAAACAGGCTTTAAAGTTAGACAGACCTGGTTTGAATCTCAGCCTGAAGACTTAACTATGTGACTTACATAAGGCACTTTACTTCTTTGTACCTGAGCTTCCCCATCTATAAAGTGGAGGTCATGATAATGACACCTGCCCCCTCATCTGCCCCTGCCCAGCAGCCACTCCTAGGATTAAAGTGCTTCTAGAGAAGCTGTGGCTGCTGTCTCTCCCAGTGCTGTCGTCTTCTCTAGGCCAGAAGCACACATAGCCTGAACTTGCTGGACCTCACACCCCTGCTGTGCCCTGTGCAGGGCTCTCAGCTCCAAGTGGGTTCTGTCTAATAATTACATAATAAGGTGTAATTACATAATAATTACACTTTAGCTATCCTACGAATTAAGGCAGCTCTTCCAAAGACAACACATCACACAATGCCCAGCATGTGCCAAGCTTCAGTTAATGAGAGCTGGGTTTGCTTTGTTTTGTTTTGCGATCCGACTGGGCTGTGACCTCCTTGGCTGGCTCTGGGTTCATCTGTCCCTCTCCCAGATGAGCAGTCTGCAGCCCTCCCCTCCAGCAAATGGGGCTGCGTAGCCTCCACACTCCTCTTGGTTGCTGCCCGTGGGCTGTTGCAGATGTCCTGCCAGGCAGCTGCTGGCCCTGCCCATCCTATGGCCCCCTTTCTAAAATCTGGGCTCCTCAGCTCCTTGGGGGATGGGACTTTGGGGCTCCTGGTCTTGACTTTGATGGCTAAACACTGAGTGCCAAGTCTATTTGTTCTCAAGTAGTTGAGATGGCACAAGTCTGGCCACCTTGCCCTGGATTCCCAGCTCCTGGTTGAGGAGAAGCCCCCTGCAGGAGTCACTATTATGCCTCCCTGGCCATTTCCAGGCCTGAAAGTGATATTTCTCTGCCCAGTTCACTGTCACTAAAGATGGGTTCATGTGCTGTTTTCTCCAGAGCCTGGTCTGCCCTCTCATCCATGCCTGTCACTCAGCCCAGCTTGTCACTTTCCTCCTTCAACAACACCTCAAACTGCCACCCCAATGCAGCCTGGGCACTCTTCCATCTATCTGCCTTGTCTGCCCCTGCCCAGCAGCCGCTCCTAGGATTCCAGTGCTTCTCGGGAAGCTGTGGCTGCTGCCTGTCCCAGCGCCGTTGTCTTCTCTGGGGCAGAAGCACACACAGCCTGAGCTTGTTGGACCTCATGCCCCTGCTGTGTCCTCTGTGGGGCTCTCGGCTCCAAGTGGGTTCGCTCTATGAGACTGGCCGGTTGCCAGCTGGCTGGCTCTGCAGCCGACTCTGGGGAGGGAGTCCTGCCAAGGGCTGGCCTGGATCACTGTTGCTAGAGGAGCAGCCACCTCCCCACCACCACCCCCCATAGAAACACTGGGTTCCACATTCGTAAGCAGACATGCACAAGAATTTGCTACCCCCACTCGTTGTATGTCAAAAGCTGGCTAAAGGCTGGGTGAGGTGGCTCACGCCTGTAATCCCAGCACTTTTGGAGGCCGAGGTGGGCAGATCACTTGAGGCCAAAAGTTCCAGCCTGGCCAACATAGCGAAATCCCGTCTCTACTAAAAATACAAAAATTAGCTGCGTGTGATGGTGTGTGCCTGTAATCCCAGCTACTAAGGAGGCTGAGGCACGAGAATCTCTTGAACCCAGGAGGCAGAGGTTGCGGTGAACTGAGGTTATGCCACTGCCCTCCTGCCTGGGCTACAGAGTGAGACTCCCATCTAAAAAAAAAAAAAAGCTGGCTAAAATGGGCAGCCATGAAGAGGGGGAAAGACCTTATTGTGACTGGAGTTCTAGGTCTGCTGGTCACTGGCTGTGTGACCTCAAGTGATTACTTAACCTCTCCGAACCTCCATTTTGTCATCTGAAAAATGGACATGGAAGGAATTACTTTATTACCTCATAGGCCTTTTGTGAGGATCAAATGAGATCCTGGATGTGAACNTTTTTTTCTGAAGCAGAGTCTCGCTCTGTCACCTAGGCTGGAGTGCAGTGGTGCGATCTCAGCTAACTACAAGCTCCACCTGCTGGGTTCACGCCATTCTCCTGCCTCAGCCTCCTGAGTAGCTAGGACTACAGGCGCCCGCCACCACTCCCGGCTCATTTTTTTGTATTTTTAGTAGAGATGGGGTTTCACCGTGTTAGCCAGGATGGTCTCGATCTCCTGACCTTCTGATCTGCCCGCCTCGGCCTCCCAAAGTATTGGGATTACAGGCGTGAGCCACCGCACCTGGCCGTCGGTTGTATTTTTGTATTGCACTTTGTTGTCATCTGGAAATCAAGAAAAAAGGGCCTGTGCCTTTTGTGGCACTGAGTCTTTCATTGTCACCTGTGCATTCTGTGGCCAAACCCTGTTTCTGTTTCCACTTACCACGGCAGGTGTGGGCAGTCTCTCACAATTAGTTTGCTGAGTGTGGTCCCTTTGATGTGCTGGGGGTTTTGTGCAACTTGGTAGAGGGCACAAGGGGGACCTCAAGCTGAGCACGGGCTCTCAAGAGAAGACACTATCCAGGCCGGGCGCGGTGGCCCACGCCTGTAATCCCAGTACTTTGGATCACCTGATTTCGAGACCAGCCTGACCAATATGATGAAACCCTGTCTCTACCAAAAATACAAAAATTAGCCGGGCGTGGTGGCATGCACCTGTAATCCCGGCTACTCGGGAGGCTGAGACAGGAGACTCACTTGAACCTGGGAGGTGGAGGTTGCAGTGAGCCGAGATCGCGCCACTGCACTCCAGCCTGGGCAATGAGATTGAAACTCCGTCTCAAAAAAAAGAAGACACTATCCATGGGTCAGCTCATTCAGTGGGTGGCCAATGGTGCCCACAAACAGCAGGGAGAGAGAGCATTGCAGCTGGTCCTGGTGCCATTGCTAATGGATTTGCACACCATCTCTGCATGATAGCCCTGCCTGGCCTCGCCAGGACAGTTGAGCTGCCTACTGGGTATACTAAGACCCTGAAACCTGCTGCTCAGCAGTACCTATCACAAGGTGGTTCCCATTTTTTTGGAAGTTTGGCATCTCCCTTAAGGTGCGGGGAAGAATCTACCCTAGCTCGGCCACTGTTTCACTTGGCCAGCTGGCATCGTCAGGAGTTCCATTCCTAGGGCCCCTGACAGCCAGTTTGGCAAGAGCGGTCTGGGAAGAAGAGTCACTTGATTTGTTTCCTGTCTGCCAGACGCTCAGAGCTGCTGGAAATCCACACGGATGCAATAACTCAACTTGGTTTCATTCATCGAGATCCAGAGGGAGGATGCACTCCTTCCAAAGACAGACAGGGCCCACATGCCTGATGTAGCAAGCTGGGTAGGTTTCACACTTCTCCACACATTTCAAAGTATAATTAAGTGTCCGGGCTGCCTCATGCATCTCCTTCTGTGCTCATGTAACACTTGTTTCTCAGGGCTCCTGGGGACTGAAGATTTTGCAAAGGAACAAAAGAGACCAAACTTACATGCAAATTATTCATATTTATGAGTGAAAAATAAGTCAACAGATTGATGAGACTTTGTTACCAACACAGGAATTTGATTCCTACCAACACAGGCTGCAGGAATGGCAGTACAGTGTCCAGAGCAAAGGGGAGAGGGCACAAGAGGCCTGCTCTGCACAGAGCCAGCCAGACTCCACCTGGAATATTGTGCTCAGTTTCTGGAGCCCATCCAGCTTTTGGAGTAATGGGACTCCCGATAAGAAATGGTTGAAAGACCTGGGAATGTTTAGCTGAGGAGGAGAAGACTCATGAGGAACATGACAGCTGCCTTTAAGAAACTGAAAGCTGGCCCATGGGAGAGAGGGAGGGGACTCAAGGAAGAGTGGAGGTGTAGAAAGAGTGTGGGCTTTGGACTCAGGAACCCTCAGCTGAATTCACAGTTCTGCACCTTACTAGGCCTGCTCCCTTTGGTAAGTCATCTCATCTCTCTGAGCCTCAATTTCTTCATTGGTGCAGTGGGGAGGACAATACCTTCCTCACTGTGTTGTGAGGTCAGTGGTGGTGGGGGGTGGTCTGTAAAATAGTGCTTGAAATTTTCAAAGCACTTGACAATTGATATTACTGTGAGTCTCTGTGGTCCCACAGCACAGAGCCTGGTCCCCTGGGTGAAATTGACAAAGAAGCAGATTTTGGCGCAGTTCCATTAAGAGCTATCTAACCGTGATAGGGGTCTTAAAATGTAAATGACTGCTTTGGGAAATAGTAAGTTCATCATCACTGGAGATATTTAAGCAGCAACTGGACCAGTATTTTCTGGAAGGCTGCATGGAGGAATTCCTGCATACAAAAGAGGGTTGGAGTACATCACTTCTAGGGGCTTTTCCAACTTTTAGGTTAGAAGATTCTTTTTTTTTTTTTTGAGACGGAGTGTTGATATTGTTGCCCAGGCTGGAGTGCAATGGCATGATCTTGGCTCACGGCAACCTCTGCCTCCCAGATTCAAGTGATTCTCCTGCCTCAGCCTCCTGAGTAGCTGGGATTACAGGCGCGTGCCACCACGCCTGGCTAATTTTTC
>NW_016808014.1:62036-63878 GCF_001698545.2 Rhinopithecus bieti
CCCACCCCTCAGGCCTCAGGCCTAGTCTGTGGCAGAGGATGACACATCTGGCCTCTGGCTGGTCCTTTACCTCTAGTTCTCATCAGTGGGGCCAAGGCTGCCCAAGAGAAGGCCCCTACCTTCTCTTCAACTCGCTCAGCTGGAGGCCGGGAAGTGACAATTCCATTCACTGTCACGAGGGACAGATACATGAGCTATTTTGTCCAGAGCCTGGACTGCCCTCTTCCACTCTTGTCACTTTCTTCCTTCAATCCGGTCAAACCACTGCCCTTTGATGGAGTCCATTGAAAGGTCTTTAGCAAAGCTGATGGAGGGGAGGAGTCATGTCCTGATTCTCTCTCTCCCTCCAGCCTGGGCAGCCCTCAGCCCTAGGCCTTGCCCTTGTGTCCCATATCTTGCTGCATGCTGCTGGCTGCACTGGGTTCCTGTCCTGGCCCTTTAGCTTAGTGCAAAGAGAGTTGCTCCTCCAGTTGCGAACAGGATTCTGTGAGCAGAGCTCAGCCCCCTTGTCCTGCACTGACTGTCTGGGGAGCCTTGTGTCCCAGACGTTCTGTTCCTCAGTTCCTGTTAATGGAGAGAGAATCCTGACAGGGCCTGTGCATCTGCAGGATAGCCCAGCTTGGATATCAGCCGTCAGGGATGCTATTCCTGCAGCTGCAGAATCGAAACCTTCACATTGTGGAGGTCTGGCTGAGAAGCTGGAGGGCTCTGGTTCTCCCACCAGAAAGCCAGCTCCACAAGGAAGAGGGCTCCCTCTGTCTAGTGCATTGCTATGCTTAAGGACATAGGCCCTGGAGCCACCTGCTTGGGTTCATTTTTCAGCTTTCCTAGCTGGATGACCTTAGAAAATTTGCAAAAATTGTGCTTGCTGCCTTATTCTACACAAATGAGATTCCTCATTTGTAGAAGGTGAGGAATCGATCATATTCATAATATCTACTTCACAGGGTTGTAGTAACAATTAAATGTATGTTATTGCCTGTAAAAGCTCTTAGAACAACGCCTGGCACACAGCAGGCACTCAGTACAAGAAGGCCGTTATTTTCACTATATTTATTTATTTATTTATTGAGACGGAGTCTCGTTCTGTCACCCAGGCTGGAGTGCGGTGGCGTGATCTCAGCTCACTGCAAGCTCCGCCTCCCGGGTTCATGCCATTCTCCTGTCTCAGCCTCCCTAGTAGCTGGGACTACAGGCGCCTGCCACCACACCCAGCTAAATTTTTGTGTTTTTAGTAGAGACGGGATTTCACCATGTTAGCCAGTATGGTCTCGATCTCCTGACCTTGTGATCCATCCACCTGGGCCTCCCAAAGTGCTGGGATTACAGGCAGGAGCCACCGCGCCCAACTGCCTTATTATTATTTTGATACAGGGTCTTGGTCTGTCACCCAGGCTGGAGGGCAGTGGCGAGATCTCAGCTCACGGCAACCTCTGCCTCTAATGCTGAAGCAACTCACCTACCTTAGCCTCCTGAGTAGCTGGGACTACAGGTGCACACCACTATGCTCGGCTAAATTTTGCGTTTTTTTTTTTTTTTTTTTTTTTTATAGAGACAGTGTTTTACCATGTTGCCCGGGCAGGCCTCGAACTCCTGAGCTCCAGCAATCAGCCTGCCTTGGCCTCCCAAAATGCTGAGATTGCCGGGCGCGGTGGCTCAAGCCTGTAATCCCAGCACTTTGGGAGGCTGAGACGGGCGGATCACGAGGTCAGGAGATCGAGACCATCCTGGCTAACACGGTGAAACCCCGTTTCTACTAAAAAATACAAAAAACTAGCCGGGCGAGGTGGCGGGCGCCTGTAGTCCCAGCTACTCGGGAGGCTGAGGCAGGAGAATGGCGTA
>NW_016808014.1:66791-74153 GCF_001698545.2 Rhinopithecus bieti
TTTTTTTTTTTTTTTTGAGACAGAATCTCGCTCTCTCACCCAGGCTGGAGTGCAATGGCACGGTCTCGGCTCACTGCAACCTCCGCCTCCCAGGTTCTAACGATTCTCCTGCCCCAGCGTCCTGAGTAGCTGGGATTACAGGCATGTGCCATTATACCCGGCTAATTTTTGTATTTTTAGTAAAGATAGGGTTTCACCATATCGGCCAGGCTGGCCTCGAACTCATGACCTCAAATGATCCACCCGCCTTGGCCTCCCAAAGTGCTGGGATTACAGGCATGAGCCACCGCGCCTCCTTTCAAGCTTCTGATGGCTGCAGGCAATCCTTCGTGCTCCGTGGCTTGTAGATGCATCACTCCAATCTCTGCTTTTTTTTTTTTTTTTTTTTTGATTTGAGACAAAGTCTCACTCTGTCCCTCAGGCTGGAGTGCAGTGGCGCGATCTCAGTTCACTGCAACCTTCACCTCCAGGGTTCAAGTGATTCTCCTGTCTCAGCCCAGCAGCTGTGATTACAGGTGTGTGCCACCACACCCAGCTAATTTTTGTTGTTGTTGCTGTTGTTTGTTTTTGAGATGGAGTCTGGCTCTGTTGCCCAGGCTATATAGTGCAGTGGCGCAATCTGGTCTCACTGCAAGCTCTGCCTCCCGGGTTCATTCCATTCTCCTGCCTCAGCCTCCCAAGTAGCTGGGACTACAGGCGCCTGCCACCACGCCTAGCTAAGTTTTTGTATTTTTAGTAGAGATGGAGTTTCACCATGTTAGCCAGGCTGGTCTCAAACTCCTGACCTCAGATGATCCACCCACCTCAGTCTCCCAAAGTGTTGGGATTACAGGCGTGAGCCACCGCACCTGGCCTCTACCTATGTCTTTATGTCACCTCTCTGTGTCTTTTCCCCTTCTCTTCACTTATTAGGACACTTGTCATTGGATTTAGGGCTCACCCTAATCCAATACAAGCTCGTCATAAGATTTTTCCTTAATTGCATCTGCAAAGACCCCTTTTCCAAATAAGGTCACATTCTGGATGGATATACGTTTTGAGAGAGGTTCCATATTCAGCTCACTGCAGAAAGGTATTAAGAATTTCAGGCCGGGCATGATGGCTCACGCCTGTAATCCCAGCACTTTGGGAGGACAAGGCAGGTGGATCACGAAGTCAGTAGATCGAGTCCAGCCTGGCTAACATGGTGAAACCTCGTCTCTACTAAAAATACAAAAAATTAGCCGGGCGTGGTGGCGGGCCCCTGTAGTCCCAGCTACTTGGGAGGCTGAGGCAGGAGAATGGCGTGAACCCAGGAGATGGAGCTTGCAGTGAGCCGAGACAGTGCCACTGCACTCCAGCCTAGGTGAAAGAGCGAGACTCCATCTCAAAAAAAAAATAATTTCAACAGGGCCGGGTGCGGTGGCTCACGCTTGTAATCCCAGCACTTTGGGAGGCCGAGGCAGGTGGATCACGAGGTCAAGAGTTCAAGATCAGTCTGGCCAAGATGGTGAAACCCTGTCTTTACTAAAAATACAAAAATTACCCAGATCTGGTGGCACATGCCTGTAATCCCAGCTACTCGGGAGGCTGAGGCAGGAGAATCTCTTGAACTCGGGAGGCGGAGGTTGCAGTGAGCTGAGATGGCGCCACTGCACTCCAGCCTGGGCGACAGAGTGAGACTCCATTTCAAAAAAAAAAAAAATCAACAGGGTCTCAGAAGGGCATTAGACCAGTTGCAGGACCCTGCTGAGAGTGGGGCCCTGTCCCACTACACAGGTCACATGCCCATGAAGCTAGAGTGTACCGAGGTCATCCATGCCCTCCCTTTCTGATGTCAAATCCAGCAGTTGGGTCTGAGTCCTCACCTTACTGGACCCTCTCAGCAGCATTGGACATCATCGATCACCCCATCCTCCTTGCAACTCCTGCCTCCCTTGGCTTTTGGGACACCCAGCTCTCCTGGTTTTCCTTTGAGCTCCCTAGCCAGTCAGTCATTCCTCAGTGCCTTCCTTCTGCTGGTCCTGCTGGCTCCATCCTCTAGAGTCTGGAGACTGGAGAGCCACGGATCTCGGACCTCGTCCACTTATCTCTATGTACTCGCTCCCTTGAGAATCTCATCTCATCCAGGTCTTTCAATTACCCCTCTGCACAGACACTTGCTGCTCCGATCCCTCCTCTGAGTTCCAGACACACAGATCCAGCTGCTGTCCAGCAGCCTGCTGACAGCTCCCCTTGGAGCTCTAATAAGCTTCTCAAACTTAGCCCATCCATAGTGAAGTCTTCCTAGTTGCTTGGGTGAAAATCTGCCAGCCATCTAAATTCCTCTCTTTCCTCTCACATTTCAACACAATCTCAGCAAATGCTTTCTGCCCTTCTTAGAATGAGATCCCCACTCCTTGCCATGGCCCACAAGGTCCTCCATGAAAACATGACTGAGTCTTCTGCTACCTCACCTCCTCCATGCCTACCAACTTCATCCCCACCCCGACCTGCACCGAGGATGCTCCAGTCCTCCACCACCCCACCTCTGGCTCTTTGATCGCAACAAACACTCTCCCACCTCAGGGCCTCTGCACCTGTAGTTCCCTCTGCCTTGTGTGATCTTTCCTCATTCACTCATGAAGCAGGCTCCCCCACTTCATTCAGTCCTGCTCCAATGTCACCTGCTCAGGGAAGACCTCCCTGACCACCCTGTTGAAAATAACACCCTCTGGTCCCTCTCTGTTCCCATCCCCTGCTTTGTTTTTATCCAGAGGCATCTCGTACTTGCATTTGCTTCACATCTACCTCCCCAACTAGAAAGTAAGCTCCATGATTTTAGGGACTTGGTGTTTTTCACTACTGTCATCGTCACCACCCAGCACAGTATGTGACACATACGTGTTGAATCAGAGAATGAATGAATCTAAGCATGTTGCTCTCCTCGCTTAAAATTCCATGATGCTCCATCACATTTCCATGCTTTTGCCCATGCTGTTCCCTGTGCTCAGAATGCCCTTCCCCGTCCTAGCCTGCCTGGAAAACTTTTAGTCATCCCTCAAGACCAGAGCCCACTGTTGCCACCTTTGTGAAGCCCCTAGTTGCTGTAAGAGACACCTATATTTAGGCCGGGCCCAGTGGCTCATGCCTGTAATCCCAGCACTTTTGGAGGCCAAGGCGAGTGGATCACCTGAGGTCAGGAGTTTGAGACCAGCCTGACTAACATGGAGAAAGCCCCTCTCTACTGAAAATACAAAATTAGCTGGGTGTGGTGGTACATGCCTGTAATCCCAGCTACTCAGGAGGCTGAGGCAGAAGAATTGCTTGAACCCGGGAGGCAGAGGTTGCAGTGAGCCAAGATTGCGCCATTGCACTCCAGCCTGGGCAACAAGAGCAAAACTCTGTCTCCAAAAAAAAAAGAGACAGAGAGAGAGACACCTATATTTTCTCCTCTGTATTAAAAACAACAACAACAACAACCACCAAATTCAACTCCAATCATCTGTTTCCCTTGCCTCTCCCAGGCAACGCCTCAACACCTTTTCTGGAGGGAAATTATTGTACCAGAAAAGATAGTTAATTTAAAAAAACAATTTTTTTTTGAGACAGTCTCGCTCTGTCACCAGGGCTGGAGTGCAAGTGGAGCAATCTCAACTCACTGCAACCTCCACCTCCCGGGTTCAAGCGATTCTCCTGCCTCAGCCTTTCAAGTAGCTGGGACTACAGGTGCGTGTCACCACGCCTGGCTAATTTTTGTATTTTTATTAGAGACAGGGTTTCACTATGTTGGCCAGGCTGGTCTCGAACTCCTGACCTCATAATCTGCCCGCCTCTGCCTCCCAAGGTGCTGGGATTACAGGCCTGAGTCACAGCACCCGGCCTTTTATTTATTTATTTATTTTTCAAATAACGTGGAACCTGGAGGCAGAAACTTGGTGAGTCACAAGGGGGCAGCAAAGTGTTCCCACTCGGAGGAAGGCTACAAAGTCATCATCAGTTAGCAGCAAAAATCAGTTTTAAACCATGTAGCAATAAAGGATTAGCCACTGGATTTTGTAACAACTGGTCATTGCCCGCTCCGGTGTCAGTATTTGAAAAAGAAATAGGATTATAAAATCTCAGCGCAGCCATTTCGTATATGCCTTTGGGCCAGTCACAATCTATTTGACCCTGGTTTCCTCATCTGTAAACTAGGGATACCTGCTTCCCAAAGTCACTTCCTCATATGGTTGTCTTGATAATTAACTAGGATAATGAAGGTAATAGATGAGATGCCTGGAGTGTAGTAAGTGTTCATATGTAAAATACTATTATTACCATATAAAGAACCAAGGGAACTGAATGTTGCTGAATACCTAGTATGGGCAAAGGCACTTTGAATCCTTAATCAAGTGATGAATGATGAGAAGTTAAATGAGAGGTTGAATGACAAAGTGAGAGGTTAAATGACATGCCCAAGGCCACATAGCTAGCAACAACAATAGGGGTTCACAGGTACTACTATGTGCCATGCCAGGCAGTCGCAGTTCTAAGTACTTTGCATGAGCTGTCTCTTTTTTTTTTGAGACAGGGTCTCCCTCTGTCGCCAGGCTGGCATGCAGGGGTGCGATCTCAGATCACTGCAATCTCTGCCTCCTGGGCTCAAGTAATCCTCCCACCTCAGCCTCCCGAGTAGCTGGGACCACAGACACTTGCCACTATGTCTGGCTCATTTTTTAGTTGTTTGTTTGTTTTTGAGATGGAGTCTTGCTCTGTCACCCAGGCTGGAGTGCAGTGGCGCTATCTCAGCTCACTGCAAGCTCTGCCTCCCGGGTTCATGCCATTCTCCTGCCTCAGCCTCCTGCGTAGCTGGGATTACAGGGGCCTGCCACCACGCCTGGCTAATTTTTTGTATTTTTAGTAGAGACGGGGATTCACCATGTTCGCCAGGATGGTCTTGATCTCCTGACCTTGTGATCCGCCCACCTCAGCCTCCCAAAGTGCTGTGATTACAAGCATGAGCCACTGCGCCTGGCCTAGTATTTTTTGTAGAGACAGCGTTTCACCATGTTGCCCAGGCTGGGAGCTATCTCCCTTCCTACCATGATCCTGAGAAAAGAACTTTTATCTGAGGAATGCAAGTCAGGCCAGGAGAGACATTAAAATGAGACTGAAATCAGGCCCTACTCCCCACTTTGAACTGTGCATTCATCTCTTGAAATTGCTTGCTATTGCACAAATAGCTAGAAGTTAACTCAATAATGCCATACCAGACACTACAGCCCACAGTCTATAACTTAACAATGTTATTTCTGTAAACCAGTGAGAGTTCCTGACAAACAACTTCGTGTCAGTCCACTCCCTGTCCCCCACTTTTGCTTTCAAAACGCCACCTGTAACTGCTACTAATTGAAGTGTACATTCAGGGCAACTTGACTTTCTGCTCTCAGGTTGCAATCTTTAAGCTTGGCCCACATAAATTCTCTACTTACATTAATTTTGCCCAAGCTGCTTATTTTTAGGTCGACAATCCTATGGAGTAGGTACCCTTATTATGCTCATTTGAAAGAAAAGAAGACTGAGGCACAAAGAACTGGGCTAAAGTCACACTGTGGAGTGTGGGACTGGGCTAAGAGCGGAGGCAGTCTGGCTCCTGAGCCAGGGCTCTCGCTGCCCTGCCACCTGGCAGAGATGAGATCAAGCTGAGGAAAAGCTTGTCACGGTCAAGCTGAGGAAAAAAGCCCTTTCCACCAACCTAGGCTGCTTCCAAACTAGCTTGCCTCAAAACCTGCTCCAGGCTGTTGAAAACAAAACCAACACTCCCCACCTCAACCCTACTACGCCCCTCTTCAGCCACTGGTTTCTCCCTCTTCCCCATTATAACTGCACTTTCTTCTTGGCTCACTGTAATCTCCGCCTCCCGGTTCAAGCGATTCTCGATTCTCGTGTCTCAGCCTCCCAGGTAGCTGGGATTACAGGTGAGTGCCACCATGCCCAGCTAATTTTGTATTTTAGTAGAGACGGATTTTGCCATGTTAACCAGGCTGGTCTCAAACTCCTGACCTCAGGTGATCTGCTCTCCTCGGCTTCCCAAAGTGCTGGGATTACAGATGTGGGCCACTGTGCCCAGCCAAGAATAAGAAATTGATTGTAAGGCCAGGCATGGTGGCTCACACCTGTAATCCCAGCACTTTGGGAGGCCGAGGTGGGTGAATCACAAGGTCAGGAGTTCGAGACTAGCCTGGCCAATATGGTGAAACCTTGTCTCTACTAAAAATACAAAAATTAGCTGGGCATGGTGGCATGCGCCTGTAGTCCCAGCTTACTTGGGAGGCTGAGGCAGGAGAATTGCTTGAACTCAGGAGGCAGAGGTTGTAGTGAGCCAAGATCACACTACTGCACTCTAGCCTGGACAACAGAGCAAGACTCTATCTCAAAAAAAATAATAATAAAATAAAAAAAATTGATTGTAAGTTATCTGAAAGTTATAAGCTAAAGAAAAAATGTGTCTGTCTGAAGGAGGATGGTTAACATCAGACACAGAAACAGGAATTCAAGAGAAAAAGTAAAGAGTTGCCACAGCCTACCAGTGCAATTGAGTCCAAGAGCCTCACTCAGCTTACTGAATTGTCTGAAGTTAGCTTTGTCAGGTGTCTAAGTCTGAATCCCCACGTCCTACCCTTGCCCAGCAGTGGAACAAGGAGAGGCAGGGCTCCTACCCGGGCTCCTGCAACTAGAGGAGCTTAGCAGGATGAGTCAAGGAGCAAGTCCAGACTGAAATTCATTAGAGAGAAGCTGCAAATTAAGCCTCAAGGAGACCAAGGGCAAGTGCTAAAACAGAGAGTCAGACACCAGACCACAAATGGATGCAAAGCTGGGCTATGAAGCTGAGAGTTTATTGTCAGTCAGAGACACAGTCAGGCGAATGTAAATCATACACAAGAGAGGAAGGTCCAGAGCAATGCGATCAAACAATCTTAGGGTGGGTTCTTGGGGCTCTAGGTGTGTGGGGGTGTTTTAAAGTCTGCATTCAGGGCAGGCAGTTTAGCACTGCAGTGGAGATGATACATCAGGCTATCATTGCTTGCTGTCTCTCGACATTACAGCCATCCAGCTAGGCACTTTGCTCTGGTTCAATGGTCACTAAGCAACTTCTTGATTAAAATGTGGCCTCCCACGTGGATGTGCTTTACCAAGAGATAATGGGCTGGCTAGCCAGCATGAGTAGTCCTTCTCTCCTGGCCATTATTTCTCACTGTAATATTTTCTCAAAATGAAATATACTTGATTACATTCTCTTATTACAAAAGTAATATATGCTAATTATAGAAAATATAGACAGGCAAAGAGGGAGCATAAAGATCATCCATAATTCTTCAATCCACCAGAACAACTACTGTTTTTTTTTTTTTTTTTTTTTTT
>NW_016808014.1:74894-94892 GCF_001698545.2 Rhinopithecus bieti
TTTTTTTTTTTTTTTTTTTTTTTTTCTGAGACAGGATCTTGCTATCACCCAGGTTGGCATGCAGTGGTGTGATCTCAGGTAACTGCAACCTCTGCTTCCTGGGTTCAAGCGATTCTCCTGCCGCAGACCCAGAGTAGCTGGGACTACAGGCACGTACCACCACGCTTGGCTAATTTCTTTTGTATTTTTAGTAGACGCAAAGTCTTACCATGTTGGCCAGGCAGGTCTTCAACTCCTGGCCTCAAGTGATCCGCCTGCCTCAGCCTCCCAAAGTGCTGGGATTACAGGCATGAGCCACTGCGCCCAGCTCATGAGTACATTTTCGTAAAATACTTTTAAAATATTTTAATGAAGAGGGGGTGGGTCTTGCTATTGTTGCCCAGACTGGTTTCGAACTCCTGGGCTCAAGCAATCCTCCCACATTAGCTTCCCAAGCAGCTGGGATTTCAGGTGTGTATCACCATGGCCTGGCAAAAATTTTAACACTATATAGAATCACGTAGAGTGAAATATTAAGGGCCTCCAAAACAACTCCTAGTAAATAGCTTTGTATTTATTCTTGCAGTTTTTAAATGCATTTATATATCAGTATTACATACTATTAAAATAGAAGACCTAGTATCTTACCACCATACTTAAAAAAAATTTTTGTTTGTTTGTTTTGTTTTTGAAATGGAGTCTCACTTTGTTGCCAGGCTGGAGTGTAGTGGTGCGATCTTGGCTCACTGCAACCTCCCCTTCCTGGGTTCAAGCGATTCTCCTGCCTCAGCCTCCTGAGTAACTGAGATTACAGGTGCCCACCATCATACCTGGCTAATTTTTGTATTTTTAGTAGAGATGGGGTTTCAGCATGTTGGCCAGGCTGGTTTTGAACTCTTGACCTCAGGTGATCTGCCTGCCTCGGCCTCCGAAAATGCTGGGATTACTGGTGTGAGCCACTGTACCTGGCCCCATCATACTTTTAGTAACTGCCTATTTTTACTAAAGATTCTATCATGAACATCTAATCACATCAATAAATACAATTTACATTATCATTTTTAAAGGCCACACAGTATTCTATTGTATGAATGCACCATGATTGATTGATTGATTGATTGATTGAGATGGAGTCCCTGCTCTGTCACCAGGCTGGAGTGCAGTGGCGTGATCTCGGCTCACTGCAACAACCTCCGCCTCCAAGTTTCAAGTGATTCCCCTGCCTCAGCCTCCCTAGTAGCTGGGACTACAGGCATGTGCCACCATGTCCAGCTCATGTTTTGTATTTTTAGTAGAGACAGGGTTTCACCACGTTGGCCAGGATGGTCTTGAACTCCAGATCTCATGATTCGCCTGCCTCAGCCTCCCGAAGTGCTGGGATTACAGGCGTGTGCCACCGTGCCCTGCCCTGATTTATTTAATTAATGATGTAGTTTGGAAATTTGTCCCCACCCAAATCTTATGTTGAATTGTAATCCCCAGTGTTGGAGGTGGGGCCTGGTGGGGTGTTTGTGTTATGGGGTGGATCCTTCATGGCTTGGTGCTGTCCTCACGACAGTGAGTTCTCACAAGATCTGGTTGTTGTAAAGTATGGCACCTCCCCCTGCCCTTTCTCTTTCCTCACTCCTGCTCCCGCTATGTGAGACACCTGCTCCCACTTTGCCTTCTTCCATGAGTTAAAAAGCTCCCTGAAGCTTTCCCAAAAGCCTAACAGATGCCAGTGCCACACTTCCTGTACAGCCTGCAGAATTGTGAGCCAGTAAGACCTCTTTTTTAAAATATATATAAATTACCCAGTTTCAGGTATTTCTTTATAGCAACACAAGAATGGCCTAATACAACTAATATCCTATTTATTTATTTATTTATTTATTTATTTATTTATTTTTTGAGACAAGGTCTTGTTCTGCCATTCAGGCTGGAGTGCAGTGGCACCATCATGGCTCTCACTGCAGACTTGAACTCCTGGGCTCAAGCGATCCTCCTGCTTCAGCCTCCCGAGGAGCTACGACTACAGGCACATGCCACCATGCCCAGCTAATTTTTTTTTTTTTGACACAGTATTTCAGTCTGTTTCCCAGGCTAAAGTGCAGTGGCGTCATCTCGGCTCACTGCAACCTCCGCCTCCCGAATTCAAGTGATTCTCCTGCCTCAGCCTCCTGAGTAGCTGAGATTACAAGCACCCACCAGCATGTCCGGCTAATTTTTTTAGTTTTAGTAGAGACAGGGTTTCACCATGTTGGCCAGGCTGATCTCGAACTTCTGGCTTTAGATGATCCACTCTTCTCGGCCTCCCAAAGTGCTGGGATTACAGTCGTGAGCCACCGAGCTCAGCCCTAGCTAATTTAAAAAAAAAAACAACAAAAAAAAGTGTAGGCCAGGCACAGTGGCTCACACCTGTAATCCCAGCACTTTGGAAGGCTGAGGCATGAGGATCAGTTGAGCTCAAGAGAGTTTGAGACCAGCCTGGGCAACATAGTGAGGCCTCATCTCCACAAAAAATAAAAAATAAAAAAAATTATTTTGGCCAGGCACAGTGGCTCACGCCTGTAATCTCAGCACTTTGGAAGGCCAAGACAGGCGGATCACAAGGTCAGGAGTTCGAGAGCAGCCTGGCCACTGTGGTGAAACCTTTTCTCTGCTAAAAATATAAAACTTACCCGGACATGGTGGCACATGCCTGTAGCCCCAGCTACTCTGGAGGCTGAGGCAAGAGAATCCCTTGAACTTGGGAGGCAGAGATTACAGTGAGCCGAGATTGCGCCACTGCACTCCAGCCTGGGAGGAGACAGAAGAGATTCCATCTAAAAAAAAAAAAAAAAAATTATTTTGTAGAGATGGAGTCCCGCTGTGTTGGCCAGGCTGGTCTCAAACTCCTGGCCTCATGGGATCCTCCTACCTCAGCCTCCCAAACCGCTGGGATTACAAGTGCGAGCCACTGCGCCAGGTCATATCCTATTGTTGAAGATTTAGGTTGTTTCCAACTTTCTCTTATTGCAAATGGTGCTTCACTAAACATCTTCCCGTGCAATCATTATGCATGAGTGATCATTTTCTTGGAATAAAGTCTCACAGGTAGAATTGCAGGGTCAAACAGTGTGAACATATGAAGGTCCAACACACCCACCACCCGGCGTATGGGAGTGCCCATTTTCTTTTTTTTTTTTTTTTGAGACGGAGTCTTGCTCTATCGCCCAGGCTGGAGTGCAGTGGCCGGATCTCAGCTCACTGCAAGCTCTGCCTCCCGGGTTTACGCCATTCTCCTGCCTCAGCCTCCCGAGTAGCTGGGACTATAGGTGCCCGCCACCTCGCCCGGCTAGTTTTTTGTATTTTTTAGTAGAGACGGGGTTTCACGGTGTTAGCCAGGATGGTCTCGATCTCCTGACCTCGTGATCCACCCGTCTCGGCCTCCCAAAGTGCTGGGATTACAGGCTTGAGCCACCGCGCCCGGCGGGAGTGCCCATTTTCTTCAACACTTGCCCATGCTAGGTATTTTCAATCTTTTTAATCTTTGCCAATCAGTGAGCACAATAGGATAGATCATTGTTGCTTTAATTAGAATTTAAAATCGTTGCTGAGGTTAATTCATTTTCTTAACAAATATAATTCAAGATCTGCTACGTGCCAAATGGTGTCTTAGGCATCAGAGATACAACATTGAACAAAAATGGCCACAGATATTGCTTTTATGGGGCTTACGACCTAAGGAGAGAGACAGACAATAATCAAACGATACGATAAAAAAGGTGAAACTTCAACTGTGATAAGGGCCATGAAGGAAAAGTAGAAAGAGCTCTGAGAGCATAAAATAGGGGCCGTCGGGTGCGGTGGCTCATGCCTGTAATCCCAGCACTTTGGGAGGCTGAGGCGGGTGGATCACCTGAGGTCAGGAATTCGAGACCAACCTGGCCAACATGATGAAACTCCATCTCTAGTAAAAACACAAAAATTAGCTGGGCGTGATGGTGGGCACCTGTAATCCCAGCTACTTGAGAGGCTGAGGCAGGAGAATCGCTTGAACCCAGGAAGCGGAGACTGCAGTGAGCTGAGATTGTGTCACTGTACTCCAGCCTGTGCGACACAGCGAGACTCTGTATCAAAACAAAACAAAACAAAACAAAAAACACTAGGGGAACTTGAGCCATCAGGGAAGGCTTCCAGGAAGAAGTGATGATTGAGGTGATGACTGAAAGAAGAGTTGGAGTCAACAAGTGAAACAGAGATGGAAGCATTCCATAGAGAGGACAGCATGTGCAAAGATCCTGTGGTAGCTGAGGCATTTGAAAGCAGTGCAGTGTACTTAGAGCACAGAGAGTAAGGGAGAGGTAACAGAGGTAGGCAGGGGCCAGGACATACAGGGATGGTTAAGTGGGTCAAGAATTTTGGTCTTTATTCTAGGAGCAAAGGGAAATCATCAGAGTTTAAAGCATGGAAAGGACATGATCAGACTTACAGTACGGAAAGCCACTGTGGCTCCAGTGTAGAGAATAGATTGGCAGGGAACACGAGTCGATGCAGGCAGATCATCCAAAAGGGCAGTGGTTGACATGAGTGATGACAATGGCTTGGACTAGTGCAATAGTTGTGGAGATGGAGAGCAGTGCATGGATACAGACTCTGATAGTATCAGGACAGCCACTACGTGCTGTGCTTTTTATGGTTTGTTTGTTCCCACCAAAACGCACATTGAAATTTGATTCCCAAAGTGGTGGTGTTGGGAGGTGGAGCCTCACGGGAAGTGTTTGAGTCATGGGGGCGGATTGCTCAAGAATGGCTTGGTGCCATTTTCGGGACAGTGAGTTCTCACTCTGGCAAAACAGGATTAGTTCCCACACGAGTGGCTTGTTATAAAGCCAGGAGGCCCCTCAGGTTCTCTCTTTCCCCACATGTCTGTTTCCCCTTTGACCTTCTCTGCCATGTTTTGACCTAGCACAAGGCCCTCACCAGAAACCCAGCAGATGCTGATACCATGCTTCTCATACTTCCCAGCCTGCAGAGCCATAAGCTAAATAAACCTCTTTTCTTTTCTTTTTTTTTGCTTTGGAGACNGGTGTTGGGAGGTGGAGCCTCACGGGAAGTGTTTGAGTCATGGGGGCGGATTGCTCAAGAATGGCTTGGTGCCATTTTCGGGACAGTGAGTTCTCACTCTGGCAAAACAGGATTAGTTCCCACACGAGTGGCTTGTTATAAAGCCAGGAGGCCCCTCAGGTTCTCTCTTTCCCCACATGTCTGTTTCCCCTTTGACCTTCTCTGCCATGTTTTGACCTAGCACAAGGCCCTCACCAGAAACCCAGCAGATGCTGATACCATGCTTCTCATACTTCCCAGCCTGCAGAGCCATAAGCTAAATAAACCTCTTTTCTTTTTCTTTTTTTTTGCTTTGGAGACAGAGTCTTGCTCTGTCGCCCAGGCTGGAGTGCAGTGGCGAGATCTCAGCTCACTGCAAACTCTGCCTCCCAGGTTCACGCCATTCTCCTGCCTCAGCCTCCTGAGTAGCTGGAACTACAAGTGCCCGCCACCATGCCCAGCTAATTTTTTGTATTTTTAGCAGAGACGGGGTTTGAGCGTGTTAGCCAGGATGGTCTCAATCTCCTGACCTTGTGATCCACCTGCCTCGGCCTCCCAAAGTGCTGGGATTACAGGTGTGAGCCACCATACCCGGCAAATAAATCTCTTTTCTTTATAAATTACCCAGGCTCAGGTGTTTTTTTTTTCTTTTTTCTTTTTCTTTTTTCTTTTTTGAGACAGAGTCTTGCTCTGTTGCCCAGGCTGGAGTGCAGTGGCAAGATCTCGGCCCACTGCAACCTCTGCCTCCGGGGTTCAAGCGATTCTCCTGACTCAGCCTCCTGTTTAGCTGGGATTACAAGTTTATGCCACCATGCCTAGCTAATTTGTTCTAATGTTTTTAGTACAGATGGCGTTTCACCATTTTGGTCAAGTTGGTCTTGAATGCCTGGCCTCCCAAAGTGCTGGGATTATAGACGTGAGTCACTGCGCCCAGCCAGATATTTCTTGATAGCAACACAAAATGGATCAAGACACTATGGAACCAGGAATCAAGCCAAAAATGAATTGACATCAAGTGTTGGCCTACCTCTATCCTGAATCTCTCTTGGATCCGGTCCACAAACCCTGTTCCAATTCAGGCCTCATCTTCTCCTGCTTGGACCATGCACCAGTCACTTCTGTGACCTCCAGTTTCACCTCCTCCAGTTTCTTTTCCATACCAGCCACCACAAAGATTTATTTATAAAACAGTTTTATTGTCATATAATTCATATATCTTTCAATTGACTTTAATTTTTTTTTGAGACAGAGTATCACTCTTGTTGCCCAGGCTGGAGTGCAATGGCACAATCTCGGCTCACTGCAACCTCCACCTCCCGGGTTTAAGCGATTCTCCTGCCTCAGCCTCCCAAGTAGCTGGAATTACAGGCATGCGCCACCATGCCCAGCTAATTTTGTATTTTAGTAGAGACGGGGTTTTCCATGTTGGTCAGGCGGGTCTCAAACTCCTGACATCAGGTGATCCTCCCACCTCAGCCTCCCAAAATGCTGGGATTACAGGTGTGAGCCACTGCGCTGGGCCACAATTGACATTTTTAAAGTGTTCAATTCAATGGCTGTTAGTATTTCACAGGTATGTGCAACTATCACACCTATCTAATTTTAGAACATTTTCACTGCCTCAGAAAGAAACTCCATACCCATTAGTGGTCACTTTTCATTTCCTTCCTAATTCTTCCAGCCCTAGGCCAATACTAAATCTACTTTCCGTCTCTATAGATTTCTCTATTCTGAACATTTCATAAAATTAGAATCATACGATATGTGTTTTTTTGTGACAGGCTTCCTTCACTTAGCATCATGTTTTCAAGGTTAATCCATGTTGTAGCATGTATCAGAACTTCATTCCTTTATATTTATTTATTTATTTTATAAGACAGAGTCTTGCTCTGTCGCCCAGGCTGGAGGGCAGTGGCACAATCTCAGCTCACTGCAACCTCTGCTTCCTGGGTTCAAGAGATTCTCTTGTCTCAGCCTTCTGAGTAGCTGGGATTACAGATGCGTGCCACCACGCCCGGCTAATTTTTGTATTTTTAGTAGAGATGGGGATTCAACATGTTGGCTAGGCTGGTCTCGAACTCCTGGCCTCAGGTGATCCACCTGCCTCAGCCTCCCAAAGTGCTAAGATTACAGGCATGAGCCACTGTGCCCAGCCCTTCATTCCTTTATATTGCAGAATAATATTCCCTTGTATGGATATACTACATTTTATTTATTCATTTATCCATTGATGGATATTTGGGTATTTCCACTCTTTGACTATTATGATTAGTGCTGCTGTGAGCATTCACATACAAGGTTTTCTGTGGATATATACTTTCGTTTCTCTTGGGTTGGTACCTAGTTTGAGAGGGGTGGAATTGCTGGGTCATATGGTAACTATTTTTAATATTTGGGTAACTGCCAAACTAGTTTCCTAAATGGTTGCACCATTTTACATTACCAGCAGCTGTGGACGAATGTTCTAATGCCTCTACATTCTTGCCAACTCTTGTTATTATATTTCTTTTTTTTATTATAGCCATTCTAGTGGGTATAAAGTGGTATCTCACTGTCGTTTTGATTTGCATTTCCCTGAGGGCCCAATGGTACTGAGCATCTTTTCATAAGCTTATTGGCCACTTGCCTATCTTCCTTGGAGAAATGTCTATTCAGATCTTTTGCCCGTTTTAGAAATTGAGTCATTTTGCTTTTATTTTGAGTTGTAACAGTTTTCATATATTTTCATTTATAAGTCTCTTATTAGATAAATGATTTGTAAATATTTCTCCCCAACTCTATGGGATGCCTTCTCACTTTATTGCTGGTATCCTGTAAGGAACAAAAATTCTAATGAAGTCCAATTTGTCTGTTTTTTCTTTTCTTGCTGGTGCCTTTGGTGTCACATCTAATAATTCATTGCTTAATACATGGTCATGAAGGTTTACTCTTGTTTACTTCTAAGAGTTTTCAAATTTTAGTTCTTACATTAAGATCTTTGATTCATTTTATTTTATTTATTTATTTTTTTAAGAGACAAGGTCTCACTCTGTCAGAGTCAGTGCAGTGGTGCAGTCATGGCTTACAGCAGCCTCAACCTCCTGGGCTCAAGTGATCCTCTCACCTCACCCTCCCAAGTAGCTGGGACTACAGGTGTGCACCATCACACCTGGCTAATTTGTACAATTTTTTGTAGAGACAAGGTCTCACTATGTTGCCTAGGCTGGTCTTGAACTCCTAAGCTCAAGCAATCCTCCTGCCTTGGCCTCCCAAAGTTCTGGGATTATAGGCATGAACCTTCAAGCCTGTCCATTGAAATTTTTATTTTTATTTTGGAGGTGGGGGGATGAGTTATCTCACTCTGTTGCCCAGGCTAGAGTGTAGTGGCGTGATCAAAGCTCACTGCAGCCTCTAACTCCTGGGCTTAAGCAATCCTCCCACCTCACCCTCCCAAGTAGCTAAGACTAAGACTACAAGTGTGTGCCACCACACCTGGCTACTTTTTATTATCATTTTTTGTAGAGATGGGGTCTAGCTATGTTGTGCAGGCTGGTCTTGAACTCCTGGGCCTAAGCAATCCTTCCACCTTGGCCTCCCAAAGCACTGGGATTACAGGCATGAGTCACCCACTATGCCTGGCGATTTTCATTTTTTTTTTTTTTATGGTATGTAGTAGGGGTCCAGCTTCCTTCTTTTGCATGTGAATATCTAGTTGTCCCAGCATAATTTGTTGAAAAGACTATTTTTTCCCCATTGAATTGTCTTGATACTTGCTATGGTCTGAATATTCATTTCTCCTTCTTCCCCAAGCCATATGTTGAAATCCTAACAAAGTGATAGTATTAGGAGGTAAGACATTTGAAAGTTTAGTGCTCTTATAAAAGAGACCCCAGAAAGGTAGCTAGACCCTTCCACATGAGAACATAGTGAGAAAGCGCCATTTGTGAACCAGAAAGTGGGTTCTGGCAAATCTACCAGCACCTTCACTGTGGACTTCCTAGCCTTTAGAACTGTGAGAAATAACTTTTTGTTGTTTATAAGCTACCCAGTTTATGGCATTTTGTAATAACAGCCTGAATGGAGTAAGACAACAGTCTTGTTGAAAATCAGTTGACTGTAAACTACAAGGTTTATTTCTGGACAGTTAAATCTATTCCATCGATCTATGTCTATCCTTATGCTAGGACCACACTGTCTTGATTACTGTAGCTTTGTAGTAAGTTTTGAAATGGGGAAATGTGAGTCCTCCAACTTTGTTTTTCGAGACTATTCTGGGTCATTTGAATTTCCATATTAATTTTAGGATCAGCTTGTCAATTCCTGGAAATAAAAGGTTCCTTGGATTTTGATAGAGATTGCATTGAATCTCTAGATTAGTTTGGAGATTATTGTCATTTTAACAGTATTAGTCTTCCAATTCATGAACACAGAATGTCTTTCCTGTGCTTCTTTCAACAATGTTTTGTTTTTAGTGTATAAATCTTGCACTCCTTTTGTTAAGTTTATTGCTAAATATATTGTTCTTTTATTATTATTATTATTATTTTAGACAGTGTCTTGCTCTGTTGCTCAGGCCAGATTGCAGTGGTACAATCTTGGCTCACTGCAACCTTTGCCTCCTGGATTCAAACAATTCTCCTGCCTCAGCCTCCCGAGTAGCTGGTATTACAGGTTTGTGCCACCATGCCCAGCTAAGTTTTGCATTTTCAGTAGAGACAGGGTTTTACCACGTTGGCCAGGCTGGTCTCGAACTCCTGACTTCAAGTGATCCACCCGCCTCGGCCTTGCAAAGTGCTGAGTCGTGGGCCACCGTGCCCAGCCTCTTTTATTAGTTCTAACAGTTTTTAGTAAATTCCTTAGGATTTTCTGTGTATGAAATTATGTCATCTGCAAATATAGTTTTGCTTTTTCTTTTCCAATCTGTGTGTGTTTTATTTCTCATTTCATTGCTTACTTGCCCTGGCTAGAACTTCCAGTACAATATTGAAGAGAAGTGTTGGGAGTGGACATCTTTGCCTTTTTCCTGATCTTAAGAGAAAAGCATTCAGTTTTCCCTTTTTTTTTTTTTTTCTTTTTTTGAGACGGAGTCTTGCTCTGTCGTCCAGGCTGGAGTGCAGTGGTGTGATCTCGGCTCACTGCAACCTCTGCCTCCTGTGTACAAGTGATTCTCCTGCCTCAGCCTCCTGAGTAGCTGGGACTACAGGCGCCCGCCACCACACCCGGCTAAATTTTTTTTGTTGTTGTTGCATTTTTTAGTAGAGACGGGGTTTCACTGTGCTAGCCAGAACGGTCTTGCTCTCTTGACCTCATGATCCACCTACCTCAGCCTCCCAAAGTGCTGGGATTACAGGCATGAGCCACCACGCCCAGCCAGTTTTTCACTAGTAAGTATGATGTTAGCTGTGGATTTTTTCATAGACACTCCTTGTCAGGATGAGGATGTTTCCGTCTAAGTTTATTTATTTGTTTTATCATGAGAATGTGTTGAATTTTGTCAAATGCTTTTTTCTGCATCTGTTGAAATGATTGTTTTGCTCTTTGTTTTTTATTCTATTGATATAGTGTATCGCATTATTGATTTTTCAGATGTTAAGCCAACCTTGCATCTCTGGGATAAATTCCACTTTGTAATGGAGAATAATCTTTTTATATACTGCCAGATTCAGTTTGCTAGTATTTTGTTGAGGATTTTTACGCTTATGTTCATATGAGATATGATTTTCTTTTCCTTTTCTTTTCTTTTGTAGAGACGAGGTCTTGCTATATTGCCCAGGCCGGTCACGAACTTTCAGGTTGAAACAGTTCTCCCACCTCTGCCTCCCAAAGTGCTGGGATTACAGGCACGAGCCATTGCACCCGGCCGGTTTTCTTTTTTATATCTTCATCTGGTTTTATTATCAAATACTTTGTTAACGTGATGCATTAAATTGATTGATTTTCATGTGTTGAATCATCCTTGCATTCCAGGAATAAATCACTTGGTCATGGTGTGTAATCCTTTTAATATGCCGTTGAATTCAGCTGCTGGTATTTTGTTGAAGATTTTTGCATCAATATGCATAAGGAATATTGGGCTGTACTTTTCTTTCCTTGTAGTATCTTTGGCTTTGGTATTAGGGTAATGCTCGTCTCACAGAATGAGTTTGGAAGTGTTATATCCTCTTCTATTTCTTGGAAGAATTTGAGAAGGATTGGTGTTAATTCATCTTTAAGTGTTGGTATAATTCACCAGTGATACCATCTAGTCCTGGGCTTTTCTTAGTTGGAAGTTATTGACTACTGGCACAAACTATTTGTTACATGTCTCTTCAGAGTTCCTATTTCTTCTTGAGTCAATTCCTGTAGTTTGTACCTTTCTAAGAATTTTTCCATTTCATCCAAATTATCTAATTTGTTGATATGCAGTTTTCATTGTATTCTCTTATAATCCTTTTATTTCTGTAAAGTCAGTCCTTATTTCCCTTCTTTCATTTTTGATTTTAGTAATTTGAGTGCTTTCTCTTTTTTCTTAGTCCGTTTAGGTAAATGTTCATCAATTCTGTTGATTTATTTTTTCAAAGAACCAACTTTTAGTTTCATTGATTTTCTCTATTGTTTTCTGTTCCACACTTCATTAATTTTGCTCTAATGTTTGTTAATCCTTGCTTTGACGGCTTTGGGTTTAATTTTCTTCTTCTTTTTTTTTTTAGGTGTCTACAGTTATATGTTTCCTTCTAAGCACTGCTTTAGTTTCTATTTTATTTTATTTACTTAAAATATATTTTTTTAAAGACAGGGTCTTACTATGCTGCCCAGGCTAGTCTCAAACTCCTGGGCTCAAGCAATCCTTCTGCCTCAGCTTCCCAGATTGCTGAGATTATAGGCATGAGCCACTGCACCCAGCCTAGTTTCATCCCATAAACTGGGGTATATTAGTATATTGGCATATTTTGGTATATGATGTCATAATTTTCATTCATCTCAAAGCGTTTTCTAAGTTATCTCATGATTTCTTCTTTGACTCATTGGTTATGTGTGAGTATGTTCAATTTCTTTTTTTTTTCCTACAGGATAGCCAACTCCATGTCTAATTTCTTTTTTTTTTGTTTTTTGAGACGGAGTCTCGCTCTGCCGCCCAGGCTGGAGTGCAGTGGCCGGATCTCAGCTCACTGCAAGCTCCGCCTCCTGGGTTTACGCCATTCTCCTGCCTCAGCCTCCCGAGTAGCTGGGACTACAGGCGCCCACCACGTCGCCCGGCTAGTTTTTTGTATTTTTTAGTAGAGACGGGGTTTCACTGTGTTAGCCAGGATGGTCTCGATCTCCTGACCTCGTGATCCGCCCGTCTCGGCCTCCCAAAGTGCTGGGATTACAGGCTTGAGCCACCGTGCCCGGCCTCCATGTCTAATTTCTACATATTTGCAAAATTCCCAAAATTTTGCCTAACTTATCTCTAATTTCACTCCATTGTGGTTGGAGAACATACTTTGTATGATTTCAATACTTTTAAATTTATTAAGGCTTCTTTTATGGCCTGGCATGTGGCCTATCCTATAGAATGATCCATGGGCACTTGAGAAGAATATGCATTCTGTTACTGTTGGATAGAGTGTTCTATAGATGTCTTTAGGCCTAGTTAGTTTATAATGCTGTTCAAATCTTATATTTCTTTTCAAATGTCTTTTTCCTATTCATTCTAACCCTTGGGGGTTTTCTGTTAGGTACACACAGATATCCTTTTAACATTCATATCTGACTGTGTTTATCATCTGTTTGAATATTTTGGATTCATATTCACCACAGTATGGAGAAAGCTCCTCAATATGGCACCCAAGGCAAGGGTATGGCTACCGGCAATTTCCAGTATCTTTAAACTCTGACTTCCAGTCACACAATATCTTAGAGTTCCTTGAACATACCATGTTCTTTCTTCCTTCTTATCTTTGTACATGCTATTCCTTTTGCCTAGACTGTATCTAATCTTGACTCCCCCTTCCCCAGCTAACTCTTACTCATCCTTCAAGGCCTAGGAAGTCTTTCCAAACCCACATCTGGTTAACTTGCTGTTCTGTGGTCTTTCAGTACCCTGAGCTTACTGCATAGCGCTTCTCCCCTTAAAAGGAACTGGAGTAGGGCACGGTGGCTCACACCTGTAATCCCAGCACTTTGGGAGGTTGAGGTAGGAGGATCACTTGAAGCCAGGAGTTCAAGACCAGCATGGGCAACATACTGAGACCCCCTATCTCCACCAAAAAAAAAAAAAAAAAAAAAAATAGCTAGGAATGGTAGCATGCCCCTGTGGTCCCAGCTACTCTGGAGCCTGAAGCAGGAGGATCGCTTAAGCCTGGGAGGTCCAGGCTGCAGTCAGCTGTGATTGTGCAACTACACTCCAGACTGGGTGAGAGAATGAAGCCCTGCCTTAAAAAAAAAAGGAATTGAAAATGTATCTGTTGGATGGGTGCAGTTGCTCACGCCTGTAATCCCAGCACTTTGGGAGGCTGAGGTGGGTGGATCACGAGGTCAGGAGTTCAAGATCAGCCTGGCCAAAATGGTGAAACCTCGTCTCTACTAAAAATACAAAAATTAGCTGGGTGTGGTGGTGGGCGCCTGTAATCCCAGCTACTCGGGAGGCTGAGGCAGAGAATTGCTTGTACCAGGGAGGCAGAGGTTGCAGTGAGCCAAGATAGCATCACTGCAGATCTGTCCGGCCTGGGTGAAAGAGAGAGACTCCATCTCAAAAAAAGAAAAGAAAAGAAAGTGTATCTGTTGAGATGGGCGGATCACAAGGTCAGAAGTTTGAGACCAGCCTGGCCAACCTGGTGAAACCCCATCTCTACTAAAAATACAAAAAAATTAGCCGGGCATGGTGGCGAGCACCTGTAATCCCAGCTACTTGGGAGGCTGAGGCAAGAAGAATTGTTTGAACCTGGGAGGGGAGGTTGCAATGAGTCGAGATCGTGCCATCGCACTTCAGCCTGGGCGACAGCAGGAGACTCTGTCTCAAAAAAAGTAAATAAATAAAAGAAAGAAAGAAAGAAAGAAAAAAAAAGGTATCTGTTGGCCAGGTGCAGTGGCTCATGCCTGTAATCCCAGCACTTTGGGAGGCCAAGGCGGGTGGATCATGAAGTCAGGAGATCGAGACCATCCTGGCCAACATGCTGAAACCTCGTCTCTACTAAAATACAAAAAATTAGCTGGACGTGGTGGTGCACGCCTGTAGTCCCAGCGACTCGGGAGTTGAGACAGGGGAATTACTTGAACCCGGGAGGCTGAGGTTGCAGTGAGCCGAGATCAGGTCACTGCACTCCAGCCTGGCAACAGAGTGAGACTTCGTCTCAAAAAGAAAAAAAGAAAAAAGAAAGAAAAATAAAATGTATTTGTCTCCTCTACCAGACTGAGAGCTACCTGAGGGAATGAACAGATCTGGGTCATCTCTATTTCCCCAGCACCCATCGTAGGGCTGAGCAAAGAGGGGAATTGGTAGGCAAACGAGAATTTAACAATATATTCAAGCCAAGAGAAATTTGGTGGGCCCCGCTGTCATTGCCTCATGCTTCATCTCACGGACTTTGCAAGTCCAGTTTATCACATACTGTTGATGGAGAAAGCAGTGAAAATTATTAATTTTCTCTGTGTTCATGCCTTTAACCATGACCAGTTTACGAGCTATTTAGAAGAGACTGATCACAAGTATGTAGATTTACCGAGCTGTCACCTCCAATCAAGGACTTTTTGCAATAAAGGAGCCATCAAATCTAATTTATTAGACCTTCCGTGATTCACAAGATTGTATTTTCTTACGGATGTGACAAGACATCTGAACACATTGAACTTGAAACTGCAAAAGACAAATAAAAGCTCTGTTGATTTGTTCATGGAAATGCAGACCCCCAGCTGGACATGTGGATTGGGCAGATGATGACTGGAAACCTCTCATTTTCCGTTGCCAGGCTGTCTTGAGTTCAATGCACTCATAGATTTTGAAGAATGCTGCACTATATTTGGTAGGAAATAAGTCACAACTGCATAAGGATTCTTTTCCCTGGATGCAGGAGGAGGGGTGCAGAAGAGAGTTTCAACCACAGGGCCCCGAGAGCCCAGAACGTGAGGAAGGAGCCTCTCTCACCTTAGGCTAAATATGCAGAGCCAAGAACCTGCAAGCTGAAAAGACCAAAGCAATAACAGGAGGTCAGAGCCAATCCTCAGGCTTGGGCCAGGCTTGGTAGATGCCAAGCATGGTTGATTGCCTTGCGTTTCCTGTAGCAGCCTTGGTATGGTGCAGAGGGCCCACGTGAGTTTAAGGCACAGTGATAGGGATGGTCAGGAGAGACTTGATGGTTTTTTCCTTTTTTCTTCTTCCTTTATTCCTTCCTTCTTCCTTCCTTCTTCTTCTTTCTTTTTTCTTCTCATTTCTTTCTTTTCTTTCTTTCTTTTTTCTTTCTTCTTTCTTTCTTTCTTCTTTCTTTCTTTTCTTTCTCCTTCCTTCCTTCTCTTCCTTCTTCCTTCCTTCCGTTCCTTCTTTCTTTCTTTCTTTTTTCTCTTCTTTCTTCTTCTTTTTTTTAGGAGATGAAGGTCTTGCTCTGGTTTGGCCCTCTAGAGTGCAATGGCATGGGTTCAGCTCACTGCAACCTCTGCCTGCCAGGTTCAAGCAATTCTCCTGCCTCAGTCTCCCGAGTAGCTGGGATTACAGGCGTGTACCGCCACACCCAGCTAATTTTTGTATTTTTAGTAGAGACGGGGTTTCACTATGTTGGCCAGGCTGGTGTTGAACTCCTGACCTCGTGATATGCCCTCCTCAGCCTCCCAAAATGCTAGGATTACAGGCGTGAGCCATCGCACCCAGACCTTTTTTTTTCTTTTTATATAACAGCTTATTGAGTTATAATCCACATACCACTAAATTCACCTCATTCATAGGTTTTGATGAGTATAAACAATGTTTTATTTTCATAAACAAAAGAATATAATTTTAAAGACATTTTTATGATTGACTTGGAAGTACAGATCTTCGTTTGTTTGTTTGTTTGTTTGTTTGTTTTCAGAGGGAGTCTTGCTCTGTCGCCCAGACTGGAGTGCAGTGGTGCAATCTCAGCTCACTGCAACCTCCGCCTCCCGGGTTCAAGCAATTCTCCTGCTTCAGCCTCCTGAGTAGCTGGGATCACAGGTGTGTGCCACCATGCCCAGCTAATTTTTGTACTTGGTCTTGTGATCTGCCCGCCTCGGCCTCCCAAAGTGCTGGGATTACAGGTGTGAGCCACTGCACCTGGCCCTTTATTTATACCCTGCCTGCAACTAAATTATCAAACCAACTACTAGTGTGTGTCAACATTCAGCTCAGTGAACTGGAGCAACCAAAAAGTACACCATCCCCCAGGGTTTTTTTTGTTTTGTTTTGTTTTGTTTTGTTTTTTTCTTTTTTGAGATGGACTCTCGCTCTGTCGCCCAGGCTGGAGTGCAGTGGCTCGATCTCCGCTTGCTGCAAGCTCCTCCTTCCGGGTTCAAGTGATTCTCCTGCCTCAGCCTCCCGAGTAGCTGGGACTACAGGCACCCGCCGCCACGCCCGGCTAAGTTTTTGTATTTTTAGTAGAGACGGGGTTTCACTGTGTCAGCCAGGATGGTCTCTATCTCCTGACCTCATGATCCGCGCCCGCCTAGGCCTCCCAAAGTGTTGGGATTACAGGTGTGAGCCACCACGCCCGGCCACCATCCCCCAGGTTTTGCAGGTGAACATTATCCCAATTGCTCAGGGTAGATGGCCAAACTCTAGACGAGATTAGGGTCTTCGTGATGCAGCTGAAAGTGCATTCTCCTGACAACTTCCAGAACGAAGCTTCCATCAGGAATCTGCCTCCAGAGCCAGCATGAGACAAGCCCAGGCTGAATAGCTCCCGCTGTTCCAGTTTATTTTGTTAAATACCAATGTTCTATTCTTATTATTGGATCAGTCAGACTTGACCAATGACCAACAGTAGGCCTATAAATAAGGATTTTTGAGTGAATACAATTGATAAAATTTTGGGGGATGCTTTTGTATTCCTGTCCCCACAATACATATTGTTAAATAAACAACAAGCTATATTTCACCATTATTATTGATTTATGTGGCCCGTACATATCTACACCTTTTATTATGTAACCTATAATGGAGAAACATTGCCTTAAACAAACTTCTCTAAAATTTCAGGTCTCATGGCTAGGTTTGTGATCAGAACTCCGTGGTAGGTTATTTAAACCTGTAATCTCTGACAAGGGCTTAGAGAGCTAGCATTTTATCTCTAAATTAAAATGTTTATTGAGGGCTAATGCATATATTTTGGAAACCAATAGCAGGGGTACTTTGTTGATGTTCTATTTCAAATGTTGAGAAGCTTGACCTCTGGTCTTGCCTGAATGGGAGGTCGTAGGACCTCTCATGGAGGTGGGCCATGAAGCTACTTGCAGTGAAGCCCAGATCTTTCTCAGGAAACAGTTTTGGCCCTTTGCCAACATGTCCAAAAAAAAAATGCTCCATTGAGTACCCACATTCCATAATACAGAGCAGAGCATTAATCAGTCACTTTCCATGGTCATAGAAAAACCTCAACACTATTGCAGCACTGCAAAGGCCACATGAAGGACCACTTTGAGAAGTTGGGGTGGTGCATATCATTCAAAAGCAAGCTTAGGCTGAGCATGGTGGCTCATGCCTGTAGAGGCTGAGGCTGGTGGATCACGAGGTCAGGAGTTCAAGACCAGTGTGACCAACATGGTGAAATCCTGTCTCTACTAAAAATACAAAAATTAGCCAGGCGTGGTGGTGCCCGCCTGTAATCCCAGCTACTCAGGAGGCTGAGGCAGGAGAATCGCTTGAACCCGGGAGACAGAGGTTGCAGTGAGCCGAGATCACACCATTGCACTGCAGCCTGGGTGACAGAGCGAGATTTTGTCTCAAACAAAAAAAAAAACAAAACAAAAAGCGAGCTTAGATGAAGGGTGTTTTATCCTTTCTGACAAGATCCCATCTACACTTAAGCCAACAAATTTCTGCCTTGCTTTAGAGATGTCTTCAAAACCCCCATGTCCCATGTCTCCACAGAAAGAACTAAAGATTCTTAGTTTTGAAACCTACCCCTTCCTCCCCCACATACACACCCTTACTCACCCTCAGTTTTGACTCCAGTTCAAAATAATAGATTCACACTATTGGAATCCACCCCTGTGCTTTTGTTGACCATCTGGCATTTCCCAATCCATTTCTGGTTACCAGCGTTTTATTCTTAGACCTCATTCTAATAATTTGATAATTTCCTTTGCCTATTTTACCCAGCCACCTCCTACTGCCATTCAGGCATCAACTTAGGTATCAATACATCTGTAAAGTCTTCCTTAATTACCTGAGTCTCAATTAGGTACCCATCCTGAGGACCTCATTCTTTTCTTCACCACTCTATTATAATAACCTATGTGCCTTTTCATCCCTGACTCCCACCCAGACTGTAAATTCCATAATGCACTTGTTCACCACTGTTTCCCAATGTCATGTACAGGTTTCAGCACACACAAAATGTTCTATAAATCTCTATTGAATAAATGAATGAATGAATGTATTCCACCAGTCTACTCACCCCTTTAAACCCTGAGTGTATCCTTGACTTCGTCTCTCAGCTGAAGGCTGACACTATGGAATGTCTGATTTTAAGTAACATGACTTCTCCATGAGTCTGCTTCGTTGAATTAGCTGCAAGTCAATATGCCCTCAGGTGACTGAATCTACTTTATAAAGTTATTTAATATTGACCAATTGAGTTACAGAAAATATATGCCAAAGTCAAGGGTTACGATTTTATCTTGATTACTTCTAACAGGAGTAAAATACCATGACTGATTATCTTTTGAGGTCTCTCTTGGCAGGTAATGATGAAACCTTGTCACCAGCTTCCTAAAAGTCCCTGAATGTGTATTTGCCATGGCAGGGAAAATATCTGTCCAGGTGATTGAAACACACATTCCAATCACTGGAGTAGAAATTTAAAAAGAAGGGCAGGGAGTGGTGGCTCACGCCTGAAATCCCAGCACTTTGGGAGGCCAAGATGAGAGGACTGCTTGAGGCCAGGAGTTAGACACCAGCCTGGGCAACATAGGGAGACCCCTGTCTATACAAAAAACTAGCTGGGCATAGTGGTGTGAGCCTATAGTCTCAGATACTAGAGAGGCTGAGATGGGAGGATCATTTGAACCCAGGAGGTCAAGGCTACAGTGAGCTGTGATCATTGCTCCACTGCACTACAGCCTGGGTGACAGAGCAAGACCCTGTCTACAAAAAAAAAAAAAAAAAAAAAAAAAGGGAGCTGGGTGCAGTGTCTCACACTTGTAATCCCAGCACTTTGAGAGGTGGATGTGGGTGGATCACTTGAGGCCAGGAGTTCGAGACCAGCCTGGGCAACATAGAGAGACTGTCTTTACAAAAAATAAACAAAAAAACTTAGCCAGGCATGGTGGTATGTGCCTGTGGTCCCAGCTACTTGGGAGGCTGAGGCGGGAGGATCAGCTGAGCCCAGGAGGTTGAGGCTGCAGCGAGCCATGATTGAACCACTGCACTCCAGCCTGTCTCCAAAAGAAAAGAAAGCAAAAGAAAAGAAAAGAAAAAAGAAGGGAGCAGGCCCTTTGCAAGTATTTTCTGTCCTATTATGATATTTTAAATACTTAGTTGAAAAGAAGAAATTGGCCAGGCACAGTGGCTCACGCCTGTAATCCCAGCACTTTGTGAAGCCGAGGCAGGTGGATCACAAGGTCAGGAGTTTGAGACCAGCCTGGCCAACATGGTGAAACCCTGTCTCTACTAAAAATACAAAAATTAGCCGGGTATGGTGGCACATGCCTGTAATCCCAGCTACTCAGGAGGCTGAGGCAGGAGAATCGCTTGAACCTGGGAGGCAGAGGTTGCACTGAGCTGAGATCGTGCCATTGCACTCCAGCCTGGGAGATAGAGTGAGATTCCATCTCAAGAAAAAAAAAAAA
>NW_016808014.1:95325-96531 GCF_001698545.2 Rhinopithecus bieti
AAAAAAAAAAAAAAAAAAGATGAAATTAGGAGTGTTACCTGGCCACCGAGAGACCACACAGGATGCTAATACCTTGGTGAATATACTAAGATCTACAGTTTATTCCTCATCTTTGCAATTTAAAACACCTCAACTTCCAAAAGATAATTCATGCTAGCCAAATTCACAATAATCAAAGCAGAGTGACAATTTAGTAATTTACAGTAAAATGCAGAACACTAAGGGCAAATATCATAAAGGGAAATATTGACAGATTTGACTGCATAAATATTTTAAATCTCTTATACAAAAGTCCACCATAAATAAATGAGAAAGGATTAATATTCATATGTATATAAAGACCTCATGTGAATTCCCAAGAGAAAGATAAATGTTTCAATATAAAAGTGGGTTAAGGACATGTACAGGACATTTATAAAAGAGAAGATACAATTGGCTATAACTACAAATTTCAATTATTTCTCTTGTCAGTGGTGTGCTAGAGCCTGCTTGTGGGGCTTGAAACGTCACATCGATAGCTTGAAATCAGTCATAGTGAGAGTATTTACACCATGGAAATCAGCAAATGATGCACAACAGGGTTGTTGTTTGTTTTTTTCTTGGAAAGCCAGTTACTAAACATTTACCAGCACACTATTCTGTGTATTCAATCACTACTTTTCACCGGAATCCTTTCCAACTACATTTAACATTCTCGTGTCTTCTCTGCCATCTTTCTTTTATTATTATTATTGTTTATTTTTTGAAACAGAGTCTCACTCTGTCACTCAGGCTGGAGTGCTGTGGCGCGATCTCGGATCACTGCAACCTCTGCCTCCCGGTTTCAAGCAATTCTCCTGCCTCAGCCTACCAAGTAGCTGGGATTATAGGTGCCCACCAACACGCCCGGCTACTTTTTGTGGTTTTAGTAGAAATGGGATTTCACCAGGTTGGCCAGGCTGGTCTCAAACTTCTGACCTCAAGTGATCTGCCTGCCTTAGCCTCTCAACGTGCTGGGATTACGGGTGTGAGCCACTGCGCCCCGCCTGCCATCTTTAAAGAAACTCTGACCTCTACATCCTTCTCCAGCTGCCGTGCCATCTCTGTTTTCCTTTACAGCCATTTTGTTTTTTCAAAGTGGCTATATAGTGCTTGCTGAATCCATTTGCTCATTTCCTAATCATTCTTCAGCATACTTAAGCCTTTTTTTTTTTTTTTTTTTTTTTT
>NW_016808014.1:96806-104643 GCF_001698545.2 Rhinopithecus bieti
TCGATCTCCTGACCTCGTAATCCGCCCGTCTCGGCCTCCCAAAGTGCTGGGATTACAGGCTTGAGCCACCGCGCCCGGCCAAGCCATTTTTTTTTTGCCACTGTCACACTCCCAAAACAGCTCTTGATTAGCTCAATGAGCTCCATGAACCCTAAATTCTATGGACAGTTTTCCCTTATCTCCCTTGACCTCTTGGCAGTTGGCAGTATTCAGCTTCTTTTTTTTTTTTTGTTTAAAGAGATGGGGTCTTTCTATGTTGCCCAGGCTGGTTTCAAACTCCTGGGCTCAAGTGATCCTCCTGTCTTGGCCTCCCAAAGTGCTGGGATCACAGGCATGAGCCAGTGCACCCATTCTGTTGACCATTACCTTCTTGAAATCCTCTTGTCCTTGGGTTTCAGTGGCACGTGGTGGTCTGCATTTTCCTCATTTTCCTCCAACCTCTCTGGCTTCTCCTTTTCAGGTTCTTCCTCCTATTTTCCATCTCTTAATGTTGAGGTTTTCCAGGGATTAGTCTTGAGTCCTCTAGGTCATTTCCTCTATTTCCATAGGTTTAAATACCACCTGCAAACCAATGACTCCTATACTTTTATCTCTCCTCTGAGCTGCAATTGCCGACTTGACATCTTCCCCTTCCATGTCTCAAAACCTTCTCAAACTCAACATGTCCCAAACTGGTGCCAAAGACTTTCTCCTTCCTCCCCAAATCAGAGGTTCTCCAGTGCTCCCATCTCAACAAAATGTACCACCACATAAGCCAGAAACCTCAGAGTTGTCCTTGGCATCTCTGTCTTCCTCATCCTCCACCTCCCATCACCGAGTCTGGGTTGTCTTTCCCTCCTAATTATCTCCCAAAGAAGTTCTCTTCTCTCCATCTCCACTTCCAACACCCTAGTACAAGCCCACATGATCTCTCAGCTGGACCACTGCAATAGCCTCCTAACTGACCTTCCTGCCTCCACTCTTTCTGCCTTCAATACACTGTCCACACTGAAGACAAGGGAACTTTTCAGAACATGGATCTGATTATGTCACACTCCTGTCTTAAGACTCTCAGTGGCTTCCTATTGCTTCCCGTTTGCTTTTATATTGTCGGATAAAATATCCCCTTCTGTTGGTCTAGGGCCCTGTGTGGTCTTGCTCTATGCTCACCTCTCCAGTCTCATTTCATCCCGCTCTGGTCCCTGTGCACTGCAGCCATATCAGCTTTCTTTTTGTTTCTTTCTTCTTTCTTTCTCTTTCTTTCTTTCTTTCTTTCTTTCTTTCTTTCTTTCTTTCTTTCTTTCTTTCTTTCTTTCTTTCTTTCTTTCTTTCTTTCTTTCTTTCTTTCTCTTTCTTTCTTTTTCTCTCTCTCTCTATTTTTTTTTTTGAGATGGGGTTTCACTCTGTTGCCCAGGCCAGAGTGCAATGGTGCAATCACAGTTCACTGCAGCCTCCACCTCCAGACTCAAGCAGTCCTCCCACTTCAGCCTCCCAAGTAACTGGGACTATAGGTATGTGCACTATGCCTGGCTAGTTTTTTAATCTTTTTTTTTTTTTTTTTTTTTTNCCCCAAGCAACCCTCCTGCCTTAGCCTCCCAAAGTGCTAGGATTACAGGTGTGCATCACCACTCCCAGCGTCTGTTTCTTGCATAGGGTCTTCATACTTGCTCTTCCTTTGCCTGGAATGCTCTTCCTACTCCCATCCTCCCTTTACCTTGCTCATTCCCTTTTAATCTTCTGATCTGAATTAAAACATCACTTCCTCCACGAAGCGTTGTAGATGGACACACCAGACTGCTAGACTAAGTCAAATCTGTCCCCATCCCACTCCACCACCATTATAGGCTCTCAGGGCACCATGAGTATCTCCTAGGTGCTCTTATTGCAGTTTTATTTTTGCATTTATGTGTGTGATATTGTTTGTTATCTGTCTTCCCTATTAGACTGTAAGCTCCATGAAGTCAGGGACCAAGTTTGCTTTTGCTCACTGTTAATCTCCAGCACTTAGTCTAAGACTTGACACACGGTAGGTACTCAATAAATAATTTGTGGGATTAATGAATCACATGATGATCTTTGTATATAGGAAATACATAAAACTATGCAAGCTAGTATTTTTCCTTTTGCTATGCCTTCCAGAAAGCTAAAAACCATATTTAAAGCTTGTGATGGCTAATTTTATATGTCAACTTGACTGGGCCAAGGGATTCCCAGAAATAGGATGTGTCTGTGAACATGTTTCTGAAAGAGATTAGCATTTGAACTGGTAGATTGAGTAAAGCAGATGGCCTTCCCCAATGTGGGCATCATCTAATCTGTTGAGGGCCTGAATAGAAGGAAAAAACAGATGAAGCTGGGCCCAGTGACTTATGCCTATAATCCCAGTGCTTTGGGAGGCTGAGGCAGGAGGATTGTTTCAGACCAGGGGTTCAAGATCAGCCTGCACAACAAAGCGAGACCCTGTCACTACTAAAAATAAAAAAATTAGCTGGGCGTCGTGGCAAGTGCCTGTAGTTCCGGTTACTTGGGAGCCTGAGGCAGAAGGAGTTCTCGAGCTCATGAGCTCAGGATTTTGAGACTGCAGTCAGTGAGCCATGATTGTGCCACTGCACTCCAGCCTTGGGGACAGAGTAAGATCCCATCTCTTAAAAAAAATGCAGTGGAAGATTGAGTTGCCTTTCTCTCCCTGACTGTTGAGCTGAGGCATTTCTCTTCTCCTGTTCATGGACTCTTTTTTTTTTTTTTTTCTTTAAAGACAGAATCTCACTCTGTGGCCCAGGCTAGAGTACAGTGGCATGATCTCAGCTCACTGCAACCTCCGCCTCCTGGGTTCAAGTGATTCTCCTCCCTTAGCCTCCTGAGAAGCTGGGATTACAGGGACCTGCCATCTCGCCCGGCTAATTTTTTATTTTTAGTAGAGATGGGGTTTCACCATGTTGGCTAGGCTGGTCTCGAACTCCTGGCCTCATGTGATCCACCCGTCTTGGCCTCCCAAAGTGCTGGGATTACAGGCATGAGCCACCATGCCTGGCCTCCTTGGACTCTTGGACTGGCATTTACACCATCAGATCCCCTGGTTCTCAGGCCTTTGGATTTGAACTGGAATTTTGTGCCCCTGGCTTTACTGGCCTCCAGGTTGCAGATGGTAAATCGTAGGGCTTCTCAGACTCCATAATCGTGTGGGCCAATTCTTTATAATAAATATCATATATGTTAATATAATAAGTATATAAAATTAATATACATATATTCTGTTTCTCTGGAGACTCCAGTGTAATACAAAGCTGAATCATAGCAATTATATCAACCCACTAGAAATAGCATATTTGAATTCTCTGTTTTGATCCTGATGTACCCATAAAATCTGTTTCGGAATGAGATGGCTGTGTGTGTCTGTGTGTGTGCATGGGTATGCACATGTATCTGTGTGTACACAGTGTATGGGTACAAGGAGAAATCAGTATATAAATGCAAAGTATTGAGAGCTTGATATAAAATGGATACCTCATCTTGATCAATGACTAATGGTGGTGATGGTGAAGTCAGTATCTCACCAAGGTGTCATTACCATCTTTTTCTTTCTTTCTCTTTCTTTCTTCCTTTCTTTCTTTCTTTCTTTCTTTCTTTCTTTCTTTCTTTCTTTGACAGAGTCTTACTCTGTCGCCAGGCTGGAGTGTAGTGGCGCAATCTTGGCTCACTGCAACCTCCGCCTCCTGGGTTCAAGCAATTCTCCTGCCTCAGCCTCCTGAGTAGCTGGGACTACAGGTGAGTGCCACCATGCCCAGCTAATTTTTGTACTTTTAGTAGAGACAGGGTTTCACCATGTTGGCCAGAATGGTCTTGATCTCTTGACCTCGTAACCTCATAATCCACCCGTCTCGGCCTCCCAAAGTGCTGGGATTACAGGCGTGAGCCACCGCTCCCGGGCTCCTTTTTTAATTTTTTTTAGACGGACTCTTGCTTTGTCACCCAGGCTAGAGGGCAATGGTGCGATCTCGGCTCACTGCAACCTCTGCCTCCCGGGTTCAAGCGATTCTTCTGCCTCAGCTTCCCAAGTAGCTGGGATTACAGGCGCGTGCCACCATGCCCGGCTAATTTTTTTGTATTTTTAGTAGAGACGGGTTAGCCAGGATGGTCTCAATCTCCTGACCTGATGTTCCACCTGCCTCGGCCTCCCAAAGTGCTGGGATTACAGGTGTGAGCCACCGTGCCCGGCCTCCTGCCTCTAGTCTTACCCTCATTCAATCAGTTCTTCATGTGGTGACTCAAGTGATCTGCATAAACATAGATCTCACTCTGTCATTCCACTGCTCAAGAACCATTCACGCAGTAGTTCTCCAACTTTGATGTGCCTCAGAGCTGCCTGGAGTGCTTGGTAGAAATCCACATTCTTTCTCCCATACAGAGATTCTGATTCAGCAGATCTGAGGCGGGCTCTAGGCCCCTGCATCTGTTAGGAACAGTATAGGTGATTCTGATGCAGCTGGTTGGGTACCACCCATTAAGAAACAGGGATTCAATGGCTCTTTTATTCCCTACACATTGAAACTTCAGCATCCTTAGAATGGCACACAAGACCTTTAATGGGTGACCCCTTTTAATGCTGAGTCTATTCCTTCCATGCCACTCCACTCTCATGTTGCTGTCACCAGCATTTCTTGCTTGAACTGCTACGGCAGTATCCTCACTCCCAAGTCTTGCGTGTTTTTCTTTTTTAGAGATGGGGTCTCACTCTGTTACCCAGGCAGTGCAGTGGTGCAATCATAGCTCACTGCAGCCTTGAACGTCTGAGCTGAAGTGATCCTCCTGCGTCAGCCTTCCAAAGTGCTGGGATTATAGGCATGAACCACTTTGCACCTGGCCCCTAACTGCTTTAATCACCTTCTGCTCCAATCTTTTTCCCAAGCTGGAGCCAGAGTGACCTTTCAAAATTGCAAATATGGGCCTGGCACGGTGGCTCACACCTGTAATCCCAGCACTTTGGGAGGCCAACGTGGGTGGATCACCTGAGGTCAGGAGTTCGAGACCAGCCTAACCAACTTGGTGAAACCCCGTCTCTACTAAAAATACAAAAATTAGCTGGATATGGTGGCACAAGCCTGTAGTCCCAGCTACTTGGGAGGCTGAGGCAGGAGAATAGATTAAACCCAGGAGGCGGAAGTTGCAGTGAGTAGAGATTGTGCAACTGCACTCCAGTCTGGGTGAGAGAGTGAGACTCCATCTCAAAAAACAACAACAACAAAAAAATTGCAAATATGTTCAAGTCACTCCCCTGCTCAAAACTCTTCGGCGACTCCTCACTATCTAAAGGATAGTTTCTCCAGCTGGTTCAGGTGGCACAGCATCTGGATGTGGTGGTGCTCTTTCCAGAATGTCATGAAATAATTGATATATTAAATCATGCCATATGAAATAAAATGTTTTTCAAAAGAACACTTCTGCTAGCTGAATATATGTCCACATTATGTGTGTGCAATATAAAATCATAGCCACAAGTACAGATGTCCATGAAAAAATAAACTGTTGAATTAAGCATGATTAGTACTGCATTTGTCTGTTTTATATTCGTTGGCAACTTGTCCATTCGTTTTGTTACTTGCTAGCAGATAAGTAGGAGCATCTGTCAAAGATTTAGAAAAATTTATGGTTAAAAAAAGTTAAAATAGAGAAATTTCTACCCATTAACTGATTTTTTTTTTTCCACTGTGGGCATCCCATTTACATTGGGCGTAGTTCCAGGCGTTGTCTGGAGAGCAGAGCTTGAGAACCCCTATTCTGGAGCAAAAAGTGTAGCAACTTGGTGTGACCAGCCTGACCCTTCCAGATCTGGCCCCATCTTATCTTCCAGTCTCATTTATAGCCACTGTCCCCTCCTCCTACCACTCCCTCTGGCCAAGACTTAAAATTCCTGAAATGCTCTCTGCCCTTTCTTTCTGGTTTTACTTGTTCTATTCTCTCTGCTGTCCCCCCTTGACTGACAGATAAACCACCACTCATTCTTCAAGATTCAATCCAAATGGCTCTTCTTTGAAATACCTTCCCTCACCTCTCTGGGTCTCTTCCTCCTCAGGTTGTTGCTCCTGACCAATTATATCACTTATCACATTACTGGGTGTTTGTAGAGCTATCTGGCAACTGTCCTGGGAGTGCCTTAAGGTGAAGGTAGGAGTTCTTGTCACCCATTCTTTCTTGAGTCCTCTGGCACTTAGCGATTGGCAGTTGAGATTCAGTGAATATTTGTGGAATGAATGAAAATTGCAAAGGATGTGTATTAGTCATTTTCATACTGCTATAAAGAACTGCCTGAGACTGAGTAATTTATAAAGGAAAGAGGTTTAATGCAGTTCAGCATGGCTGGGAAAGCCTCAGGAAACTTACAATCATGGTGAAAAGCCAATGGGAAGCAAGGCACATTCTTTACAAGGCATCAGGAAGGAGAAGGGCCAGGCAAAGGGGGAAGAGTCCCTTATAAAACCATGAGGTCTGGCTGGGCACAGTGGCTTATACCTATAATCCCAGCACTTTGGGAAGCTGAGGCGGGTGGATCACTTGAGGTCAGGAGTTCGAGACCACCCTGATCAACATGGTGAAACACTCTTTCTACTAAAACACAAAATTAGCTGGGCGTGATGACTCTCGTCTGTAATCCCAGCTACTCGAGAGGCTGAAACATGAGAATCGCTTGAACCTGGGAGGTGGAGGTTGCAGTGAGCCAAGATTGTGCCACTGCACTCTACCCTGGGTGACAGGGTGAGACTCCATCTCAAAACAAAACAAAACAAAACCATCAGATCTCATAAGAACTCACTCACTATCACGATAACACATGGGGGAAACCATCTCATGATTCAATTATCTCCACCTGGTCTCTCCCTTGACACAAAGGGATTATGGGGATTACAATTCAAGATGAGATTTGGGTGGGGACACAAAGCCTAACCATATCCGGAGGCAAAGTTTATCTTTCTAACTCTTCTAGTGAGCTAGCTCCTGCTGGGTTTCCTTCTATTACTTTTTTGTTACCCCCTTTCCCATACCCTCACTGCTCCCACCATAGAAATCCAACAGGATCTACAATTATTGGCAATGGTCCAGGTTTCAAACTTTTCCTTCAATATCCTACCAAACCTTACCAGTCCTGTATCCTATCCCATCAGGGCTAGATTTTCAAGATAAACCAGAGGTCTTCAAACTTCAGCATGAATCAGAATCCCCTGGAGCACTTGTTAAAACACAAATTCCTGGATCCCATCTTAGAAGTTCTGATTCAGTAGGTCTAGGGTGGGGCCCGATAATTTGCATTTTTTATAACTTCCCATATGCTGCTGATGCTGCAAAGGCCACATTTTAAGAACCACTGGAAAGAAACTAACGCAAAACCAGGGGCAGCAGGTGATAATGCTGAATTGATGAATGGGATCCTCAGTTCATTTTGACTCAGCCCCTTCACAGAGTTTCTGATTCAATTGGCACTGTCTGGATTTGGTGAATCCCGTATCAGTTTCCCTCTGCTTCACCTTGTCTTCCTCCTCCAGCTTTCTTTTTTTTTTTTTTTGAGACGGAGTCTCACACTGTCACCCAGGCTAGAGTTCAGTGGCACAATCTTGGCTCACTGCACCCCTCACCTCCCAGGTTCAAGCAATTCTCCTGCCTCAAGTAGGTGGGACTACAAGCATGCGCCACCACACCCAGCTAATTTTTGTATTTTTAGTAGAGATGGGGGTTTCACCATGTTGGCCAGGCTGGTCTTGAACTCCTGACCTCAGGTGATCCACCTGCCTCAGCCTCCCAGAAAGCTGGGATTACAGGCGTGAGCCACCGCGCCCGGCCCCTCCTCCAACTTTCTTTTTTTTTTTTT
>NW_016808014.1:105447-109367 GCF_001698545.2 Rhinopithecus bieti
CCTGCCACCTCGCCTGGCTAGTTTTTTTGTATTTTTTAGTAGAGACGGGGTTTCACCGTGTTAGCCAGGATGGTCTCGATCTGCTGACCTCATGATCCGCCCGTCTCGGCCTCCCAAAGTGCTGGGATTACAGGCGTGAGCCACCGCACCCGGCCGATCCTCCAACTTTCTGATCTTATTTTTCAGATAGTTCTCAGGGCTTCTCCACTTGAGGCTGACTCTACGATTGTTCTCGTTCTCCTATCACAAAGCCACAGTTTCAGGACAAAGCCCTTTCCTGATCTCTTAGCTCCATTTCAGTGCCCTCTTCTCCCACCCTGCCCCTGAGTTGCTTGCTGCTCCTCTATCCAGTATTAGCACCCCCCACTCCAGCAGTCAGTGACCTGTGGAAAGCTGGGCTCCAATTAGAGCCCACTCTTACCTAGTAGGGGTAGCCATTTGTGCTCCCAGGTCGTAGAGTCTGGCTCCACAAACATTGGCATGCTAATGACAGTCACCTGCTCACCCCTGGGAAGTCTCTGTTTCAGCTTCTTTAAGGACATGGAAATACTGAAGCCACCTCATTTACATGCTTCTGTTCATTCCTTTACTCAACAAACATTGATTGAACACCTGCCAGACACCATGCTGGGCCCAAGGGACCCCACAAGGACACATCAAACATGAGCACATACATATTCACAGCAGCACCAGGGAGTCCCAAGTGACTGTTCATAAAGGGGAATCTTTTGGCCTCACTCATCAATGAGGACAGACATTCAAGGAAGAAAACCCACGAACTGACCACTCATGAGCCCTCTTGCCTCCTCAGCCCTTCCATCTCCCCTGTTCCTGAGAAGGTGGCTCAGGACAAAGACCGAAGGGCATGATCTCAGGCCTGGCACAGTGGCTCACGCCTGTAATCCCAGCACTTTGCGAGGCCGAGGCGGGTGGATCATGAGATCAGAAGTTCAAGACCAGCCTGGCCAAGATGGTGAAACCCTATCGCTACTGAAAAAAAAAAAAAAAATAGCCGGGCGTGGTGGTGGGTGCCTGCAGTCCCAGCTGCAGCAGAGAATTGCTTGAACCCGGGAGGTGGAGGTTGCAGTGAGTAGAGATCGCGCCACTGCACTGCAGCCTGGGCGACAAGAGCAAGACTCCATCTCAAAAAAAAAAAAAAAAAAAAGAAAGGCATGATCCCAGAGAGTTTCCAAATCTCTTTATTGAAATGAGTGCTCTGATTCACACATCTCAGTCGTTGGCCCACTGCACTGAGATAAGGTATGTAAAGCTAGTGAGCTAACACTGCTCTACACATTGACACACATACACTCACCATGCATTGAAATACACTGACACACCAACACATGCCAAAACACACACTGAAACACCGCAAAACACACCAACATGCACACATGGACACACACCGGCAGACACAACCACAAATACAAACACAAGTAAACCCATGCCAACACACACATTGACACACAGATGTACAGACATACAGCTAGCACACACTGACAATACACACGAACACACCGACACATCTACTCACACATCAAGACCAACACACACACTGACCCACACCCCATGGAAGGAGGCTGGAGGCCCAGGCCCCAGGAGGGGCTTGTCGTCACAGGGGACAGGTATTGGAGGAAACAAAGGGTCCCAGAAGACTTGAATTAAGCACTTGGTTCAGGTCTTCGAGGTTCAGCGTTTTGGAAGAGGAGGCCGCAGTGAGGTTCTGGTAGTCTCCAGGAACCGGAGGGCCGAATGGGGCATATGGATGAGACACCAAGGATTCCGTGCTCAGGTGCCCCCCAGCGCTGGGCCGGTAAATTCGGAGCTTCAATCCATGAGGAGTGCTAAGGCGGGCGGGGCAGCGCGTGGGGGATTCCTGGGGAGCCCCGCAGCCCGCCAGTCCCCTCCCGCTCCGGCAGCAGCTTTCTGCTCTGGCTTCCAAATTCTCCCCTTTTGTCCTACCATCACCCAAACCCCAAGTCCAGATCGGGGCTAGTGACCTCGGGCCCTTTCAGTCCACCTCGCCCTAGCTTTTGCCAGGGAAGAGCCCTGTCCCAGACACCCAGCCTGGAAGCCGCCAGTCACCTCTGACTCCCCGCCCCCATCCGGTTGGGGCCCAAGCCTCACCGTAGTTCCTCAGATATAGCCCTGGTCCCACGTGTCACTGCCAATCCAATCCAGGGCTCAGGCCCTGCCCCAAAGCTCTAGAGGGTCTGAAAGACTCCAGCTGCCCCTCTTCCTTGCCACCGCCATCCGCCCCGTGGCCTACGCCTTCTGTCTCACGGAGCTCCCCTGCACTGAACCCTGATTGTGCCAGGATCTTTTCTTTAGGCCGCTCCTGGGTCTCCAGCACAATGAAGGCGCACAGTGGCGCTCCCTGAATACTTGGCTCTTCATGACTGTCCTTACTGCTATTCCCTCACTGTGTCTCTACTTCCTTATCCCCGCCCCCCACGCACGCTTCCGAATTCTCTGCCCTCAGCTTAACGGAGAGCCTCCTGGCTGCGAGGCCCTACACTCGGCCCTGGGATGCGTTTGCTGAGTCCTTGTTCTCCAGGCGCACAGGGTACATACATAAAGGGCTTCCCGAGAGCGTGTGAGAAGCTCCATCCAGCAGGTGGAACCAAGTGCCAGGCATGCTCTTCTTTGGCCACTCCATTTTCTTGTCTTCCCTGACTTCTCCGAGACCAGGGCCTCTGGGTCTTCCTCTCTCTCCCTGGTTCCTACTTTTCTTTTTTCCTTTCTCCTGCCTCCCCCTCAGCTGCGCCAGCCTTGGGCCTTTACGGGGTCACCTCCCATGCTCCACTGGGGCCCCCTCTTGGGCCCGGGTTTCCTCCATAGGCTTGTCATCCCCTCCCCCATCTGGGGTCCCTCTGGCGGGCCCAGGTCTCTCTCCCACAGCAGGGAACCTGCCCTTTTGAGGAGTGGAATGTACTGTCCCTCCCGCTGGGGCCTCGGGCATGCCAAATCTGCCAGCGTGCTCCAGTGACAGGGAGTTAGCAAGAGGCCAGTCCCAGGAGAGAGGAGAGGGCGCCAGAGCCGGAGAAGTGGAGAGGTGCCCACGAGAGAGGACCCGCGGAGGTGGGCCAGGGGGATAAGGAGGGCGGGCGGGCACACTCCTGCCTTCGGAAGTTCTCTCCTCTGCACCCTATTGGCCGCCTTGTCCCGGGCTGAATGAGGGTCAAGGAGAAATCAGGGGGCGGGACAGAGTGACTGGAGGCCGCTCCCCGTCACCCGTCCCTCCATCTCGCTCCGTAGAGCTGGGAACCTTCATCCCCAGCCCCTCCTCTGGTACTAGAAGGGTTGGGTGGTCTGAGTCTCTGGTCTTGCTGAGCGTCTAGGGCTGGGTCGGAGAGAGGAGGCGTGGGTTCCGTCTGTACTACGTACCCAAAGGTGGTGAGCTTGGCTCCACGAAATTACAACCCACAGCACCCAAGGCTTGGAAACCCCTGGGCAGAAGCAGCGTCGCAAAACCTCTAGCCTCAGACCCCACATGCCACAGCTCAGCTCAGTTGCGGGACTGCAGTGCGGCTCCCCCCACCGGCCCCCTTGCTAAGCTCTACTGTGGAGCGGCAGGTGCCGCAGGCCTCCCCTGCACCTCGGCCTCAGTTGCGCTCCCGGGCCATGGAGGGAGGGAGACACGACAGTGGGGCATCGAGACTCCAGCGGCCAAGGCGCACCCATCTAAGCACCCTGGGATCTCGGTGGAAAGGAAGGGGGGTTCCGGGGGCCGGGAGGAGAACTGCAGAGCTCGGCCGCTGAGCAGAGCATGGGAGGGGGGAGGGGCGGGGGCTCCCTTCCAGCCTCCGGGGTCTGGGGACTTAGGGATGTAAAGGAGAGCAGGGGGGTGTGACAATTCAGCAGAGGTCGGGACGTACCACGGAGCCAAGTGGCGGGGGGGGGGGGGGGGGGGGGGGGGG
>NW_016808014.1:111942-115909 GCF_001698545.2 Rhinopithecus bieti
GGGNCAGAGGACGTGGTCACAGAGGGGAGCCCCCGCCCCCCTTCGCAGAAGCCTGCGGCTGGGGTTGCAGGAAGAACTGGAACTGGGCTGGCCGAAGTGGGAAGCGGCGCGTTAAATCCGCCCCCTCTCCATACCCTACTTTCAAGGGGTGGGCGGTAGATGGGAGGTTGGGGTTGGAGCAGCGGCGAGGGGGCCCCTCCCTTGCACCTCCCCCCACCGGACTTGGTCGCGCCCGAAGTGTAACACTTTCTCTTTGTCGGAGGAGCTCCTCTGTTTCCTGTGCAGTAGCTCCCGTTGCGGCGGCACCCGTGGCAGCCCTGGCGGACGCAGGAGCGATGGCAGCGACCGATATAGCTCGCCAGGTGGTAAGTGCAGAGCGTGGGTGCCAGGGCCAGGGCCGAGGGCCTGGGGAGGGTCAAGGAGACCTGGCCGCCGCCCCCACATCGCGAGGAGGGCAGTGGGCAGCATCCAGGAGCCGAGGGCACGGTGGGACTTCTGCTCCCGGGGTCAGCAGCTCAGTCCCCCAACCAGTCCCGGAAAACGGTGGTGGCGCGCAGGGGTCGGGGGGCGGCAGTGGGGCTGGCAAAGCCTGCGGGCCGGCGGCTGAACTTGCATTGCCCAAGAGCCGCAGTGAGCGCCGCCGCCTCCCTCGCTGCAGCTGCGGCCCCACGGCTGGGGCGTTGCCGAATGAATGGCCGTAGGAGCCGCCGAGCCCTCCAGGTCCCTGGCACCCTGGCCTTGCCGCGCCCCTGCGCACGGCTGCCCGTTGTGACCTGGGACGGCACAGGCAAAGAGGCGCGGGGCTGGGGTTAGCCTGGGGCAGAAGGCTGTGAGTGGCGAGGGGGGCGGGGAGGTGACTGGCTGGGATAAGGTTTCTCTATATGCATTACATATGTGACTGCGTCTGTATGTGTATCGGTGTGCGCGTATGTGTGCACGCGCGCGCGCTCGTGTCTTCCCGGGCGGGCGGCGGCGTCGCCGGGGTTCTGTCTGTGACCCAAAGAAGTCTGCCTGTTTCTCTGAGTGTGCTCACCTCTGTGGTGTGTGTCCGAACGCCTCTCTGTCTGCTTGTGCTGTGTGCCTCTGGGTCTCATTTGTGCGTCAGTGTGGGGTGCAGTTGGTTGGCCTGTAGGTGGCTGGCTGCGTATTTTGGCATGTTCTGGAGCGGGCCTCTGAGGATCTGTCTCGGGTGCCTGTTCAGTGTAACTGGGCTTGTGTGCCAAAACCTGTGGAGCTGGCTTCTTTCTATGGAGACTCAGGAAAATAAGTGTGAGACTCGCAAAAGCGGTGCCGTCTCTTTTTTTGTTGGCGACCGACTCAGGGAAAAAAAAAAATCTTCATTTAAAGAAGTGAAGTTTTCCAGCCTGGGATGTGTAGAGAAACCATGTTGAAGTGACCTGAGGCTCCATGTTTGTTTTTTAGACCAGAAGTTTGGTTGCAAAGGGCGATGAATTCCATTTGTGGGGGACACCCTAGCTTGTCTATTCATCCATGGGTATCTGGGACTTTAAGAAGCCCACCAGCACCCCGAGGTGAGGAAGGAGTGGGAGACAGAGGTAGGTCAAATCCCATGACACCAAATGCTACTTGACGAAAATCTCTGAACCACATAAAAATGTTTTTCAACCTTGTAGCTTACTTGTTTAGGAAAATAGTTCATGCAAGGCAATTACAGTACAAAAAAAAAAACAACAACAACAACAACAGCCTCTAGGTATTTGGTGTAATTGAAATTGATTTTTCAAAATCTGAAGCCAGAATCTGATAGTATTTTCTCTACAGAATATGTATTAATGTATTTCCTCTCTTTTGCCCCTGTTTGGAAAGGCAGGATCATTTCTTCGGAACCTCCTCCACCCCCTGCACACCCTAGCACAGTGCACTTTATGCAGTCATGATGTGGAAGGACCAGGAGTAGACAGGAGACATTCTCTGTGATGATGGAATTTGAGAGAATTTTCTTCCCCCAAGATTGGCACTCTCATTGTTTATTGCTTTAGTGTTTTGAGGGCTTCCTCTTTTCTGCTGTGGCTTTTCTGCTTCTGGTTACCTGCATTTCAGAGATGGTATAGCTGAAGTAGAGGAATTAATCTCTGGGATTACACTTGCTCCATCCAAAAATGAGGCTAATGATTTTTCATGTCAGCTAATGAATTTGCATCGACCTGTCCTCCATATTCTCACCAGTTTCTCTTGCCTGGATTAGGATTTCAGGGCAGATGTTGCAAAGGGGAACATTCCAGAAGACTGTGTGTGGTTCACCTCAGGCACAACTCAGGCAACCCAGAGATGCCCTTTGTTCTGCAAATGGGGATGAGGGGGTGGTTTAGGACCACTTGGTTTGCTTTGCATGGCTCCAGTTTGCTCTGGCTGGCCTTGCCATACTGTATGATGAAGAACATAATTGTACGCCAGATTCTGAAGCTGAAAGAGCAGCCTAAGCACTCGAGACCTTGTTATCGTGATAAATGGGTTTCTGGGAAAACTGACGTCACTCTCCATGCCCCCCTCCCCCAGCCAGTGAAGCTCCTGTTTATGTGTCATTTGTCTCTCTGTTCTCCTTTGTGTCTGCAAGAAGTTGTAATTCACCAGGGAAGACGGAATTAACTCAGGAGACCTTGGACATCTGATTGCTGCTTGTTTCCTCCAAGGAACATGTATTCAGGGTTTGGGAACAGAAGACTAGAGAATAAACCTAAGTGTGGCTAGCTTAGGATTCTTTTTTTTTTTTTTTGAGATGGAGTCTTGCTCTGTTGCCCAGGCTGGAGTACAGTGGCACGACCTCTGCTCACTGCCAACCTCAGCCTCCCGGGTTCAAGTGATTCTCCTGCCTCAGCCTCCCGAGTAGCTGGGATTACAGGTGCCTGCCACCACGCCTGGCTAGTTTTTGTATTTTTAGTAGAGACGGGGTTTCACCATGTTGGCTAGGCTTGTCTCGAACTCCTGACCTTGTGATCCCCCACCTCAGCCTCTCAAAGTGTTGGGATTACAGGTGTGAGCCACCGCTCCCGGCCAGGAATTCTTTTTAATGAGCTCTGAGACGTGGTACCATGCGAGTAAGTGCCCTAGTGTGTGTGTGTATGTGTGTGTAAGCAGTGGTTGTGTTCTTTCTAGAGTCAGTTGAGAGTCACTGTGGGTAAACATCCTTAGTGACTAAAACAAGCCTTGTTGGGTAAGGCTTGTTGGGTAGGGCTTATATTGCATGCAGCCAACTTTGGAAGTTCAATTCTGGTGCACATAATACAAGTCCATCCCATTTGAATGAACACCACAAAGGGTTTGGTGTGACAACATCATTTCTCCACTATGTCCATGTTTATTTGATTGAATGATATGTGGCCAGCACTATGGTTAGCCCTTGTCAACTGGACAAAAAAAGGTAGTAGGCTTTAAAAAACGTTCGTGATCGGACTGGGCTCGGTGGCTCACACCTGTAATCCCAGCACTTTGGGAGGCTGAGGTGGGCGGGTCATGAGGTCAGGAGTTCGAGACCAGCCTGACCAACATGGTGAAACCCCGTATCTACTAAAAATACGAAGATTAGCTGGCTGTAGTGGCGCGTGCCTATAATCCTAGCTACTCAGGAGGCTGAAGCAGGAGAATCGCTTGAACCCTGGAGGCAGAGGTTGCAGTGAGCCGAGATTGCACCACTGCACTCCAGCCGGGGCAAAAGAGCAAGACTCCGTCTCAAAAAAGAAAAAAAAGAGGCCGAGGGGGGCGGATCACGAGGTCAGGAGATTGAGACCAGCCTGGCTAATATGGTTAAGCCCCATCTCTACTAAAAATACAAAAAAATTAGCCGGGCATGGTGGCGGGCATCTGTAGTCCCAGCTACTCTGGAGGCTGAGGGGGTGAACCTGGGAGACGGTGCTTGCAGTGAGCCAAGATCACGCCACTACACTCCAGCCTGGGCGACAGAGCCAGACTCCGTATCAAAAAACAAAAACAAGCCGGGCGCGGTGGCTCA
>NW_016808014.1:116880-119993 GCF_001698545.2 Rhinopithecus bieti
GGTGCTTGCAGTGAGCCAAGATCACGCCACTACACTCCAGCCTGGGCGACAGAGCCAGACTCCGTATCAAAAAACAAAAACAAGCCGGGCGCGGTGGCTCAAGCCTGTAATCCCAGCACTTTGGGAGGCTGAGACGGGCGGATCACGAGGTCAGGAGATCGAGACCATCCTGGCTAACACGGTGAAACCCCGTCTCTACTAAAAATACAAAAAAACTAGCCGGGCGAGGTGGCGGGCGCCTGTAGTCCCAGCTACTCGGGAGGCTGAGGCAGGAGAATGGCGTAAACCCGGGAGGCGGAGCTTGCAGTGAGCTGAGATCCGGCCACTGCACTCCAGCCCAGGCGACAGAGCCAGACTCCGTCTCAAAAAAAAAAAAAAAAAAACAAAAAACAAAAACAAAACAAAACAAAACGTTCGTGGCTTTTAAGCTTATAGTCTAGTTAGAGTGACAAATTGTGGACAATGTGAAATAATTAAAGAACTATAGATCTTTGGGATGCGCCACCTCACCTCCTGCCTATGAGGTGGCTTGGGCTGCTATTGATATATACTTCGAGAAGTTCCATGACTTGTCCAAGGTAACCAAGGCACAGGGCAGGCCCCAAAAGCTGCGTGTGCTGGCTCTTTTAATAAGCTGTTCCTTTCAGTGTTGCAATCTGGGATCCAGACTGTAAATGCTGGTCCATACAAAGAGCATCTGGATGATTCTGGCTTGAACTAGTCCCACAATGTGAGCAATGGAGCTTTCTCCAGTGGCAATCTAGGTAGTGGTCGTTCTCCCAAATGAACTTGCAGGGGCTAACTTTGCCCTACAAAGTTAGCTGGGGTTGGTCTGGGTCAACTGTCTCAGAGCAACTGTCTTCAGGTGGCGAAAAGATTGCTGCTGCACTCTGGTTTTGCTATCATCACGTGGCAGTTACCCTTTGATTCCCTTTGAGGTCTCTGCTTCAGGCGTTCCTAACACCACCCACTAAAGATAGTATCGTACCTCAAACACAGAAAACAAAACCCTATTACCTAGCTCTATTGGTGATACAACACGGAAGAAAGTTGACATGGCCCCAAATATTTTAAAATGTTGATTCTAAATTTGAGGGTTTTTTGAACAGTCATTACATTATTTTCTAACTTTTCTGTTTGTTTGGGGTGTCTTTTTTTTTTTTTTTTTTTTTTTTTTTTTCCTGAGACGGAGTCTTGCTCTGTCGCCCAGGCTGGAATGCAGTGGCGCGATCTCAGCTCACGGCAACCTCCGCCTCTGGGGTTCAAGCAATTATCTTGCCCCAGCCTTCTGAGTCACTGGGATTACAGGTGTGCACCACCATGCCCGGCTAATTTTTGTTTTTTTAGTAGAGATAGGGTTTCACCATGTTGGCCAGGCTGGTCTCAAACTCCTGACTTTGTGATCTGCCCGCCTTGGCCTCTCAAAGTCCTGGGATTACAGGTGTGAGCCACAGCACCCAGCCTGGGATTCTTCAAAATAAAAAGTGGACAGAATGACAATGCCCCCCAAATGCGCATGGTCCCTTCTTTCAAGGAACTGGTGGAGGCAGACACAAATCACTATCTAATTATCTTTGTGATAAGTGCTACACAGGAGAGTGATTGCCTGCCACGAGATTTCATTACTAAGGGAACCTAACTCAGCAGTGAATGGAGGCAGAGGATGACAGGAAGGGCTTCCTGAGGGCTTCAAATAGGAAATGGGTAGGTGTGAAGGTGGGTGAGATCTCACATCTGCTACTGGGTTGGGAACATTTCATTTGCCAATTCACCCACTTTTATTTTCATTCGTTCCTTCAGCACATATTCACTGGGCACTAATCGGCCAGGCCCTGTGCCAGGTGCTGGGGATATAGTGGTGGCCAAGGCACACAGGAACTCTGTCCTCTCAGAGCTTCCAGATGAAAGGCAGGAATAAGCCCTGTTTCCTCTTCACATCCTAAATCCTGGAAATGTGAGTGTTAGTGGTGTTCTTAATACAAAACTACATTACAGCAGAGTGATTTGTCTGTATCATCTAATGTGATTTTGATCTGCAGTCGTGTGCATAGCATTTACTTTGTGGAGTCTCTGCTGTAAATTTTCTGTTAATTGCTGGCTTTGTTACCAAGCATGGCCCCTGCCTTTGTGTGCTATAAGGGAGCAAACCCATTGCATTAGCCTGAGCAAAACTAATTAGGAAGATAAGCACTCTGGAAAACGGTATTCCCAAACTAAGTAGGGCTGATTTCTGGACTTGCCTGGGTTTTTGGATGATCAGAGCCATGGTTTAACATTAGCATAAACAATTGAGAAGGGCTTTTAGTTGCATGTACATTAAAACTATTCAAGACAGGTGAGGCCGGGTGCGGTGGCTCACGCCTGTAATCCCAGCACTTTGGGAGGCCGAGGCGGGCAGATCACGAGGTCAGGATATGGAGACCATCCTGGCTAACACGGTGAAACCCCGTCTCTACTAAAAATCAAAAAATTAGCCGGGCATGGTGGCGGGCACCTGTAGTCCCAGCTACTCGGGAGGCTGAGGCAGGAGAATGGCGTGAACTTGGGAGGCGGAGGTTGCAGTGAGCCGAGATTGCGCCATTGCACTCCAGCCTGGGCGACACAGCAAGACTCCATCTCAAAAAAGAAAGAAAGAAAAAAAAAAGACAGATGAAAGAAAGAAAGAAGGAAAAAGAAGAAAGAAGGAAAGCCATGGATAGATGTAACATGTTTCTTTCAGCTATCTCAAAATGCTTCCATCTGTATGATTTCATTTTCCCCAATGGCTTCCTGGACAAGTATTACTGTTCTCTTTATTTAATGCGTGTAGGGAGACCAAGTTACTTAGTCTGAAGTGCTATTGCTGGTCAGTGGGTGATACAATTAAACATCCACCAGATGACACAGATTCCTTGTTTAAAAACACTGGTCTTTTCATGATGTTTCTAAGAAATCAAAATCCTGCCATGGCCTCTCTTCCCCTCTTTCACTACACTCCCTCAGCACCCCATAGGACCCAGGGAAAAGTATACTAGGGTGATTCGGAGACTCTCTGATATTAAAAGATTCTCAGCTTAAATCCAATATAGCACAGTCACGGGTTGTGTGGGTTTTCTTTTTTCTTTCTTTTTTTT
>NW_016808014.1:120154-128171 GCF_001698545.2 Rhinopithecus bieti
GGGGGGGGGGGGCGCAGAATAAATTAGAAACACAGACCCTTCCTCCTCGGTTTGGCAGGAGGAGGCTTCTGCTCTTGGGATTTGAAACCGTGGGTTTCTCTGCTGCCTGCACAGAGGAAGGAGGCCACATGCTCAGGAGGGTGAGAAATAATGTTATCCTCTTCTTCAGTGTCTTCTCATTAGAGGCAGCCATCTGTTGAATTATGCAGCGGGCTGTCAACTGGCCCTGGAGTTGGGTCATCCGTTCCACTCACTTAAAGGTGACCAGGGAAAAGATCTGCAGGTCTTCTCAGCGACAGGCCTCAGGGCTCAGGTTTCCCCTGCCGTGGCCCTCTCTGACCCGGAATGAAGGCCCTGGGGTAACAGGCGCAGAACTCTGTTTTCCTGGCCCTGATGAGGTGTGAGGTCGTGTTCGGTTTCCTTTCACATTGGAGGCCCCCAGCTCTGAACACTGGCGCGGAGGCAGGAACTGGGTTTTTTCAGATCCCCATTAAACAAGACCAGATGGAGGCAGAGGCAAATTCAGGCTCCCCAGAGGGCAGTTGGGCATTCACCCAGAGGCCTGTGGGTAAACCTTTTCTTTTTTAGCAGATTGGAGGTAACAATAGCCAGAACACCTAGAAAACTCTCTTTCAACTGCCTGGCTTCCAGAGAATCTGGCTGGCTTTTGTGGGAAAGTTTCACTCACCCTGAGCAAGGGTCACCCCTGGCCTGAGGTGGGGATATTTGACCTAGACTTAGGCTTGTGTTAGCCTTGGGGTTCTTAAACAGAACTGGGCAGCTGGCCAGGCTGAGGCTTAGGCCGCAGTCAAACGAGAGGGAAATGGGAGGGAAAAGTGGGGAAGTGAGTAGAGAGCAGGAACACACAATGAATGCCTTGCACCGCATTGACTGTTTCAGTTGCCTTCTGTGGGCCAGAACCACCTTGGGGAGCTCACGGGTTTCCAGGTTCGGTTCCTTAACCCTTCTGCCCCTGACCAGCATCAAGCCAGAAGCTCAATGTCCCGGAATTTTACCAGCATAAAGAAACACATGTGCCACTTGAGTCAGCTTTTCCATTTGAGAGTGGCCGTCGGCTCGACAGGGGCCTGGATCCTAGCACTATTCTGTCACTAAATCAGTCTGTGACGTGAGCCAAGTCACTTCCTCTGTGTGAGTCTCTGTTTCCCCTTTTGTGAAACGAAAGGGCTGGATTAGGTGATCTTTAAGGGCGTTTCCAGCTCTAACATCGTATGGTGCTTATGTTTCCTTTTTCTCCAGCCTCATTTCTTTTAGGTCCTTGCCTGCGTCTGCTTCCGAATGAGGTGGCAGAATTGAACCCCACCCCTTCCCTGCTTTGACCCCTTGAGCTGGGTGGGGAGAGAGTTGTAGGGAAGGTCGGTCTATGCTTTTAGCTCAGCAGGCTCTCAGTAAGTGGAACAGAAACAACCCTTCAGATATTGCCTGTCCATGTAGGTGTAGATAGCTATTGTCTTCCTATAAAGGTACATGACAGCTGACTGTTTGTCTATTGAATCCTGCTTTCAATGCAGTAGGAGAGCCGGCTATTTAATGGAATCCTGCTGTGAATCCTTTTATAGAATGAAAAGCCACTCTGGAATTTATCTTGTGTATTAAAATCAGTTTCATCTATTGGATTTGCCAAAAATGGGCCTCCTCCTCTGTCTGGTAAGGATAGTCTGTCTTGTACTTCTTCAGCACAACTGCTCCCCAACTGAAGGGCATTTCTGAGGCCCCTTGGGGGTGCTGCCAGCTTTTGCAGGCCTTATTTCTCCTTAGAACAGCCCTGACATTTCTCTTTCCCATGATAGGGCATTGCTACTACTCAGTTTCCTCTTAGCCTGGCTTAATTCGCATGAGGGACATTCTGATATTTGATGTGTTGGATGCATTTGAGAATTGTTTTTAAAATCTATGGGAACTTGGCCGTGCGCTGTGGTTCACACCTGTAATCTCAGTACTTTAGGAGGCTGAGGTGGGCGGATCACCTGAGGTCAGGAGTTCGAGACCAGCCTGGCCAACATGGCGAAACCCTGTCTTTACTAAAAATACCAAAATTAGCTGGCTGTGGTGGCGGGTGCTTGTAATCCCAGCTACTCGGGAGGCTGAGGTAGGAGAATCAGTCGAACCCTGGAGACGGAGATCGTGCCACTGCACTCCAGCCTGGGAGACAGAGTGAGACTCCATCTCAGGAAAGAAAAAAAAAAACCTCTGGGAACTTATCAGTGCTTTTATGGTTCTTATGACCATATGGTTCTTATGACTGATAATACAGTGGCATCCTTGGCAGCATTGGAGGCAGCAGAGGAAGCTATCAGCTACCTGATTGTTTCATCAAGACTGTTTGCTACATGTTTCAGGATATATTATTTGACTTCTGGTTCACATGAATCATTATAATAAGAAATTATACTGTATGACTATCAGTTATGTATATATTATATATAATAATAAGTTATAATAAGGGGACTGGGCACAGTGGCTCACGCCTATAATCCCAGGACTTTGGGAGGCTGAGGCGGGTGGATCATCTGAAGTCAGGAGTTGGAGACCAGCCTGGCCAACATGGTGATACCCCGTCTCTACCAAAAATACAAAAATTAGCTGGATGTGCTGGCACACACCTGTAATCCCAGCTACTCAGGAGGCTGAGGCAGGAGAATTGCTTGAACCCAGGAGGGGGAGGTTGCAGTGATCGTGCCACTGCACTCCAGCCTGGGTGACAGAGTGAGACACTGTCTCAAAAAAATAAATAAATAAATAAAAAGGCAGTTATAATAAGGAGACTAAGAAGGTTTTATTGTATTGCTGGTAAAATAAATGTTTTATATACAATAAAACTGCCTGAAAGCTAAATGCTCTGATGACCCAAATTGTCAAGCAACTTTTGGTTGTAGTTCAAGATTTTTCTAAAATATCTGAGGCCACTTTCCTACCCAGGAAAGTATCATCATAGAATCTTTTTTAAAAAAATAACATTTTCCCTGTTTATAAAAGTAAAATATGCCTATTGTAGGACATTTGGAAAACCCAGAAAAGCAACATCACCTACAATCTCTCTACCCAAAAGAAATCACTGACATTATTTTGGCATGTGTTCTTCTAATCTTTTAAAAAATGCGTACTTTTTCCCTATCATTGGGATGACCCTGTGCATACAGGTTGGTTTCCCTGTTGTTTGCCTTTGGTGAGCATTTCCTTTTGTCATTAAATATTAGAAAACATTTTTCTCGGCTGCTTAATATTCCATCATGTATCACTGAAGTGATGAAACGGATTTCATAGCTTTGGAGATTTGCAGGGTCTTTCAGAGATCAGTGTTCGGGGCTGGGAGTGGAAATGGAGAAAGGGAAGGTGTGAGAGCTTGGGCCCACCAGTAGGTGACTGAAGAGAGTCCAATTTCAGTGTTTCTTTCCTTTCCTAGCATTTTTTTGGTTGTTTGTTTGTTTGTTTGTTTTGAGACAGTCTTCCTCTGTTGCCCAGACTGGAGTGCAGTAGTGCGATCTCAGCTCATTGCAACCTCCACCTCGCGGGCTCAAGCGATTCTCCTGCCTCAGCCTCCCAACTGGCTGGGACTACAGGCATGAGCCAACAAGCCTGGCTAATTTTTGTATTTTTAGTAGAGACGGGTTTTCCCAATGCTGGCCAGGCTGGTTTCGAACTCCTGGCCTCAAGTAATCTGCCCGCCTTGGCCTCCCAAAGTGCTGGGATTAGAGGCATGAGCCACTGCACCTGGCCACTTTCCTAGCATTTGGATGGGAATGGCCAGAGGAGAAAGTTTAGGGACAGCCTAGTCATCAGCAATGAGTTTCAAACTTTTTGCTGTCATTCTTTAGAATGACAGCTACTAACTTAGCCACCCTGGTTTGAAACAGAGGCAGGAAATTCTCCATTGACACAGATGCACCCTCAGTTCCCAGGGGCCTCAAATACGGCTTGCTTACTATCACAGAGGTTGGAAGAGGGGCCGAGGGGAGTGGGGGACAGAGGTGACCTACTTGGGTGCTTAAGGGACTCTTTATTTTCAGTAACAGCCATGAGAGAAAGATGCGCAGCTGGAACCGCCGCAACTTGTTCTTGATAATATGAACCTTACGAATATTCAATTAAAAGACAAAATTGGTGTGTCCTCAGGAGAGGAGGCGGAAGAGAAAGAGAGCAGTGTTTCTGCCTGTGATATGAAACGTGGTATAACGTATTTCAAAACCACAGGTGACTGCAGATGAGGAGAAAACAGGAAATGTAATTGGGGAGGGGAGTGGGGCGCTCTCCCAGTTCTCAGGAGCACTCTTTCATTTGGCCTTCCTTTTAGCTCCTCTCAGACTCTGCATCCTAATTACCCCTGCTGCAAAGTTGAGTGAGAACTCTTCTTTCTTATATTAAAATGTTTAAAATTACATGGGTAACGTGTGAATACATTCGTGCTATAAAAGAGTCAAACAACAGGGAAGCATACTGACTACTCCCTTGACTGAGCCCCTATTTCCATCCCCCTCCCCTGAGGTAGCCACGATTGTGGGTTTGGTGGCTGTATTTTCAGTCCTCTTTCTATGTATCCACATACATTTACATGCAAATACACATATACAGGGCTTCTGGGGTATATATGGGCTCATATTGTGCTTATGGTTTACAATTTCTATTTTCTTTTCTTTTCTTTTCTTTTTTCTTTTTCTTTTTTTTTTTTTGAGGCGGAGTCTTGCTCTGTTGCCCAGACTGGAGTGCAGTGGCCAGATCTCAGCTCACTACAAGCTCTGCCTCCCGGGTTTATGCCATTCTCCTGCCTCAGCCTCCCAAGTAGCTGGGACTACAGGCGCCCGCCACCTCGCCCGGCTAGTTTTTTTTGTATTTTAGTAGAGACGGGGTTTCACCGTGTTAGCCAGGATGGTCTCGATCTCCTGACCTCGTGATCCGCCCGTCTCGGCCTCCCAAAGTGCTGGGATTACAGGCTTGAGCCACCGCGCCCGGCCTCTTTTTTTTTTTTTTTGAGACAGAGTCTCACTCTGTTGCCCAGGCTGGAGTGCAGTTGCACAATCTTGGCCTACTATATCCTCGACCTACTGGGCTCAAGCAGGCCTCCCACATCAGCCTCCTGGGTAGCTGGGACTACAGGTGTGTGCTAACACACCTGGCTAAGTTTTGTATTTTTTGTAGAGACGGGATTCTGCTGTGTTGCCCAGGCTGGTCTCGAACTCCTGGGCTCAAGTGAGCCACCTGCCTCGACCTCCCAAAATGCTGGGATTACAGTCATGTAATAACTTCCGTTTTCTTCTATTTTATTACAATCTCCCTATAACTTCTGTTTTCTGTTTTATAATATGTCTTGGAGATATTCACATCAGTACATACAGAACTACCACATTCTTCTTAATGGATGTAGAATATTCCAGAATATGCATGTACCATAATTTGGTTAAATATTTTCCTATTGTTGGACATTTAGGTTGGCTTTTGTTTGTTTGTTTGTTTTTAGTTTTTCAGCATTATAAACTGTGCTATAATAAATTTCCTTGTAATAGATCTTCGTACAGATTCTGAGAGGAGGTTGCAGGGTTAAGAGAGAAGTGCAATTTAAAATGGTGACTTTGGCCATTCCAGCATCTCAGTTCAGGCCTTCAGTATGGTAATATGGCACCACCTGCTACTACAGATGAAAATTTGAGATTTAGTGTCAGACATGCTGGGCCAACTTGCCGGTTCCATCTCCTCTTGGGCACACTGTAGTCAAGGAGCATTCAATTTACTGCAGTCAAAGTAATCAGGCCCTCAGTTAATCAGGCCACCTTAAGGAGAAAGAGGAAAGAGATAAGATATCAGAGATTTAGTAAGAGAGAGGAGGGGAGAAACTTCCAGGGGCTGTGCTGGGGTCAGTGTACATTCAGTTCAATGTCGTGTCCTTTCTACCTTTATGTATTAAACTCTGAACAATGCGGACCGATATTCATAATGATGACCTTGACATCTTATAAGATTCATCAAAGCGCGGGTGCATAGTGTTTGCCAGACAGGATTTCCTAAAGTAGGAACTATACAAATACATTTTTTTTTTTTTTTTTTGGAGACAGTCTCACTCTGTCGCCCAGCCTGGAGTGCAGTGGCATGATCCCGGCTCACTGCAAGCTCTGCCTCCTGGGTTCACGCCATTCTCCTGCCTCAGCCTCCCGAATAGCTGGGACTACAGGCATCTGCCACCATGCCCAGCCAATTTTTGTATTTTTAGTAGAGATGGGGTTTCACCATGTTGGCCAGGGTGGTCTTGAACTCCTGACCTCATGATCCACCCGCCTCGGCCCCCCAAAGTGCTGGGATTACAGGCATGAGCCATCGCGCCCGGCCACAAATACATTTTTGAAGCTTTCTTAGCTACAGGGATTGAGACGAAAAGTTTACTGCTTAAATCCCAGTTAGCAAGAAAAACACACTGACCAGGTTCCATGTCCTTTCTTTCCCAAACCCCTCAGTTAATTTAGGTGTATTGGACCCTGGGTAACAGATACAAAAGAAATAAGGATTCTAAAAGTCACCAGTGGCTGGACAATGGTGGCTCACTCTTGTAATCCCAGCACTTTGGAAGGCCGAGGCGACCAGATCACTTGAAGTCAGGAGTTCAAGACCAGCCTGGCCAAAACGGTGAAACCCCATATCTACTAAAAATACAAAAATGAGCTGGGCGTGCTGGTGCACGCCTGTAGTCCCAGCTACTCTGGAGGCTGAGGCAGGAGAATCACTTGAACCCGTGGGCCAAGATTGTGCCACTGCATTCCAGCCTGGACAACAAGAGTGAAACTCCATCTCGAAAAAATAAATAAATAAAATTAACAGTGTTTATATCTGGAGAGTGTTATTATGGTTGATTTTGATTTTTCTCCTTTATTATTATCTGTAGGTTCTAAAATTTCTACAGAGAACATCGATTATTTCCACAAAATAAAAAATCTGATAAATGTAATTTTTTTTAGTAACAGCTAATTTGAAACCAGACCCCTTGTCATCCCCACTAAACAAGCGTCTTTTGCTGGCTTTTCTGTGTCTCTCCATAGTGCTGTCAGTCTGAGCTCCCGGGCTTAGACCTTTGCGATTGCTCCCTCTGCCCAATCACTCCTTGAGGTTCATTCTTTCTTTTTTAATTGATTAATTAATTTATTTTTGAGACAGAGTCTCTCTCTGTCCCTTAGGCTGGCTGGAGTGCAGTGGTGCAATCTCGGCTCACTGCAAACTCTGCCTCCTGGGTTCGAGGATTTTCCTGCCTCAGCCTCCTGAGTGGCTGGGATTACAGGCTCCCGCCACCACACCCGGCTAATTTTTGTATTTTTAGTAGAGACGGGGTTTCACCATTTTGGCCAGGCTGGTTTTGAACTCCTGACCTCGTGATCCGCCCTCCTCAGCCTCCCAAAGTGCTGGGATTACAGGCGTGAGCCACCGCGCCCTTCAGAGGCTCATCCCTTCTTTAAGACATCTCTCAAATTTGTTCCTTCTCTTTGAGCCCCAAATCAGGTCCGTTCACACCAACAAGCATTTATTGTCGCAATGCCTAGATGTCACTCTGCTGGCTCAACATTATTGGAGTTATCTCCTCCTATGTCTTCCTGCTCCTAGTCTCTGTCCAATCAAGCAAACACCCTGCAGCTGGAGTGATCTTTTAAAAACACTCCCTGTATCATGGCCCTCCCTGCTCAAATCACTCAAAATCCTCCAAATCCCATTGCTTAGGAAATGAAGTCCATACTTCTGCTTCTTAGGGCTTAGAAAATTCTTTCTTTTGGGTCAGGCATGGTGGCTCCCGCCTGTAATCCCAGCGCTTTGGTAGGCCAAGGTGGGTTGATCACCTGAGGTCAGTAGTTCAAGACCAGCCTGGCCAACATGGCGAAACCCTGTCTCTACTAAAATATACAAAAAATTAGCCAGGTGTGGTGGTGGGCACCCAGCTACTTGGGAGGCTGAGGCAGGAGAATCGCTTGAACCCAGGAGGCGGGGCTTGCAGTGAGCCGAGATCGCGCCACTGCACTCCAGCCTGGGC
>NW_016808014.1:128452-133197 GCF_001698545.2 Rhinopithecus bieti
GGAATAAGGTGTGAAGCTCTTTCCACTACCTTCCACTGTCTTCAGTTTGAAAATTCATTTCCTCTGCTTTTGGCTTTGGAGCACTTGAAGCATCATGGTGCTGAATTTGTTGGAGGCCGGAAGAGGCAGCCAGGGATGATAACAATTGGCTCAGGAAACCTCAACTCTTTGAGTCCACCTCAATTTCCGATGCCTGCTACATCGGAGGCTCCCTTAAGAAAGCGTGTTAGTTCTCATGTCCCTGACTCCCCTGCAGCATTGGGGACCAAGAACTAGCAGTGGGAATCTTGCATCTTACTTTGTTTGCTTTAATAAAGAGAAGGGGAAATGGGAAGGAGAAGCAGAAAGGGGTGAATGTAGAACAAAGCCTTGAGTGATGTGAACCACACATGAGGCTCATTTTTTTTTTTTTTTTTTTTTTTTTTTGAGACAGAGTCTCAATCTGTCGCCCAGGCTGGAGTGCAGTGGCGCGATCTCCGCTCACTGCAAGCTCCGCCTCCATTCTCCTGCCTCAGCCTCCCGAGTAGCTGGGACTACAGGCGCCCACCACCACTCCCGGCTAATTTTTTGTATTTTTAGTAGAGACAGAGTTTCACCATGTTAGCCAGGATGGTCTCCATCTCCTGACCTCGTGATCCGCCCGCCTCGGCCTCCCAAAGTGGTGGGATTACAGGCGTGAGCCACCGTGCCGGCCAAGATAGGGTCTTGCTCTGTTACCCAGGCTGGAGTGCAATGGCGAGATCATGGCTGACTGCAGCCTCGACCTCCTGGGCTCAGGTGATCCTCCCACTTCAGCCTGCTGAGTAGCTGAGACCACAGGCTCACGCCACCATGCGGGGCTCATTTTTGTATTTTTCTTGTTGTTGAGGTGGGGTTTTGCCATGTTGCTCAGTCTGGTCTCAAACTCCTGGGCTCAAGAGATCCGCCCACTTCGGCCTCCCAAAGTGCTGTGATTGCAGGTGTGAACCACTGCACCCAGCCTCAGCTGTCTTCAGGGGGCCCCCTGGGGCAGAAAATATGCCGACTCTCACTGAATGATGGGGTATGGGCTGTCTGTTAAGAGTTCTCCACTGGGAGTGTGTGGGGTGAGACGTGTGAGGGTAATGAACTTGCCACATGGCATTCACGGGCACTAGCCCTGTTGCTTGCCCTCAGAGGATCCAATGACACTGATGGGAGTGAGAGCTAAAGCTGTGTGAAGGGGCTATCTGGGAGCCAGTTCTGACAAAGTTGGCTGCTGAGAGGCTCCTCCACCCTCACAGCCCACCCCTTACAGTGTGAAAATGTGCTCTTATTATGGACCTAGTCTAAAAACTGGTCCAGCCCAGCAGAAGAGCTGTCTGCTTAGTGCAGCCTGGGATGCTGGGCTGGGCCTCCTGGCACTAACCATGCCCTTCTTGGATTGCTCTTGGCATCTTTCTAGTTATGGAAAGCTTGGTGCAGCCCCACCCAACAGAAACTGACTCCTTACATAGTACTCACTTCTTGTCAACTTGACTGTCTCCAGCTTCCCTTCTCTCCTGTCCCCTCCCCTCCCCTGTGGCCGTTGGTTGGTAGTTGGCACATTTCTTGAGTCCACGCAGGCCCCTTTTATGCTTCCCCCTGGCTCCTTGGAATCCTGTCCCAGTTTGAGGCTCCTCCTATTTTGTAAAATCATTAACTATAAGCAGCTTTGGGTCTTGCAGGCAAAGCAAAGGCCCTCTGCTTTCCAGGGCTGGGAGTGGCTTGGCTGACCCTTAGGGAGTCAAGGGACCCAAAGGAAGCACGGAGGCAGCTTCTTGTAGCCATAGGGAGCCACAGTGTTCCATGCAGTACCCTTTAGGCTGGGGGTATAACGATAACCCCACAGTGAATAACAACAGCAGCTACTGCTGATTGAATGCTCACCACATGCTAGGCACTATGCTAAGGGCTTGAGGAGCGTGATCCTGTATAATCCTCACACTCCTACTCAATAGTTTCCAATTTTATGGATGGGGAAAACTTGAGAAGTTTACATAACTTGTCTGAGGGTGACACAGCCAGGAGGTGGCGGAGATGAGGCTGTAACTCACACCTGCCAGATTTCAAAGCCTCTGCTCTTAACCTCTACACTACGCTGCCTTTGTAGATCCTCAAAGTGTCCTAGAGAGAGGAACAATTGCTTTTTTTTTTTTTTTTTTAAAGACAGGATCTTGCTCTGTCGCCTGGGCAGGAGTGCAGTGGTGCCATCATAGCACACTGCAGCCTCTACCTCCTGGACACAAGCAGTCCTCCCACCTCAGCCTCCCAAGTAGCTGGGACTACACAGGCACATGCCACCATGCCCAGCTAATTTTTGATTTTTTTGTAGAGACGTTGTCTCACTGTGTTGCCCAGGCTGGTCTCAAATTCTTTGCCTCAAGTGATCCGCCCACCTTGGCCTCCCAAAGTGTTGGGATTACAGGTGTAAGACATTTTGCCAGTCAATAATTTATTTTATTTTATTTTATTTTTGAGACAGAGTTTCGCTTTTGTTGCCCAGGCTGGAGTGCAGTGGCATGATCTCAGCTCACTGCAACCTCCACCTCCAGGGTTCAAGCAATTCTCCTGCCTCAGCCTCCCAAGTAGCTGGGATTACAGGCACCCGCCACCATGCCCGGCTACTTTTTGTTTTTTTGGTAGAGACAGGGTTTCGCCATGTTGGCCAGGCTGGTGTCGGACTCCTGACCTCAAGTGATCCACCCGCCACGGCCTCCCAAAGTGCTGGGATTACAGGTGTGAGCCACCGCACCCGGCCCAATAATTGCTTTTTAAACCCTTTTCGTAATACTTACTGAACACTTCTGCATGTACTAAGCTCGTTACATGTATTAGCGCTTCTGAGGCTCCCAGTCACCTCTAAGATATGCCATATTATCTCAGATGGCAGATGTGGAAGGAACAGTCTCAGCAAGTTACTCAGCTTGTAAATGACTGGGTGGAGATTTAACCCGAGTCTGTGAACCTCCGGTGCCAGCATTCTCCTCCCCTAACTCCACTCTCCTGCCCCTAATAAGCTCCTCTGTAATTTTCTCTGGAGCTGTGGCGACATTCACTATTGAGCCTAGAGGATGCCTGTCTCCAAGAATCTGTGATTTCCAAGCTGACGGGCCATTTTGCTTTGGAGCAGGGAGTAGCTGAGGGAAGAGATGACACACTGGACCTGGACGGGTGTGACTTCCTTGCACGGCGAACATTTGGATGGAGAAGTGAGACCCAGACTGCTTTTAAGCACATTTTCATTTTCTTCCCCACTCCTTCCAAATTAGGGTGAAGGTTGCCGAACTGTCCCCCTGGCTGGACATGTGGGGTTTGACAGCTTGCCTGACCAGCTGGTGAATAAGTCCGTCAGCCAGGGCTTCTGCTTCAACATCCTGTGCGTGGGTGAGTATTTCCATAGCAGGAAATTCTATTACAGAATATGGATCCTTAATGGCTGGATACGGCTTTGCAGGTAATTAGGTTAAATAGTGTGTCATTCTGATTTAGTTGCGAGAGTGTCTCTCTCGTCTTCTTTTATCTCTCTGCCTGTTTTTTGTAAGCAGATGGCTGTAATTACTTTTTTCCCCTGGCCAGACCAGAGTATAGGGCCATATCTTGGGGGGAACTGAGCTATGTGAGACCCAGTGGAAATTCTGTAAGGGAGCTGGCTGACTCAGTACGGCTGTTGAGTTCATTTTGACTACAGAAGACAGGAGCCAGGGCAGAATTGGGAGGGAGGGGATAGCTGAGGAAAAACGCCTGCCCACCAGCTGTGGGCAGTGGATTGGGTCTGTTTCCTCTGTAGTTTTGCTGTGCTTGGTTTAGTTTGAGCTCAAGTGCAGGCACCACACAGCTGTATGGAACATTCTTTTATTCCCTTTACCTATCTCTCTACCTAGACTTTTTTTTTTTGAGAGGGGTCTCACTATGTTGCCCAGGCTGGTCTTGAACTCCTGAGCTCAAGTAATCCACCCATCTTGGCCTCCCAAAGTGCTAGGATTACAGGTGTGAGCCACTGTGCCTGGCTTCTACCTACACATTTAATCTCAACAATGGGAACTGGTCCTAGCCCCCTCTATCTGCTAATCACAGCACAAGTAGAGTGCGGTAATATCTGTGAAATGAATGAATGAGTGAATGTCACAGGAACCATTCATTATACTTTTCACTTTCTCACATTAGCTCTTTGGACATTACCAGGACTCTGCAAAGTGAGCAGAGCAAGTAGCATTTGTATCCTCATGAAACAGGTGGAGACACAGTCTTGGGGAGGATAAGGGACTTAACTGAGGCAACACAGAAGAAGTGGCACCATAATGAGGACTCAGGCCTGGTTGACCCCTTGTTCCTCCCCCTGCTTCTCTTAACTGCTGCCAGCAACATCTCTTGAGCACATGAAAGCACTTTGGAAACCACTGAGCACCAATCAGACAAATAGGAGGGATAACAGTTCCTTCTTTAAGAATATCTTTGGCTGGGCGCGGTGGCTCATGCCTGTAATCCCAGCACTTTGGGAGGCCGAGGCAGGAGGATCACGAGGTCAGGAGATCGAGACCATCCTGGCTAACATGGTGAAACCCCGTCTCTACTAAAAATACAAAAAAAAAAAATTAGCCAGATGTGGTGGCGGGTGCCTGTAGTCCCAACTACTTGGGAGGCTGAGGTGGGAGAATGGCGTGAACCCGGGAGGCGGAGCTTGCAGTGAGCCGAGATCACGTCACTGCCCTCCATCCTGGGCAACAGAGCGAGACTCTGTCTCAAAA
>NW_016808014.1:133473-145549 GCF_001698545.2 Rhinopithecus bieti
AAAAAAAAAAAAAAAAATTTTTTTCTTAGATCTTAAATATCCCAAATTTGCAAACATGATCATAGCATATAATTTTCACCCTGTAGCATGGGAAAGCATACCTGCATATTTTCAGTGACCTTCTGAACCTTAATGATTAGATAAATACCAGAATAAAGTCGGTTTTTGTACTGGCTGAAACACTCAAACACTTTTGCTAATTGCCTTTTATTTTTGTATGGAGTGTATGGGGAACTTGTTCATGTAGTAGATCTGAACTACTACTAAATTGGTTATTTTGCTCTTTAATGTATTCATAATTTCTGTTTTTTCTTTCTTTTCTTTTTTTTTTTTTTTGAGACAGAGTCTTGCACTGTCACCCGGACTGGAGCGCAGTGGCGCGATATCAACTCACTGCAACCTCCACCTCCCGGGTTCAAGTGATTCTCCTGCCTCAGCCTCCTGAGTAGCTGGGAATACAGGTGCATGCCACTACGCCCAGCTAATTTCTGTACTTTTAGTGGAGACTGAGTTTCACCATGTTGGCCAGGATGGTCTCAAATTCCTAACCTCAAGTGATCCGCCTGCCTCGGCCTCCCAAACTTCTGGGATTACAGGCATGAGCCACCGCGCCCGGCCTAGAAATTCTGTTTTCTCACTAAGGTCATTCATTTTCTTGGGCTCTTTATCTTTTTTTTTTTCCTCTATCCCCAGCATTCTTTTCAGGTCACTTTTGTAAGAGAGTTGCTACACATTCAAGGACAAGTGGAGAACAACAGATGATGGGCAGTTGTTCCCACAAGCTAGGCTCACTCCCTAGCTAAATGGCTCACTCCCACACACCAACTTTGGTTTTGTTGTTGTTGTTGTTTGAGACAAAGTGTCCTTGTGTCACCCAGGCTGTAGTGCAGAGGCTCACTGCAGCCTCAACCTCCCAGGCTCAAGCATTCCTCCCACCTCAACCTCCAAAGTAGCTAGGATTACAGGCATGTGACCAGGCTCATTTTTTTGTAGAGATGAGGTGAGGTCTCACTGTGTTGCCCAGGCTGGTCTCGAACTCCTAAGCTCAAGCGATCCACTTGCCTCGGCCTACCAAAGTGCTGGGATTATAGGCGTGAGCCACCGTGCCTGGCCCACATCAACTTTGGAACCTATCAGCTGAAAATAATGTGCTTCAGTTTCAATCAACAGATTTATACTCAAACTTAAAAATTTTTAAGATGTGACTTCTACTATGCATGTCCTTGTTCATAGGGAGAGAAATATACCTGGAGGCATTAGCGAACAAAGCAGTACATTAAAAAAGAAAGAAAGAAAATATGTGCTTCACAGAATTACACATCGAGGGCCTTAGAGTCCAGATCTAGGCTGTTAATTCTTCTAACTAATGGTTATCATTAGGTGCTATTTGGAGAAAAATGTAAAATAACTAGAAGTCATAGTAGTCGACATCAAGTGCAAAGACTATCACATCCAATGTTAGCACTGCCAAATCTCTGTTTAACTAACAAGAGCTCCAATCTTTGGCTGATGGCCAACTTATTTCACCTAATATTTGATTACCACAATATTTCAGCACAAACATATCAGAGTCCCTTGGCATTCTTCCCAGAACTCCATATGACCTGTACTGAAGTTGAGATGAGAAGAGAAATGACAGACCCACTCTAAGCAACCTTGCAACCAGTGCGATTGGGTGAGCTAGTAAGGCTTTAGGAAGGAGGCCATGTGAATTGAAATGGATCTCTGAGGGTGGAAGTGTAGGGTAATTTGATATGTGGAGCACAGGCTCCCCTAGGGCCCAGAGGCAGCCAAGCTCAAGGCAAAGTGGGTGGGAGAAATAGTAATCCCCCATCCTCTAGTTTCCACCTAGACATTGTACAGCTACAACTGCTTCCACTTGCACCTGCTGGGATGAAATTGCTCAAGTGCCCAGCACAAACCCTCCAAGAGGGGAGGAGTAGGAAGGAGATGCTCTCATCCTCAAGGAGTCACAGACTCTCTTTTGCTCCCCACTTGTCAAGTTTCAGGAAATGGCTGCCTCTGTAGCGCCTGTGTTAGACCCGCAGGTGCAACCACTGGATAGGCCAGCTCCGACTGGGTTAATTTCATCCCTGCTCCAAAAAACCCTGCAATGCATGCATCCTGCCCTCTTGCTGTGCTCACCACCCTGTCCTTGCTCAGAGAACCCACAATTTGGGCCAAGGTTATGAGTAGCTTAGAGTAGCTCTGAAGCTGCAGTGTCAGCCCAGCCATGAGGCTGGATCCAGTCGCTGACTAGGCAAAGGGTCCATAGCTGCTGAAGGTGATCTTTTATCTTGCAGAGCTTTTTGTGACCATAGTTCATGCCTACTGCCTGTGTACATTTACTCCCTTAATGACTGTTATAAAAAGATGCTGTTTGGGCATAGAATATATTTCCCCAAAGTATTTTCTTTTCTTTTCTTTTGAGACACAGTCTTACTCTGTTGCCCAGGCTGGAGTGCTGTGGCGTGATCACAGCTCACTGCAGCCTCAACCTCCCAGGCTCAAGCAATCCTCCCACCTCAGCCTCCTGAGTAGCTGGGACTACAGGCACATGCCACCATGCCTGGCTAATTTTTTTTAAATGAAAATTATTGTGTAGAAACAAGATCTCACTATGTTGCCCAGGCTGATCTTGAACTCCTGGGCTCAAGCAATCCTCCCTGCTTGGCCTCTCCCAAAGTCCTGGAATTACAGGCATGAGCCACTGTACCCAGACGTTTCTTTTTCTTGATAGGGCATTTTTGGTGTAAAATTATGGTAGCACTAGCTTCAATTATTAACAGAGACCTAGGATTTTTTTTCACACTATTGTTTAATTTTGTATTTGTAGTAGAGACGGGGTTTCTCCATGTTGATCAGGCTGGTCTCAAACTCCCAACCTCAAGTGATCTGCCTGCCTCGGCCTCCCAAAATGCTGGGATTATAGGCATGAGCCACTGCACCCAGTCGAGAATTTTTAATAATCCAGAACCTAATTTATAGTAAGGATACCAATAAACAGCACCTACAATTATTATTCTTTTTTTTTTTTTGAGACAGAGTCTCACTCTGTCACCCAGGCTGGAGTGGAGTGGCACTATCTCTGCTCACTGCAACCTGCATCTCCCAGGTTCAAGTGATTCTCATGCCTCAGCCTCCATAGTACTTGGGATCACAGGTGTGCACCACCATTCCCAGCTATTTTATTTTGTATTTTTAGTAGAGACAGGGTCTCACCATGTTGGCCAGGCTGGTCTCGAACTCTTGACCTCAAGTGATTCACCCACCTTGACCTCCCAAAGTGCTGGGATTATAGGCATAAGCCACTGCACCTGGCCTATTATTCTTCTTAGAGGACTAGGCACATGAGTGTGAGCATATTATGATTCCTCTCCAATATATTCTCTAGGGTTGACCGTAATTACCATAGAGGTGAGGTTCCTCTTTCTCCCCATAAAAACACATATACTAGTCCCTTAGCTTTGGAAATTTCAAGGATCCCTTGATTCTAGATACAGTACAGAATGCCTCAGAGGAACCACCAGAGCCAACAGTACAAATATTCTGGGACCCGTTACTTTGCACTCCTGGGAACAAGCCCCAGAGAGACTCATCCATCCAGATGCTCCAGTAGCAGTCATGGCTGTGAGGAGCACAAAGGGTCATAATGATAATATTTACTTTGAAGCTGCTCAGGATTCCAGGCTCAATTGGGCTCTGTTGAACATGGAAAAAAACAGTCACACAAGAGAAGCAGGATTGAGGCTTGCTGCAGGAGAAGGGAAAGGGCAGCTAGCATTCTATCAAGGCCAAGGATCAATTGTTTTATACCTTCATCTCTGGGAAAGGCCAGCTGCTCAATCGTCTAAAACAGGCCGCCAGCAGTGGTGTGCTGGTCAACGTCACAGCCCATCTCAGGAGAAAAACTGTTGTGGTTTGAAGCATCTGCTCATTTCCTTGGTGTTATTACTCCTGCCATGGCTGCTGTTAAGCTACCAACATGACATCACTGCATGTGGGCTTGGAAAGAGATGCAGGAAGCGGACAAGCTGGCTCCAGCACACCACTGCATGCGAGGCCTCTGCAAAATCAGGAAGGAGAAGGGACAAGGTCACAGAAGCAGGCATGACCTTGTCCCTTTCCATAGGCTTCCTTAGCCAACCGGAGTTCCTGGAGTGTTTCCTTTTGGGCACCTTCCTGTTAAACTCAGAGACATTTCTCTGGGTTCAACATTCAGAACTGGAAGAGACTTTAGGTCCACAAGAACAGGGATTGTGGCTGTCTTGTTCATTGCTGTATCTGCAGCTCCTGTAACTGTGCCTGGCTCCTATTAGAGGCTTCATAAATACTCGTTGAATGACTGAGTGAACAAACATATCACACCTATGTGTCTCGCTAGAGCACATTGGTTAAAAGCACGGACTCCAGCATCAGCCTGCCTGGATTCAAATGCTGGCTCTGCCACTTACTAGTTTGTGACCTTGGACTAGTTACTTCCTCCACATTTTATTATTACTAGTTTCTAAAATAGATCTATTATTCTAAGTGAAGTAACTCAGGAATGGAAAACCAAACATTGTATGTTCTCGTAAGTGGGAGCTAAGCTATGAGGATGCAAAGGCATAAGAATAACACAATGGACTTTGGGGACTCAGGGGAAAGGGTGGGAAGGGGTAAAGAATAAAAGACTACAAATTGGGTTCAGTGTATACTGGTCAGGAGATGGGTGCATCAAAATCTCACACATCACCACTAAATAACTTACTCATGTAACCAAACACCACCTGTCCCCCAAAAACCTATGGAAATAAAAAGTAAAACAGAGACAGGGTCTATGTTGGTCAGGCTGGTCTCGAACTCTGGCCTCAACTGATCCTCCTGCTTCAACCTCCCAAAGTGCTGGGATTACAGGCATAAGCCACCGTGCCCGGCCCCTCCACATTTTATAGATGAGGAAAGTAAGGTGCAGAGATGCTGAGGAACTGGTGCAAATTTACACAGCTAGTAAGTGGCTTGGTTAACCCATCTAAAAATTGAGGACAAATAGTAACATCTACCTCATAGGCTTGCTGTGAGGAATCAATAAGAAAATACATGTAAAAAACTTACAGCAGTGACTGTAAACAATAGCTGTTATTACCAACCCTCTCATTTTATAGAAAAAGAGACTGGGACCCAGAGAGGGGAAAGAGCTCAGTTCATGTCACACAGTAATTTAGCAATAACCTGGCTAGAAGTCTTTTCTTTTTCTCTCTCTTTCTCTCTGTCTCTCTCTCTCTCTCGCTCTCTCTCTCTCTGTCTTTCCTTTGCTTTCTTAGACGGGGTCTCGCTCTGTCACCCAGACTGGGGTGTAGTGGTGAGATCTCGGCTCACTGCAACCTTTGCCTCCCGGGTTCTAACGATTCTCCACCCTCAGCCTCCCGAGTAGCTGGGATTACAGGAGCCTGCCACCATGCCCGGCTAATTTTGTGTTTTAGTAGAGACGGGGTTTCACCATGTTGGCCAGGCTGGTCTCCAACTCCTGACCTCAGGTGATCTACCCGCCTCGACTTCCCAAAGTGCTGGGATTACAGGCCTGAGCCACCATGCCCCGCAAGAGTATAGTTTGAAAAAAACATATTTCATAGTACTCATATATGTTTAAAAATGTTTTTAAAACTGTTGTTTCTAGAATACTATCTACATTAAGCAAAGTGAGATGAAAGCCTCTTGGCTGGTGGAGCATGCATTAAAAACCTTACTATCCACTTGGAGGAGCTCTGGGAGGGCTGGGAGAAGAGGAGTGAGAAATTGACCCCTCGGGACTCCTCAGGTTTCCTGCTGGAATCTAATTGCCAAGTCCCCACCTTCCTGCAGGGGCGTGGAATCTGCTGACCCCATCCCAGTTAGGTCATGTGTGCCTCCCCCTCACAACACACTCACACTCAGTACTGGGCCCAGGGCAGCTGTGGGAGGGACAGCATCCTCGGCTCAGGCTGGGTCTGTGCCAGTCATTGAGAGAAAGCCTCCCCGACCCCCAGGCTCCACACTGATGGAAAACTGGAACAGGAGCTCTCGATAGCCATAGGACGAGCTCGCTTGATTTTCTGCCCTCTCTACGATTGCATGTATCTCAATTCCCTAGACACCTGGGTGTTCTTTTCTTCCAGACGTTCGTTATTTGGCATCTAATTTCCACAGCCCTTTTGTGCCAGCAGGCATTTGGGTGGCCATTTCTCCTGCTGTTCCTCCCAGCTTCCTGTCCTGCCCTGCCCGGCCCCCATTCCTCCAGCTGTGCAAACAGGGTGGGTCCCTCACGCTGCAGTGCTGCCCCTGAGGCCTTCTGTGTGAACCTTGGGTTAGGCACTCCCGGGGGTACTGGAAGGTGCCCCATCTCCTGCTGTCTGAGAATTCTTAGGATCGGGGAGTCAGGGTACCCACTCTGGGTGCTGGGGAAACAGGACCCCCCCCTCCCTAGGAGCTACAGGGCATTCAGCAGGGAGCTCATGGAACAGAAGGGTTTGGGAGTCGGTGGTAAGGATGGTTCTGTTCCATGAGCTCCCTTCTGTTCCATGGGAGGGAGTTGGGGGTAAGGATGTACATGGAAAATTCATCAGGCACACAGGAAGATGAGCTAAACTGTAGCTCAAACCTCAGTGCCCTTGAGAGGGGAGGTGAGTTAGGATGTGAGAGCCATAGTGTGTTCCCACCTCTAAGGTGCTGGCCCCATTTGCAGTTAAGGTGCCCTTCAAATTTGGATGAGGTGGGGTGTGATACATTCCACTGCTTGGCCAAGTCTGCCACCTCCCATGGCAAAGGCCCCACCTCATAAAATTCTTCTTGGGACCCAAATACTTCCTGTTTCTTTAGGGGAGGAAAAAGGGGGCCTCTTCTTCAAGAGTCTTTGCTGCTAATGGATATAGCAGACCCTGGTTTGAAACATGATCTGTGTGAGGAACCATTTCCCCACACTCTGGCAATTTACCAAGTTAGTCAGACCTGGCTATGAAATTGGGCTGGGGGGCCGGGTAGCCAGACTGAATTGAATGTTCTCCTTGTTCTCCCTTCCTCTCCCTGTCTCCCTCCTGTCTCTTATCTCTTCTCTCTCTCTCCCTTCTCTCTGTCCACACACAGAAAACTCTCATCATACACAGATATTTTAAAAGGCACCTCCTGCATTCATAGCTCATTATTTGGGATAAAAGAAGCAGGCTAGGCCGGGCGCAGTGGCTCACGCCTGTAATCCCAACGCTTTGGGAGGCCGAGGCGGGCAGATCACAAGGTCAGGAGATCAAGACCATCCTGGCTAACATGGTGAAACCCCGTCTCTACTAAAATACAAAAAATTAGCTGGGCGTGGTGGCGGGTGCCTGTAGTCCCAGCTACTCGGGAGGCTGAGGCAGGAGAATGGCGTGAACCCGGGAGGCAGAGCTTGCAGTGATGCGAGATCACGCCACTGCACTCCAGCCTGGGTGACAGAGCAAGACTCCATCTCAAAAAAAAGAAAAGAAAAAAAAAAAGAAGCAGGCTAGACACACCCAGAGGGGGAGGGAAGATGGAGCATTTTCAGTTCTACATCATGTAGCTCTAACCCTAGCCCTGAACCACCCTGCAGATGTGTGCTTTTGGTCCCAAGGTGGGATTTGGCAGGCCACAATTTGCCCAATGCAAACCCAGTCCCGACTGTGAGGAGAAGTCGAGGCTCACATCCCCCCTGGGCTGGGGAGAGGAGAGGGAAAAACAGGGATGATGATAGCAGAATAAATGGGAGGGTAGTCTTTGTCTTCAAAGGGCAGGCCAGAGTAATTAATGATATCCTCTCTTCGTAGTGCCCGCCTCTCTACTGACTCTTTAATTCCTGGTATTCCTGAGTCACTTGGGGTGGGCTCAGGGGTCAAATACAGTTGGGATCTATAGAGATTATAAGCAGTTTTAGTGCCCAGCCCAGTTTGTGGCCTCATATCAGATTCCTGTTTAGCTCCCTTGTCACCAACTCCTGACTTCTTGTGATGTCCCATTCCCTGAAGTCTCGTTGGCTCCTGACAGTGGCTTGCTATCCCTTGATCTCCCAGGAATAAGCTCCCAAAACCCTCACCAGTCTGCCACAGCCCTTCCCCTACTTGTTTCCCCAGTGTGAAGTTCAAGACTTTAAAAATTCCAATGGTTTGATTTATTAGTATCTCGCAGCCTAGTAGTTAAACAAATAAATGGCTAGTTTGTTTAAAATTTAAGGATAAGGGCCAGGCGCGGTGGCTCATGCCTGTAATCCCAGCACTTTGGGAGGCTGAGGCGGGTGGGTCACCAGAGGTCAGGAGCTTGAGACCAGCCGAGCCAGCATGGTGAAACCTCATCTCGACTAAAAATACAAACATTAGCCAGGCATGGCGGCCGGCGCCTGTAATCCCAGCTACTTGGGAGGCTGAGGCAGGAGAATCACTTAAACCCGGGAGACAGAGACTGCAGTGAGCTGAGATTGCGCCACTGCACTCAGCCTGAGCGACAGAGCGAGACACTGTATCAAAAAAAAAAAAAAAAAAGAAAAGAAAAGAGAAGAATTTTGTGGCCTGCTAAGTCTCCCCACCCCACCCCTTAGTTAAAAATGGTCTCACCGAAAGTTCAACCATTCAACCAGGATGGGAGGATAAGCCAGGAGCCTGCACAGTTTTCACCACTGGGAGGCACATCTGGGGCATCCCCAGAAGGCTGTTTAGGCTTGGCAGGGAGGAGAGGCGGGGAGAGGCCCGGGACTGATGAGAGGATACTTGTTTGACCAAGGGACCACTGTTTAATTTTTTTTTTTTTTTTTGAGATGGAGTCTCACTCTTTTGCGCCCCAGACTGGAGTGCAATGGCATGATCTCAGCTCACTGCAATCTCCGCCTCCCCTGGTTCAAGTAATTCTCCTGCCTCAGCCTTTCAGTAGCTGGGCTTACAGGCGGTTTGCCACCATGCCTGGCTAAATTGTGTATGTATAATATATTTTTTTGGTAGAGACAGGGTTTCACAATGTTGGCCAGGCTGGTCTTGAACTCCTAACCTCAAGTGATCTGCCTGCTTCAGGCTTCCAAAGTGCTGGGATTACAGGCGTGAGCCACCACGCCTGGCCACCGCTGTTCTTTTAAAAAAAAATTTAAAATACTCCTTTAATTTTTATGACAAAAACTATGCATAGTCCATTTAGAAAACTTGGGAAATACAGAAAAGCATAAAGAAAGGGATGAAAACCACACATAAGGTCACCACTCAGAGATAGCCATTGATGAGTGTATTGTATTTCCTTCCAGTCTTTTTTTTCTAGGCATAGCTATACCTCTCCATCACTGCCTATAACAATTTCTTTTTCTGACTATAAAAGCAACGTATACTCGGCCAGGTGCGGTGGCTAACGCTTGTAATCCCAGCACTTTGGGAGGCCGAGGCGGGTGGATCACAAGGTCAGGAGCTTGAGACTAGCCTGGCCAAGATGGTGAAACCCCATCTCTACTAAAAACACAAAAATTAGCCAGTCACTGTGGTGGGCGCCTGTAATCCCAGCTACTCAGGAGGCTGAGGCAGGAGAATCACTTGAACCCGGGAGGTAGAGGTTGCAGTGAGCCGAGATCGCGCCATTGCGCTCTAGCCTGGGTGACAGAGCAAGACTCCATCTCAAAAAAAAAGAAAAAAAGCAGTGTATACACAAGGTAAAATTTCCAAATGACATAAAAAAATTGGAAGAATAAAATGAAAACCACCTCAATTCTACTATCTGAGATAACTACTACTGATCCATCTGTATAGTTCCTTTTAGTCTTTTTCGTTTAACTGAGATCATACAGTTCATCTGCTTCTATCTGCTTTTTGCTTTATGTTTTATCATATTCATTTTCCCATGTCAACAAATGTGTATCTGAAACATGAGGTGTAAGGGCTGAATAGTTACTATGTGAACAGACCATAATTTATCCTTTTGCTTTTCAGGAGAGACGGGTTTGGGCAAGTCCACCCTCATGGACACCCTGTTCAACACCAAGTTCGAAGGGGAGCCAGCCACCCACACACAGCCGGGCGTCCAGCTTCAGTCTAATACCTATGACCTCCAAGAGAGCAACGTGAGGCTAAAGCTCACAATCGTTAGCACAGTTGGCTTTGGGGACCAGATCAACAAAGAGGACAGGTAAGGAAGGCGGTGGGGTGAGAAAGGTGGAGAGGTTGGTAGAGGGCCGCACAGAGGAACTCACCATGTGGGCCTTGAAGACAGTACAGTTACCGGGCCGGAGCCTGTCCTCCCAGAATGGTGTGGGCAGCAGCAGGTACCTCCCAAGCATCGGTCCCGTCCAGTGTCCCTGTCTACAGCAACTGTTCCACTCCACTCACTTTGCCAGAAGAAGGGTGTCTTTCTAATATACATGGGTCAGGTCTCAATTCCATGCAGCAAACTTTTATTGAGCCCCTACCTTGCGCCAGGTACTGTGGAGTTCTGACCATCTAAAAAGGAATGGCTTAGTCTCTGCCCTTGAGGCACTCACAGGCAAAACCGGTTTTAAGCAAATAATTTCCATAGAGTATAAGATGTTCTGTAAAGGACAGGGTACAAAGAGATAAACGACAAGTTACGACGAGAACACAAAGGCGAGAACAGTCATTTCTACGTAGGGAGGTCAGGGAAGCCTTCACAAAGGATGTGCCTCCAGAGCTGACTCTTGAAGGACGAACTGTTTTGCCAGACAGACAAGGGAAGGGAGAGAGGGGCATCTCAGGCAGAATTAACTGCCTGTATAAAGGCAAAGTGGTGTGCAGGATTCTGGTACTTTCTAGGGAAGTGCAGCTTGCTCTCTTTGGCTAGACAGAGGCAGAGTCACTGTGAAGCTAATGAAGATTGCACAGGCCCCTTCCAAAGCTCTGTAACTAATGTTCAATCACAACGTATTTTCCTCAGAGAGTCTTTCAAATTGCATAAGCATAAGGGCTGGAAAAACCTGGTTGTGCCCCTGGGCTAGCATTTGGAGTAAGCTTGGGGAAAAAATAGGGGGAGATGAGGCTGAAGAGGTAAGCAGGTGCCAGATCACAGAAGATTTTATGATCGAGGCAAGAGGTAAAATAGGTGCTGAGATAGGGAAGAGGAGACAGATCTGCTGAATACTGAGTAGGTAAATATCAACATGACTTGGTAGAGACTTGGTGTGAGGTTGTGAAGTCAAAAGAAAAATCTAGAATGAGGCCCAAATTTCTGGCTTTGTAGAGTGGGCATTGGTGATGGCGTTCCATAACCAGGGTTCAAAATAATCAGCTCTATTTTGGACATGTCAAGTTTGATCTGTCTGGGAAATACTGAGATATGCAATGACCTTCAGCAGTAGGCAGTTGAACACAGAGATGGAGATCAGAAGAGGCTAGAAATACAGATTGGGTTATCAAGGTAGAGGTGATATGTTCCAACCATGGACACATGTAAAATCGCCCAGAGATCAGAGTAAAGTAAGAAGAACACTGGACTAAAGACAAAAACCTCAGGATGTTAAGTCAATAGATGGAGGAAAAGACATCCTGAAAAGGGACTGAACAGCAATAAGCAGACAGGTAGGAGGGGTCCAGGAAAGATGTTGGGGTGCCAGGCAAGGTGGCTTGCACCTGTAATCCCAGCACTTTGGGGGGCTGAGGCGGGCAGATCCCTTGAAGTCAGGAGTGCGAGACCAGCCTGGCCAACATCATGAAACCCCATCTCTACTAAAAATAAAAAAATCAGCTGGGTGTGGTGGCGGGTGCCTGTAATTCCAGCTACTCGGGTGGCTGAGGCAGGAGAATCACTTGAACCCGGGGAAGCAGAGGTTGCAGTGAACTGAGATCGCACCACTGTACTCCAGGCTGGGCGGCGGAGCAAGACTCTGTCTCAAAACAAAACAAAAAGATGTGGGGGGTTGAGAATGTGTGTGAGTGAAGACTAGGTGAGGCTCAGAGATGGGGACGTGTTAAGGGGTGGGTCAGGTACCATCTGCATTTAACCGGAAGTCACATGGTTATCACATGTGCTCATCTCAGAAAGGGCCATTCATCATTTAAAGCAGAGGGTCTTCTCATCTTTTCAGGATTCTCTTGCTTCTTAGATGAACTTTATGTCAAATTCTTTTTTTTTTTTT
>NW_016808014.1:149487-151672 GCF_001698545.2 Rhinopithecus bieti
TTTTTTGAGACGGAATCTCGCTCTGTGGCCAGGCTGGAGTGCAGTGGTGCAATCTTGGCTCACTGCAACCTCCACCTCCCATGTTCAAGCAAGTCTCCTGCCTCAGCCTCGCAAATAGCTGGGACTACAGGCACCCACCACCATGCCTGGCTAATTTTTGTATTTTTAGTAGAGACGGGGTTTCACCATGTTGGCAGGGCTGGTCTTGAACTCCTGACCTCAGGTAATCCGCCTGCCTTGGCCTCCCAAACTGCTGGGATTACGGGTGTGAGCCACCACACCTGGCCTCCACATTTTCTTTATTTTATTTTATTTATTTATTTATTTTTTGAGATGGAGTCTCGCTCTGTTACCCAGGCTGGAGTGCAGTGGCTCAATCACGGCTCACTGCAACCTCTGCCTCCTAGGTTCAAGCAGTTCTCCTGCCTCAGCCTCTTGAGTAACTGGGATTACAGGCGCGTGCCACCATGCCCGCCTAATGATTGTATTTTCAGTAGAGACGGGGTTTCACCCTGTTGGTCAGGCTGGTTTGGAACTCCTGACCTCGTGATCCGCCCGCCTTGGCCTCCCAAAGTGCTGGGATTACAGGCATGAGCCACAGCGCCGGGCCTCCACATTTTCTTTATCCGGTCATCAGTTGATGGACATTTGGGTTGTTTTCACCTTTGGGCTACTGTGAATAATTTACTCAGGCTGGGTTCACCAAGTCCCACCTCCCTGGCCTTTTTCCCATTGCTCAAACCTGTCAGACTGGTTTCTGCCTCAGGACCATCCTCACATTTGCTGTTCCCTCTGCCTGGAATGCTCTTCGCCCAGATCTCTCCATGGCTCTCTCATCTTCATCCTTGCAGCTCAAATGTCACACCCTTAGAGAAGCCTTCCCTGATCACTGTATTTAAAGTAGTTGAACCCTCAATCACATGTATATCCCATTATCCTATTGGAGTATCTTCATAGTACATATCATTATCCAAAATGAATAAGAATTATTGTCTAGACCAGGGGTTATTTTGTGCCGTTGGCCCCGTTAGCAATCTAGTGAGGCCTATGGGCTCATTCTCAAAATAATGTTTTTAAATGCCGAAAATATACCAAGTATACTAAAATACAGTTATTAAAATATTTAAAATTGTGACTTAGTAATCTATGTGCTTCTCTATCAATTCTGGAAGTAATAATATCTATATGCAGGCTTAATAATTATCAGAATTTGGATGTAATGAGTATAAATGCCATTTTGAGCTATTTGCAACAACTGGAATGGGAAATAATGATATCAGTGATTTCTATTGGTTATGAAATCACAGGTACTGCTAACATTACTATAGATTGTTACCTATGTCTGTAGCTGAAGAAACTGCTAAACTTCAGTTAGAGATTAGTGAAAAAGATGTATTTTTTTCCTATCCAAGTTCACAGATCCTCTGAATTCTATTCACAGAACCTAGGAGGTCCATGAACCCCGTGTTAAGAACGGCTCTCTTGAAATGTCAAAGATTATCAGTAGTGATGGGGAGGGATGGAGTCTGTTGGAGCTGGTTTTGGTCGAAGATGGAGGAGATGAGGAGATCACAGTGAGCAAGGGAATCAAGAGCTAGAAGAAAGCTGCTCTCTCTGCCCATCCATGAGACTTTGGTGTGGAGATGAAGAAATTTCCGGTTGAGAAGGACATGAGAAAAGCAGCATCTCTGAAGGATAGTCAGGTGTCACTTAGAGGAAGGAAGCAGTTTGGGAGGAGGTAGCCTATAAGAATAAAGGATTTAGTTTACCACCCACTGGAGTCCAGTGAGCAGCACAACAGAGTGTGGGAGAGAGGTGGCCACCGTGGGAAGATGAGTCACTGGGGCCGGGGGTGGAGGGAACACAGAGCAGCAGGGGAAACTTTACTATGTTCCAGACAGCAGGCTAGACGTGGAGGATACAGAGATGAATAAGACGAAGAGAAATCACCCATTTAGGATTCGTCTACACCAAATCCTGGTGACTGATTGGCTGGTTTGGCTGGTCTGATCCATGTACATTTTGGGAGCTTCCGAGAGCCAGAGGCAATTGCAGTAAGACAGGCACAGATTCACTACAGATTCTGGGGTGGGGCGGGGGGAGCTAAAAAATGTACTTTTTTTTTTAGCTTTTTAGCTTTATTTTCTTTCCTCCTTTGATTCCTTCTGCAAAGCAAAAAATGAAG
>NW_016808014.1:152019-160561 GCF_001698545.2 Rhinopithecus bieti
AGGGGATACATCCCCACCCTCACTCCAAATTCATCAGGAACCTTCTAAGGATCTTTGCAACCAAGACATTCTTTGATGCGATTACCCTTCAGAACAGTGGCTCAGAGGGATCAAAGGAATAAAGAAAGGACTACGTTTTTAGAGTTTTCTCTGGGGCTCAGGAGGTGGAGGTTGCAGTGAGTGGAGATCGCGCCACCGCAGTCCTGCCTGGGCTACAGAGCGAAACTCCATCTAAAAAAAAAGATTTTTCTCTGGGGCTCCAGAGATAGCCTGAACCTGGATCTCAGCTCTGGCTGCAGCTCTCAGAATCTAGGATCCTGTGATTCTTTTTTAAAAGGCTATTTTCCCCTTCTCTACTAGGGGGATCTTTCAAAAAGGCTCAGCCTGGGAGTTGCTGCAGGTGGGAGGCATTGCTGGACCCAGCTGCTCCTTTGATCATCATGTTCTGTTCTGGCAGCGGTATCTGAAAACTCCTTGCCCTGGGCCCACATGACAAGCCTCTTCTAGCCTGAAGGGAGGCAGCCCCTCAGCCAGAGAGGCAGCAGACAGACAGGGGAGATGAGAACAAGAGGCAGAGCTGAGCTAAGCTGACCTAGTTAGAGCAGAAAGAGGCTGTAGGGGTGACGGGGATGACGTGGGAGGGGACTGGGACAGAGAGAGAGGGAAGTTTCCCAGGGAGGCCCAGGACAGAGAGACATAGAGGGCTGACTGTTGTTTAAGAAGCCTTGGCAAGACTTGGGGGCCACCTAGAGGAGCCGTGTGTGGAGACTCAGTGAGCTGGCAGGCCTGTGTCCACGTGTGCAGGGTGTGCAGGGGGGAGTAGCTTTACCAGATTTTGCCTGAATACTTAATTTTTTTGTCTGTTTGTTTGTTTTTGGAGATGGGGTCTCACTCTGTTGCCCAGGCTGGAGTGCAGTGGCGTGATCTCCGCTCACCGCAACCCCTGCTTCCCGGGTTCAAGCGATTCTCCTGCCTCAGCCTCCTGAGTAGCTGGGATTACAGGCATGAGCCACCACACCTGGCTAATTTTTGTATTTTTAGTAGAGACGAGGTTTTGCCATGTTGCCCAAGCTGGTCTTGAACTCCTGAGCTCAGGAGATATGCCCGCCTCAGCCTCCCAAAGTGCTGGGATTACAGCCATGATCCACCGTGCCTGGCCTGAATACTTAGATTTTAAAGTCACCACCTTGGCAGAAATGAGAATCAGAAAAATATCTTGACCTTGGGGGAGCCAAGTGGGGAGCTCCACTAAACCTAGCAAGAATGAGCAAAAGCCCTGAATGTTCTCACAAGATTGCCCAGCCGTGGGCCAAAGAGAGGTCTTGTTACCCACTGTGTACCCAGCTCTCATCTAGGCACTGTAGGGCAACATAAAGGAAGCAAAGACACGAGCCCAGCTTGGAGGAAAATCAGCCCCTCTACAGATACGGCCAGTGAGCTCCATGCTCTGTTGGGTCCCCCTGAGGGACAGAGAAGTGCCCTTCACAGGCCCTGCCCTTTAGGAAGACACAATCTATTTGAGAGAATCTTTGTGAAGCAACAATAAGTAATTGAATGCCGTTTCTTGTTATGCCCCTGACTCGCAGAAGGGATTTCTGGCATAAGTGGGGAAGGCCGTAGGAAGGAGGAGGGCATTAAGCTGAGCCCTGAGGTCTGGGAGGGCAGAATTGGGATGAGGAGAGAGAAAGGGGCATTCTAGTGAAGGTGCACAGATGGGCATATATTTGGCTCACGTAGGGACCAAGAAGGTGGCCACGCTGACAAGATCGGAGGCCCACTGAAGGGAGATGGAGAAATGCAGCTGGATGGGAGAGAGTCAGGATTATAGAGGGCATTTGATTGAAACTTCCAAAAGGGACAGGGTCAAAATCCAAGTTTTTGATGGGGTCCACCTCTGTCCCTTTTAGCTACAAGCCCATCGTGGAATTCATCGACGCACAATTTGAGGCCTACCTGCAGGAAGAGCTGAAGATCCGAAGAGTGCTGCACACCTACCATGACTCCCGAATCCATGTCTGCTTGTATTTCATTGCCCCCACGGGTCATTCCCTGAAGTCTCTGGACCTAGTGACTATGAAGAAGCTGGACAGTAAGGTATAGGAGGCAGGGGCAGGGGCGCTGGGGGCTCACTCTTACTGATCTCTTGTGCAAAGTAGATTCCGGGAGAGATTTGTGGCATCCTCATCCTCTCCCTCATTCCCTGTCCCTCCATAAAGATGGTGTTATGGATCCAGCACCAGCGTCATACGCTTTGTGATCTGTTTTCCCAGCACTAGGGATGGGCTTGCCCTGAGCTGTCTTTCTGCCCTGATCCGTCTTGGAGACTAGAAGGACGGCTCCCTGGGTCTAAGGGCAAAGGCTTTGGCAATGGAAAGCTGTTTTTTCTTTGTCCCAATGTTAACTGGCTAGAATCAAACATGCAAACTTGACTTTGAAAGTTATCATTCTTACTATCAATAATTACTTTTATGATTGCAGTTAACATTAAAACCCTCATTATATGCCCACCCCATGAAGTACACATTATTGTTAGCCTCATTTTACAGAAGAGAAAACTGAAGCTCTGAGAGGTTAAGTGACTTTCTCATTGTCATATTGCTAGCTACTGGTAGAGTGCAGATTCTGTGACACTCAGATCTGTGACCCCATGTTATAATGCTTCTATGCCCAAGAAAGATGGCTGTGGGAATCAGGCATTGTCTTGCTTTAAGAAAAACTTGGCTGGGCGTGGTGGCTCACGCCTGTAATCCCAGCACTGTGGGAGGCCGAGGTGGGTGGATCACGAGGTCAGGAGATCGAGACCATCCTGGCTAACACAATGAAACCCCGTCTCTACTAAAAATACAAAAAAAGGCCAGGCGTGGTGGTGGGCGCCTGTAGTCCCAGCTACTTGGGAGGCTGAGGCAGGAGAATGGCATGAACCTGGGAGGTGGAGCTTGTAGTGAGCCAAGATTGGGCCATTGCACTCCAGCCTGGGTGACAGAGCAAGACCCTGTCTCAAAAAAAAAAAAAAAAAAAACTTTAAAATGCAAATTCTATACCATGTATAAATTACACAATGATTCTTCATGTTAGAGGATTATTTGCTGTACAAAAGAATTGATCACGGGATTCTTCAAAAAGCCTAATTACATTTTCACCTACCATTTAATGTGTGCCAGATGCTGTGATGAGTACTTTATATGCATTATTTTATGTTTTCCTTCCAATAATCCAGCGGTGAGTACTATTATTATTCCCATTTCACTCATGATGAAATGGAGGGGCAGAAAGTCAAGTCACTTGCTCAACCTCAGACAACTTGAAATGGGTCTGGGATTTGGACCTAGCTCTGACTCCATGGTCTTTTATTTTACAAAAACTGAATTTAGGCTGGGCTTGGTGGCTCATGCCTATAATCCCAGCACTTTGGTAGGCCAAGGTGGGCGGATCATCTGAGGTCAGGAGTTTGAGACCAGCCTGGCCAAGCCAACATGGCGAAACCCCGTTTCTACTAAAAATACAAAAATTAGCTGGGCATGGTGTTGCACACCTGTAATCCCAGCTACTGGGGAGGCTCAGGCAGGAGAATCGCTTGAACCTGGAAGTGGAGGTTGCAGTGAGCCGAAATCATGCCACTGCACTCCAGCCTGGGCGACAGAGCAAGACTATATACTGAAAAATAATAATCGAATTTACATGCAGCCATTTAGTAGCACATCCACTCTAAAACTGAATTTCAGCTCTCATCAGAATAGGAGCGGTTTTTCATTTTTTGCAGCAATGAGCTCATGGCCCATGAATAAAAGGCTGCTCTTGAAATGTGGCCATGCCCTGCATGTCCTGTATAGGGGCATTGGTGAGCCACATGACTGCAGGCCTGGTGGATGGGCTGAGTTAAACCTTTGATATATATGTGTGTGTGTATATATATATATTTTTAATTAATTAATTAATTTTTTTTGAGATGGAATTTCACTCTTGTTGTCCAGGCTGGAGTGCAATGGCACGATCTTGGCTCACCACAACCTCCACCTCGTGGGTTCAAGCAATTCTCCTGCCTCAGCCTCCCGAATAGCTGGGATTATAGGCATGTGCTACCACACCTGGATACTTTTTATTTTTAGTAGAGACAGGATTTCACCATGTTGGCCAGGCTGGTCTCAAACTCCCGACCTCAGGTGATCCACCCCTCAGCCTCCCAAAGTGCTGGGATTATAGGCATGAGCCACTGCTCCCGGCCTGATATATGTTTATAGTGTGTCAATGGGGACTTGGCGAAAGTGCCAAGGAGAATAGGCTCTGCCTGCTGTTTCATCTTGGCAAGGGCTTTGACCCCTCTGCCCGCGAAAGACTTCAAGGGAGGTGCCTCCAAGGTTCAGTCTTTCTTTGACCCAGCACCTGTGTGATATCAGCCTTCAGAGGCACTCCTAAGCCAAAGTGCAAAGGAGGCAGGATTTCTCTTTCACGTCTGGTGCTCCCAGACTCCCCTTTCAGAGCCCGGGGCCTGAGTGCCACCTATGCCCCCCACTCCCCCACCCCCCTGTTGAAGTCTCCTGGCAGGAATGATTATGCTCTCCATGTCAACTTGACCTTAGTGTGCTCTGTCTCACAAACGCACGTGCATTTCAAGTTTCTTTACCTTCTGACAGTAAAAGCCTTGTCCCTTCTTGGAGCAATTTCAAGGATTAGGGTTCAGGTGGACTGAACTTTTGGTTGGCATTAGGCCTTTCTCCTGATGCCTGAAATTGGGCATTTATACTGCTTTTCTTACTCAGAAATTGATCATGAGACTCAGGCAGTATAATTCTTTTTGCGTAAGTCTCAGATCAAATTGTAACTAGAGGTTCTTCCTCACCTAACCGAGTTGGTTATTCAGTGTCTCTTGCCAGAAAGAGAGCCAGGTGTACATCCTCGCTGAGCACTGTCCTGCCTCCTTTCCCTGCCATCTCTCATGTGGGTCCATATCACACCCGGCTGGGGCTAGCCCGGACTCGATGGGTTGGAACAATTTACTGATAGCAAGAAGAGGCCACCTCTCCCCTGTCAGCCACAGATTCCCAGCTATCACCTTTCTGCTTCATATCTCCCAAGCAGTAACCTTGATACCAAGATATCATACAGCTCATCGATTTGGATCTGAACTGGTAGACAGCTCATGCTTAAGACTATGGACTTAGGAATAAGGCTGTTTGGATTCGAATCCCAATTCTGCTACTTACCTGCTCCATGGCCTTGGACAAGTTACTTAACCTCCCTATGCCTTAATTTCTCATTGGCAAAATAGTAATAATACCTCCTGGAAAGAAGGGTTATTGTCAGGATTAATTGTGCTAATTCATGTAAAGCACTTAGTTCAGTGCCTAGCACAGTTAGTACTTGTCGTTTATTGTATTGTCATTTGGCTATAGAAGCGACCAGTCCTTGACCACTGGGCTGAGTGGCTCCCTCTGGCAGCTGGTGGAAGTCTTAGGTGATGCTGCTATCAGTTGCAGGTTACCAACAATGACCCCACTTTGCCCTCCTCTCCCTAGGTGAACATCATCCCCATCATTGCCAAAGCAGATGCCATTTCGAAGAGTGAGCTAACGAAGTTCAAAATCAAAATCACCAGCGAGCTTGTCAGCAATGGAGTCCAGATCTATCAGTTTCCTACAGATGATGAGTCAGTAGCAGAGATCAATGGAACCATGAACGTGAGTGGGAGCAATTTCCTGACCATTTGCTTTTTATGATGATTATCATTATTTTAATTTGTTTTAGAGACAGGGTCTTGCTCTGTTGCCCAGGCTGGAGTGCAGTGGTGTGATCATAACTCATTGCAGCCTTGAACTCCTGGGCTCAAGGGATCCTCCTGCCTCAGCCTCCCAAGTAGCTGGGATTACAGGTGCACTCAACACACCTGGCTAATGTTTTAATGTTTTGTAGAGACGGGGTCTTGCTATGCTGCTCAGGCTGGTCTTGAACCCCTGGGCTCAAGCAATCCTCCTGCCTCAGCCTCCCAAAGTACTGGGATTACAAGTGTGAGCCACCGTGCTGACCCCTTTATTATTATTATTTTACCAAAGAGCAGCAAAACATCTTCACCATCCATCTTAGTGTAGTTAACTCTTTTTTTTTTCTTTTACTTTTTTTTTTTTTTTTTTTTGAGACAGGATCTCATTCCATTGCCCAAGCTGGAGTACAGTGGCACAATCTCGGCTCACTGCAACCGAGAGATGTTATTTTTAAATATTAGGGTTGGCTGGGCACGGTGGCTCAGGCCTGTAATCCCAGCACTTTGGGAGGCTGAGGGGGGTGGATCACCTGAGGTCAGGAGTTTGAGACCAACCTGACCAACATGGCGAAACCCCGTCTCTACTAAAAAATGCAAAAATTATCCAGGCGTGGTGGTGTGCGCCTGTAATCCCAGCTACTCTGGAGGCTGAGGCAGAGCATTGCTTGAACCCAGGAGGTAGAGGCTGCAGTGAGCCGAGATCACGCCACTGCATTCCACCGAGTGACACAGTGAGACTCTGTCTCAAAAAAAAAGAAAAAAAAGAAAAGAAAAAGAAAAGAAAAACTTAGATGGTGCTATCAGAATCATCCAAACTAGCTCAAAATTTTGCTTAAATCTGACTCCGAGAAGCAACAAGAAGCAAAATCTATACATGTATCTTTTGCTCATGTCCCTCCTGATTCTGAAACATTAATTTGATGGCGTATTTTAAACACTGAAGCTCCATGGTCATGCACAACAATCACCAGTAAGATATAATAATTTTACAGATCACTTGAGGTCAGGAGTTCGAGACCAGCCTGGCCAACACGGTGAAACCCCGTCTCTACTAAAAATACAAAATTAGGCACAGGGTATGGTAGTGCACACCTGCAGTCCCAGCTACTCAGGAGGCTAAAGCAGGAGAATCACTTGAACCCAGNAAAGAAACCTTGCCATCCTTCCTCTCCTCCCCCACTTTTCCCTACTAGAGGAATGACTAATAAAGAAGGCAGAGAGGCAAACATCTATCTCCTAATGCTTCCTTACAATGTGTTGCTGTTGCTGTGAAATCTTCAATGTTGTGATTTCAAGGAGACAGCTAATAGCTTTCAGAAAGCGTCTGCTTTGGGAACAGATTTCTTTTTCTCTATTGAGTGGCATCGGAGGTCATAATGACATAATGCCTGGGTATAGCCAAACTCAGGAAAACCTTGTAATAAAAGCCATTTTTAGAAAACTTTCCTGCTGCCACTGCCCTCTGAGTTATCATTACAACATCAGCTGCCACCTCCTATGAATTGGCCAACAAATTAGCATAGCAGGGCAGCAAGTCATTGTCTCGCCTGACTTCCTGTCCATCAGTACACCCGAGATGTGTTTGTTATCACCATCACCATCTTAGACAAATCTGGCTCAAGGGTAAGGTTCTCTGGAGCGTGATAGGTGGAGATAGGTCTTCTCTGACCGGCCATGGGCATGGAAAAATTAAAAAAGATTAGTGCTTGTCCTCTTGAGAAGTCAGGGCATTTTGATGGAAACTAGGCTCTTATGAAGAGACAGCCTAGTCTGCAGAAAAACAGGAGCCTCGCGAGAAGTGTTGTCTGGGTGCCACCGGCACTGATGTCTGGAAGCGTCTAGTCACCTCAGGACATCAGTCCCCATAGAGACCTTCCGAACACTGATGCCCTAAGTCACCAAGCAGCTTTCAGGCTTGTGATTTGCTTTGCTAAGAATAAATAGGGACTGAGAGTTGTCAGCCATCTCAAGATGTCACACAGAACCACATCTTGGTACCTCGTGGATTAGGAGTGACAGTCATCCTGGGCTCTGTTCTCAGCTCAGCTCTGGCCTCCTGCTGAGCCTAGGGTAGGCTCAACCTCAAGGCTGGAAACCCCCAAGCTAGGCAACAGCAGTTGTCAAGCATGCTGTTATGGCTGAGAAGGGATTCTGGGTCCTTTATTACTCATAATTGTGTTTCACTTTGAAAAACAAAATTCGAGGCTGAACATAGCAAGACCTCATCTCTACTGAAATTAAAAAAAAATTAACTGGTGGCCAGGCGTGGTGGCTCACGCCTGTAATTCCAGCACTTTGGGAGGCCGAGGTGGGTGGATCACCTGAGGTCAAGAGTTTGAGACCAGCCTGACCAACATGGAGAAACCCCGTCTCTACTAAAAAGACAGAATTAGCTGGGTGTGGTGGCGCATGCCTGTAATCCCAACTACTTGGAAGGCTGAGGCAGGAGAATCGCTTGAACCTAGGGAGGCAGAGGTTGCAGTGAGCCGAGATTGCGGCGTCTTTGCACTCCAGCCTGGGCAACAAGAGCAAAACTCCATCTCAAAAAAAAAAAAAAAAAATTAACTAGTGGTGTGGCATACACCTGTAGTCTCAGCTACTTGGTCGGTGGGTGGCCTAAAGCGGGAGGATTACTTGAGCCCGGGAAGTTGAGGCTGCGGTGAACCCTGATCGTGCCACTGCACTACTCCAGGATGGGTGACAGAGCAACACCGTGTCTCACCAAGAAAAAAATAATCCAGAAAGAGAGAGAAAGGAAAGAAAAGAAAAAAGGAAAAAAAAAAAAAA
>NW_016808014.1:164574-175698 GCF_001698545.2 Rhinopithecus bieti
TTTTTTTTTTTGAGCTCGGAGCAGCACCTCCCACTTCGCATGCCTTCCTCCTCCATCATTACAGCTGAGAGCCCAGGATGAGGGAATGCTACAACGTGGTTTTTCTTTATCACCTCCTCCCTCAGTCTAGCTCTCTGCATTCGCTGCCCCTTGGCTCTTCTGTGTCATGTGGCTGAAGCTGTGGGGTCTCTGCAGGGGAAATGTTTTCCCAGAAAGTGTTTAGGGGTGGATTCGAGGCTCCCCATATGTCTTAGGTCCCTGAGTGGGAATGAATTGTGCCCAGATAACCCTCCTGGCAAAGACTGGAGATGCTTAGGCCCTTGGGCAGCATTTTCACGAATTCATTGCTTCCCAAATGCCCTGTGTGTCACTTACCCAGTTACTCTTCTGGTCATTCCCCTCCCAGAATTGATGAAACATTTCTCACCTCCACCCCACACCCACCTTCCATATCCATAACCTCCTCTTTCCCGTGTCCAGATTTAAGGGACAGTCAGTGGAGTGGGGAGGGGTTGGAGAGTGGCTGAGACGATCGTCTGATAGCAGCTGAGAGGCGAGAGGGTGAAAGAAGAGCAGCTTCAGCTGGCAGCCAAGCAATTTAAGGGATTGGTGGAGGTCGTGGAGCTGAGCTCCTGATGAAATTCTGTGTTCTTCTGCTCTGAAGGACATTTTTGGGGTCCAGAGCTAGAGGAGAATGGAGAGGAAGGATTGGCTGTGAGATCAGCCTGTGGATTAAACAAACAAGCAACAGATTTGCTGTGGGTTTCCCTGAATTGAATTGCCTCTGATAATCTGGTCTTGAACTAGTTCCCCCCAGGGTTTAGAGTACGCACCTCACCTACTGCTTGAACCCCCTAAATGGAAGTAGCAGACCAGCAAGGGGTGGGCTTTGAAGTCAGAGAGACCAGGATTCCATACTTCATTCTGTTCCTTACTATTGTGTGCCTGCTGGCAAGTCCCTTAGCCCTTCCGGACCTCAGTTTCCCCATCTAAAGAGGAGAATAATAAGGCAACTTACCATATAGTGTTGTAGAGATTCAGTGTGACAATACCATGTAAAGCAGCTGATACCCAGTGCATAGGGCTTAACAAATTATTGCTAATGCTAACGCTGTTAGTATGATTGCCGCTACCTACTCTGAAACGACTTATTTGACTTCCCACGAAGTTAATTGCTCCCTCTTCTGTGTTACTCCAGCCCTTTAGCCTCTGTTTACAACCTTGATTTTTTTTTTTTTTTTTTTTTTGGGCAGGGTGTTGCTGTCACACAGGCTGGGGTGCAGTGGTGTGATCTCGGCTCACTGCAACCTCCACTTCTGGCACAACCCTCATCTTGCTGTCTGATCGTTGTCGGGATGGCTTTCTCCCTGGGCACACTGTGCAGTCTCCGGGGCCAGGCTGTGTGCTTTTTTGCCATTACATTGTTCTTAATGCCTAGCATATATCACAGGAGCTAGGATGAGTGGGCAAATGGGTCAAAATATCTGAGATCATGGCCTGTTTCTGCAAGCAGGCTAAGAAACTTTCCCCATAGGCTCTTTACCTGTTGGTGTAAAGCCCTTTTGGGCAAAGCCCCACCTGGGCTCACCTGGTTGGTAAACATTGATTCTGTAGTTCCATTTGGCTGTGGTGACTCAGCACTTACAGGCTGGCCAGGTCCTTGTGGATTGGGGCTCTGTGAGTGTTTCCCAGGCCCCACACTACCAAGTCGGGGCAGCTCTCTCTTCTCTGACCCATAAAGCCAGGCCAAGCTCCTCATTCCCCCTGTGAGCACCAAGCTCATAAACCTATTTGTCCTTTGCCTTTCTTTCCTCTTTCCCTAGCCTTACCACAGCCATTCAGGAAGTAGTTATTAAGCACCTGCTATGTACAGGGCACCAGACCATACACTTGAGCCCTTGATCACATACTATCTTATAGGACTTGAGTTATGTAATTTGGGCTCCCTCAACAAGACTGTAAGCTCCTAGAGGGCGAGGGAGCATGTCTTCTGCTGCTTCTGTCTGCCTTATAGCACCTACAGCAGAACCCAGCACGGTCATGTGAGTAAATCCTTAGTGACTTGCCTTCTGGGCTCATGAGTTCAGTGTGAGCTCTTTCTCTAGGGAAGGGTGAAAACAAGGACAATACAGCTCAGTCGGCTGTGTGGTCTCAGTACGGACCTAGTCTTGGGGCTCTTGCACGCCAGGGAGGGAGAAGGGCCAGTGATCCGAGACCCTTCGGTACTCCTTTATCCTCTCTATCCACACAGAACCCCCCTCATTCCACTTCCCCGTCTTCCAAAGGCTCTTCCCCTCAGCAGTAACTATGAATAGCGAATAGCTTGGTAATCTGTGTGTCTGCTTATTATTCTGCTTATTTTCTCTCTTTGTTCCCTATGCATTCAGCCATGTCATTGTTACCCTCTATTGTGAATTTCTGAACGGCAGAAGCTTGGACTAGGCCTCTTATCCTCACATAGTTTGGGAACTTAATAAATGCTTGTTGGTGATGATGACAGTGAGGGACATTGCAGGGTGAGGGTCTGGGGCCCCAGAGACCAACAGCAGTTGGGTTGTGTAACACTCAGTGCTTCTCCTCTGCAGTTCTCAGCTTTGGTTTGCCTTTGGTTTCAGGCCCACCTGCCGTTTGCTGTCATCGGCAGCACAGAAGAACTGAAGATAGGCAACAAGATGATGAGAGCGCGGCAGTACCCTTGGGGCACTGTGCAGGGTGAGTGAGTCTCTGGGAGAGGGCTCCATGCAGGAAGCCCCTTTTGTCTGCCTCCTTGTTTGTCCCCAGCCACTATATGACAAGTTTCTAAACTGTCCCAAGTCTCTGCTCATTTGGCATGGGTCCCAAAGAGCCATAGGGGTCACTAGCAAGCTAACTCTGGCTCCATACTGGGACGCTCTGATGGGAGCAAGCTCCCTCTGTCTCTAATGGGAAAAGTATTCCTAAACACAAAGACTTGCAAGGTAGGAAGGAGTATGCGAGAAAGCCTGTGTTCTTGCCCAAGTGCACCAGGAAATGCACAAGAATGTTCACAGTAGTGTTGTTTGTAATGACAAATAATTACAAACAGTCCAGATATTCATTAAAATAGACTGGATAGGCCGGACATGGTGGCTCACGCCTGTAATCCCAGCATTTTGGGGGGCCGGGGCAGGCGGATCACGAGGTCAGGAGATCGAGACCATCCTGGTCAACATGGTGAAACCCCATCTGTACTAAAAGTACAAAAAAAAAAAAAAAGACTGGATAATGGGGGGGGGGGAAGGGGGTAAGGGATTTTAAAAAACTACATATTGGGACTGGGCGCAGTGGCTCACTCCTGTAATCCTAGCACTCTGGGAGGCCGAAGCAGATAGATCACCTGAAGTCAGGAGTTCGAGACCAACCTGGCCAACATGGTGAAACCCTGTCTCTACTAAAAATACACACACAAAAAAAGTCAGGCATGGTGGTGTGTGCCTGTAGTCCCAGCTACTCAGGAGGCTGAGGCAAGAGAATCGCTTGAACCCAGGAGGTAGAGATTGCAGTGAGCTGAGATTTCACCACTGCACTCCAGCCTGGGCGACAGAGCGAGATTCAAAAAAAAAAAACATACCATTGGATTCCCTTTGTATGAATTCCAAAAGGAGGCAAAACTAAACAAGATATATATTTTTAGGCATGCATACATGAGAGGTAAACTATAAAGAAAACAAAGGAATGATACTCTCCAAAGTCAGGAGAGGGGTTAAGTTTCTGCCAGGGGAGTTGGGGGATAAAGGGGGATGAGATTGGGAAAGGGCACTCAGGGGCTTCCAAGATACTGGTAATGTTTAACCTGAGTTGTGGAGACATTGGTGTCAATTTTTCTTTTTTCTTTTTTTTTTTTTTTGAGGCGGAGTCTTGCTCTGTCGCCCAGGCTGGAGTGCAGTGGCCGGATCTCAGCTCACTGCAAGCTCCGCCTCCCGGGTTCACGCTATTCTCCTGCCTCAGCCTCCGGAGTAGCTGGGACTACAGGCGCCCGCCACCTCGCCCGGCTAGTTTTTTTGTATTTTTTAGTAGAGACGGGGTTTCACCGTGTTAGCCAGGATGGTCTCGATCTCCTGACCTCGTGATCCGCCCGTCTCGGCCTCCCAAAATGCTGGGATTACAGGCTTGAGCCACCGCGCCCGGCCTGGTGTCAGTTTTCAAAATTCTTTAAATTGCACATACCTATTTCATGCTCTCTTTTGAATGTATGATTATTTCACAATTGAAAAGCAGTCAGACATACTGTATTACACTCAGGAAAGTTCCTTCTGGGATCTGCCTGACATATGTTAACTTACCCTCAGGGCTAGTCAGTTCAGTGCATAAGACAAGGCCAAGGACAGTGCTGTGGGTAGAAGAGGTCTCTGGTCCTCAGAGTCTACAGCTAGAAACCGGGCCGTGGCTGATAGGGGCATCGTGTGAAAGAGTGGCTGGTTCTCTGTAACCTCATCCCTACCACACCTGAAAGTGGGTGGCGAGTTGTCCACATCACATACGAAGGCTGGCATGTTTTAGGACACCCTGCAGACGCACTGACAATAGCTGGATTTTCTATAGGTAGGACAAGACTGGTTACCAGAGCTGTGCTAAGTTCTGGTCTTCTCTGCTGTTCAAAGCTGGGGTTGCTCCACTAGGAACGTTTGCAAATAGTTTCTGGACCCACAGTCCCACCCTGGGAATGGACTTGTGGTCTGAGAAACAGGAACCTGAAGTGAGATGAGGAGAAGCCAGTAGACATGGTTCCAATGACTTACTTCATCTGACGTGGACTACCCTGAACCTAAACAATAAAGGGGCTTTGAAAGTTTTCTTGTAAGTCTAAGTTGACTGTTCTGCTTGAATGAGGAAGAAGTTACATATTGCTTAGGTAGCCTGCAGGGGCCTTGGAGGCACTCCTTCTGACTCACCATCAGAGATCACTGTCCAGAGACGGGGGAGGAGATGGCATATAGCATAGTCCTGAGAAGTTGCATATAGCATAGTCCTGAGAAGTTGTCTTACTGATGTCATCTTTAATGTTAGCCTATGTTCTATGACAGCAGGGGGCTTTTCCTAATTCAGTGGGTCTTAAGCAGAGGGATTATGTGAGCTGATTCAGGCTTTGGAAAGACTGATGACCACAAGGCAGTCTGCTTCAACTATGGCTGACCCACTTATTCCAGACCCCTCTCTGCCCCCACTACCCTCTTCCAGACCCTGCAAGACAGAATCTGGGGTGACTGCCTGCTCATCACTTCAGACACCATTTTTCCTACTTGTTCAGGCCAAATACCACCATCCGACACAGTGAAACCATACCTGTAGCCACCTTGACAAAGTACTGCTTGTGACCTGGTCTAGCCAGAAATCGATTTTGCTATGACTTGGTCCACATCTGTCGTTCTTGAACACTGCCCAAAATTGCAGACCTTTGCTTGCACTCTTTTGAAGAGGGGACTTGTTCACACAGGCCAGAAAGTGGGGTCCCCTTGCTCCTAGTCTCCATTGCTACTATCAGGCCATTATCTACCCTTTAAAGAAACCACCTCCTTGGAAGCTTCTACCATCCAGGTGGGCCATGCCTGTGGTCCACACCCCTCTTTGTCACTGTCATCTCTCAGTATCCTAGTTCTTTCCCCTTATTATTTGGAGACTTTGTCACCTCCCCTACATTGCCTGGGTTTGAGCCCTAACTCTGCAACTTACTAGCTACATAACCTTGCCTAACCTCATTGACACCTTGCAAACACCATTCCGTTCTCTGGCTGATAAATTACTATTCTTCCTTCCAGAGTCATCTTAGGGATTTTCTCTTCGGTGAAGTCTTCACTTTCCCAGGAGCTCTTAGGCCCCCCTCTTCTGAGCTTTATTGCCACTTGGCTATCCCTCTGTTTTTGTAGTTTTGCACTGAATTGTATTTGTCTATTTGCATCTATTCTTCCTCTAAACTGTAAGCTCCTGACAGCAAGATTCCATGACTTCGTTTCTGAATTCCCAGTGCCTCACACAATAGTGGGAACAGAGATTCCACAAATATTGATTGGATGGATGGATGGATGGATGGATGGATGAATGGGTGGATGGATGGATGGATGGATAGATGCATATGTGCTGTTGTCCTACAAGTGGTGCAGACCAAACATTCTTTTGAAGGTCTGACTGCTGAATTTAGATTGTGGTGCTACTGACTGTCTTAACAAGTATTTTTATGGTATCACCGTTTTCATTACTGGCATTTTGTAACCTTTCATTTACATTTTCAGTAAAAAAGAGAGGAAGTAAATTTGCAGGATCTAAATACACAGATTGCAAGGCAATGTCACTGTTAGACATTTTGCCTCTTGTTTCATCCATTTCTGCTTCTGCTGGCCTTCCTTTCAACATACTTTCAATACCCCAAACCCTGCTATGCAGTTGAAAACGAGGCCCACTGCGACTTTGTGAAGCTGCGGGAGATGCTGATTCGGGTCAACATGGAGGATCTGCGGGAGCAGACCCACACCCGGCACTATGAGCTGTATCGCCGCTGTAAGCTGGAGGAGATGGGCTTCAAGGACACCGACCCTGACAGCAAACCCTTCAGGTACCACTCCTGCCAGCCCAGCCCAGCTCAGCTCAGCCCACCCAGGTGGTGTGGAAGCCTTCCCCTGGATAATTCACAGGGGAGGCAAGACACAGGTGCTAAGACCTCGAGGAGCAGGGGCGACTCACTTGCCAGTTCTGCTTGCCTGTTCACCCTTCGCCACCGCACACCTGCCAGGAGAGCTGTGGGGCGCAGGCTTGGGAAGTACTGCTGCCTTGCTTTGAAGGGCAAGGGAAGGGAGGAGGCCCAGAGGACCAGCAAGGCTGATCACCACACATACATGCACGCATCCGTGACAGCTCCAAGCAGCTGTGCTGGAGTGGATTCCCAAGCTGGGGCCCTGTTCCACAGGGTGGCAGTTGGTAACTGTCCTCTGCCCCTCTTTCTTCATCAGGCTCCTGGTGCTCAGACAGGTTCTTTACCCATTTCCCCATTTTGAAACCCAGATAGGACCAGGTAGCGATCCCTTGCCATGCATCGATGAACTGCAGGCTCTTCAATTGCTGTTCTTAGTGTCTGCATTCAAGTGCAAGTTCTGTTTTGACCGCAGGATGTTGATCATCATTGGCATATTTCTTAAATCAGAATGCTTTTAGAGAAGGGGAATGTTTTTGAAAGCAGGTTATTATGCAGAGAGGAGTGATGCACCAAGTAGAAGTGTCTGATCTATATGCGTGATGTGTGAAATAAGCTCCACAGTTGAAATTACCACATGGTGCCCTTTATGGTGGTCAGACATTAATAAGCAAGTGAGGGAGATGTCTACCGGTTAAAAAGGCTTTCAAAGAGCCTCTGAGATCTTACACTACCTGTTCACAGCCTAAAGCTGCCTGGAGTCAGAGCCTAACCAGTCCCTTGGGGATACTTGCTTCAGGAAGGATAGGCTCATGCCCTATACTGACAGGTGGGGCCAGGGCCACTGGAGCACGTGGGGCTGGGGGAAGCCCTGCTTGTCTCTTTCTGGTGGGAGCTCCCTGGCTCTCTTCCCCACCTGCAGCTTTCATCTGCATTTGTAGAGGAGTAGGTGTGCCTCCACCTGGTCATTTTGTCTCCTTCCCTCCTCCTTCCCTCCATCCTGAATACCTCTGTTTCCTGTGTCTTCGCCTTCTTCACTCCTTCTCTGCCAGCTCCTTCCCGTGCTGCATGTAAGCATTCTTGTGCTGAAGAAACTTTCCCTTAACCCTGCTCTTTCTTACCGGCCTCTGCCCTGTCAAGAAGTCCTTGACAGGATGAGAAAAAGAAAGAGTTGTTCTATATTTGCTGTTTCCTCTTCCCCATCTCTCATTCATTCCTCAACTCACTGCATTCTGGCTTCTGCCCCCAGCATAACCACTCAAATGCCTCTCTCCAAGGCCAGGAATCGCAGACTTGTGGCCAAGTTCAATGTTGCCTTTGGGTTCCATCTTATTTGATATCAACGCAGCACTTTATGCCATTCCTCACTGCCTCCTTGAAATGCTCTCTGCCTTTGGCTTTTCCAGCAATGTCCTGGCTGATTCTATTCCTATCTCTCCTACTATTTCTTCTCAGCTTCCTTTGCAGGCTCATTTTCTTCACCTTACTCCTTTAAATGTTGATATACACCCCCCGGGATTCTTTCCTAGGGCCTCTGCTTCTTTCACTTTCTGTTCTCTTTGTAGCTGGTTCTTTCTACTCTCACAGCCCTAATTACCACCTAGAAGTAGATGGCTCCCAAGCTAGTCTTACTTCTGAAGTCTAAACTCATTAATCCAACTGCATCCTAGACATTTCCACTCAGACATCCCATAGAGGACCTCCCCGAAAATCAAGCTCTGTACAAATTCATCTTCTTCCCTCTTAAGCATGCGTCTCCAACATTCCCTGTTGCCATTCATGATACCACCATCCACCTGGTTGCCCAAGGATGATCAGAATTACCTTTGGCTCCTCCCAAGTCCTGGGAGTTCTGCTTTTCTTACCGCTCCCTCCATTCCCTCCCAGCCCTTAACATTCAGATCCTATCACTTCTTCTTTTATTTTATTTTATTTTATTTTATTTTATTTTATTTTATTTTATTTTTGAGACAGAGTCTTGCTCTCTCGCCCAGGCTGGAGTGCAATGGCACAATCTCGGCTCACTGCAACCTTGGCCTCCGGGGTTCAAGTGATTCTCCTGCCTCAGCCTCCTGAGTAGCTGGGATTACAGGCACCCACCACCTCGCCCGGCTAATTTTTGTATTTTATTAGAGATGGGGTTTCACCATATTGGCCAGGCTGGTCTTGAACTCCTGACCTCAAGTGATCCACCCGCCTTGGCCTCCCAAAGTGCTGGGATTACATGCATGAGCCACCGTGCCCAGCCAAGATCCTGTCACTTCTTACTTGGATTGATGGAAAGTCTATCCTTCTCACAACACAGCCAGAGTGGTCCTTCTGATTTTCAAATTGGATCTAGTACTACTTCCTGCTTTAAAACTATGCAGTGCATACATGTCCAATTTTTAAATATGTCATTCAAAGCCTGTTCTCTTCCACCAGGCTCAGGAACTTCGTCTGCCTCTACTCCAGCATTGCCATGGTGCTCTCTGGCCATGTTGAACCACACCTGGCTCCCTAAGAATGTCATTCTCTCTCCACACGAGCTTTCTTACATGCTGCCCTCTTTGGATCACAGTTCCACCTCTTCTTCACCAGGCTATTGCCTTTTTTTTTTTTTGAGATGGAGTCTCACTCTGTCACACAGGCTGGAGTGCAGTGGCGCGATCTTGGCTCACTTCAACCTTCGCCTGGCAGGTTCAAGCGATTCTCCTGCCTCAGCCTCCAAAGTAGCTGGGATTACAAGTGCCCACCACGACACCTGGCTAATTTTTTATATTTTTTGGTAGAGATGGGGTTTCACCATGTTGGCCAGGCTGGTCTCGAACTCCTGACCTCAGGTGATCCACCCACCTTGGCCTCCCAGAGTGCTGGAATTACAGGTGTGAGCCACCGCACCCAGCCTATCATCTCCTATTTCTTTAAAAATAAGCTTAGGCCAGGGGCATCTCCCACTAGACCATGAGTTCCTTGATGGCAAGTATGATGGCTGTTGGCTGTAGAGGCTGAGTGACTAGCATCATGTCAATTAGTACTGAGTCTAGCACATATGGAGTCTCCTCAAGCATTTGTTGAAATAGTTCATTCACGTGGTCGGTTTCAGAGCTAGGGCCTGGCAGCATTGTGCAGTGGGAAAACCCAGATGAAGAGACAGGAGACTCAGCTTCTGGACAAAGGTCTCCCTCTAAGTAGCCATGGAGCCTTGAGCAAGACACCTCACCTCTCTGGGCCTCAGTTTTCTCATCCGTAGAACAAGAGTATAGAATCAGATATACTAAGTCTCTCCAGTTCACTAGGGTTGCTCCATCCCTCTTCAGAAGCCCTGTGGGCATGCTGTCATGGGCCAAGCCAGGTGCCCACAGCTTTGTGGTTCTATTTTTGTACCTGGCTCACAACTGGGGAAGGGAGGACAGAGGAACCCAGTGAGGATCTCTGGGGCCAGTTTTATCAAATAGGAGCCATTCCAAAGGAAGAAGAATTAACCTGACCATGTTCGCAGTTTACAGGAGACGTATGAGGCCAAAAGAAACGAGTTCCTAGGGGAACTCCAGAAAAAAGAAGAGGAGATGAGACAGATGTTCGTCCAGAGAGTCAAAGAGAAAGAAGCAGAGCTCAAAGAGGCAGAGAAAGAGGTAAATGTGAGCCTGGTGATTATTAAAACGTCAAGAAACAACAGCTGCTGGTCAGGCTGTGGAAAAATAGGAATGCTTTTACACTGTTGGTGTGAATGTAGATTACTTCAACCATTGTGGAAGACAGTGTGGTGATTCCTCAAAGACCTAGAATCAGAAATACCATTCGACCCAGCAATCCTATAGATCATTTTATTATAAAGATACATGCACACATATGTTCACTGCAATACTATTCACAATAGGAAAGACATGGACTCAACCCAAATGCCCATCAATGATAGACTGGGTAAAGAAAATGTGGTACATATACACCATGGAATACTATAGAGCCATGAAAAGGAATGAGAGGATGTTCTTTACAGGGATGTGAATGGAGCTGGGAGCCATTATCCTCAGCAAACTAACACAGGAACAGAAATCCAAACATCAGGCTGGGCACTGTGGCTCACGCCTGTAATCCCAACACTTTGGAAGGCCGAGGTGGTTGGATCACCTGAAGTCAGGAGTTCGAGACCAGCCTGACCAACATGGTGAAACCCTGTCTCTACTGAAAGTACAACAATTAGTGGAGTGTGGTAGCACATGCCTATAGTCCCAGCTACTTGGGAGGATGAGGCAGGAGAATCACTTGAATCTGGGAGGCAGAGGTTACAGTAAGCTGAGATCGTGCCACTGCACTCCAGCCTGGGTGACAGAGCAAGACTCTATCTCAAAAGGAAAAAAAAGAAAGGAAACACTTAATTACTTCACAAATCTCTTCCACATTTAACCTGTTGCACTCTCAAGGGTTCTCACCAAAGCCCGTGACAAGGGTATCGTTGTTTTTTTTTTTTCAGTTTCACTGAAAAAAAAAAAAAAAAAAAAAAA
>NW_016808014.1:176552-186339 GCF_001698545.2 Rhinopithecus bieti
AAATACAAAAAGTAGCCGGGCGAGGTGGCGGGCGCCTGTAGTCCCAGCTACTCGGGAGGCTGAGGCAGGAGAATGGCGTAAACCCGGGAGGCGGAGCTTGCAGTGAGCTGAGATCCGGCCACTGCACTCCAGCCCGGGCGACACAGTAAGACTCCGCCTCAAAACAAAACAAAACAAAACAAAAAAATTAGCCAGGAGTGGTAGCACGTGCCTATACTCCCAGCTACTCGGGAGGCTGAGGCAGGAGAATCACTTGAACCTGGGAGGCGGAGGTTGCAGTGAGCTGAGATCGTGCCACTGCACTCCAGCCTGGGCGACAGAGCGATACTCTGTCTCAAAAAAAAAAGAAAGAAAGAAAAAAGAAAAGAGCTGGTTTATACAGCAAGTCTATCACTCACCTACCTAAGTGACAGTGTCAAATACCCCCAGGACCCGGAGAACCAACCTTCTTCATGGTATGCTGCAAGTGCTACAGAATCCTAAACTCTTTCCCGAATCCATGAAAGAAAGTGAAATTCGGCTTGCTCTGCTCTTACTATTCAGGGTAGTTTATTGCATTTTAGTTTGTGACTATCTGTGCCTCTTGTTCTTTGATCCACTTACCACAATGGCATACCAGAATATTCCTTTTTTTTTTTTTTTCCCGAGACAGAGTCTCGCTCTGTTGCCCAGGCTGGAGTACAGTGGTGCGATCTTGGCTCACTGTAAGCTCCGCCTCCCAGGTTCAAGCGATTCTCCTGCCTCAGCCTCCCAAGTAGCTGGGATTATAGGCACGCGTCACCACGCCCAGCTGATTTTTGTACTTTTAGTAGAGACGAGGTTTCATCATGTTGGGCAGGCTGGTCTAGAACTCCTGACTTTGTGCCACCCACCTTGGCTGGGATTGAGCTGACTACTGGGATTACAGCACTCCCAAAGTGCTGGTACTACAGGCATGAGCCACTGTGCCTGGCCCAGAATATTCTTCTTGTTCTTTGGGTTTCTGGTTCTATTCAGGACTATTGAAGCCTCCCTTTAGTTAAGGCTGAGGTGTCTGTACTCATTCCATGTCATAAAATCCTTTTTATTTCCTTCCACGCCCAAAGCCAAGTATTTCCATTGACTGACTTTCCCATTACTGAAGTTTTCTCTGTGATTCGTTGTGATCCTTCCTGATTGCAGGGGTTAAGAAAAGACAGGGGTTCCTTACACATAAGAGGTCCCGTTATATAATGCTCTAAATACTGGGTTGACCATAGTCAAATTCCTTACTTCTCAGATGTTCTGTTTCCTCATAAAACGGAGATAATAACAGAACCTACCTCATAGGAATGTGGTAACAATTAAATAAATTAATATACATAAAGGGCATATAAAAGTTAATGCTTAACCTATAATAATTTCTCGGTATTTTTTTTTTTTTTTTGAGACGGAGTCTTGCTGTGTTGCCCAGGCTGGAGTGCAAAGGTGTGATCTCGGCTCACTACAACCTCTGCCTCCCGGGTTCAGGTGATTCTCCTGCCTCAGCCCGCTGAGTAGCTGGGACTACAGGCACATGCCACAATGCCTGGCTAATTCTCATATTTTTAGTAGAGACAGGGTTTCCCCATGTTGGCCAGGCTGGTGTCAAACACCTGACCTCAAGTAATCTGCCTACCTCGGCCTCCCAAAGTGCTGGGATTACAGGCCTGAGGCCAGCCAGCACTCAGTAAATGTTATATTATTATAATTTATGTTATTATTGAACATGTGTGGTAACTATGGGGACTCTTTTTAACAAAATGTCCGACTAAACACAATGCAGTGTTCCTTTACCATATTCAGGAGCAGAGACTTGGAGATAAAAAATGACAGGAGGAGAGAATGATCCAGAGCATGGTGCCTTTGGTGCCATCATGGCAATCCCTGACAGAAATGCCCCCTGAGGTTCCAGGGTCCTGCAGGGTCACAGCCCTACTGGTCCCCACCCACCTGGGCTTGGCCAGGCTGGGGACTGCTCACAGGGGACTCTCTCCAATCTCCCTGTGCTTCCCTGCCAGCTGCACGAGAAGTTTGACCGTCTGAAGAAACTGCACCAGGACGAGAAGAAGAAACTGGAGGATAAGAAGAAATCCCTGGATGATGAAGTGAATGCTTTCAAGCAAAGAAAGACGGCAGCCGAGCTGCTCCAGTCCCAGGGCTCCCAGGCTGGAGGCTCACAGACTCTGAAGAGAGACAAAGAGAAGAAAAAGTAAGTAGCAGTCTGCTCTGGGGTGGTGCCTTCTCTTTCCTGCTGCTCATCCTCCCGGGGCAGGACGTGGCACCTGAAGGGGCTGAGGACTGGTGACCAGAGGTGAGCTGCGGGCTGTCAGACTGGTTGAGGTACCTATAACTGGTTCCAGCGTCCCTGTGGGACCTTTTGATTCCCTGAGCTTGGGGAGTTGAGAGTAGGGGAGGGGTTTGGTCCCAGAGGCCCAGCCCATCTGTCCAGCTTGCTCAGGAAAGCCCTGCAAACTCAAGGTCCATGGGAGAGGAAGGGAAAAGAGGAAAAGCAAAGGGAGAGTGAGAGAGCAGAAGGGAGGAAAAAAATTAGAGGTGCAGCAATATAAGAGAGGAATAAGGCCGGGTGTGGTGGCTCATGCCTGTAATCCCAGCACTTTGGGAGGCCAAGGCAGAAGGAACACTTGAGGTCAGGAGCTCGAGACCAGCCTGGCCTATATGGCAAGACCCTGTCTCTACTTAAAAAAAAAAATAATAATAATAATAGGTTGGGCGCAGTGGCTCATGCCTGTAATCCCAGCACTTTGGGAGGCTGAGGCGGGTGGATCACAAGGTCAGGAGATCGAGACAATCCTGGTTAACATGGTGAAACCCCGTCTCTACTAAAAATACAAAAAAATTAGCTGGGTTTGGTGGTGGGTGCCTGTAGTCCCAGCTACTTGGGAGGCTGAGGCAGGAGAATGGCATGAACCCGGGAGGTGGAGCTTGCAGTGAGCTGAGATCGTGCCACTGCACTCCAGTCTGAGCTACAGAGCGAGACTCCATCTCAAAAAATAAAAAATAAAAAAAAGAGTTAGAGACCAGCCTGAACAACATGGTGAAACCCTGTCTCTACTAAAAATACAAAAATTAGCCAGGCGTGGTGGCACGTGCTTGTAATCCCAGCTACTCAGGAGGCTGAGGCAGGAGAATCGCTTGAACCCAGGAGGCGGAGGTTGCAGTGAGTTGAGATCATACCACTGCCCTCCAGGTTGGGCGACAGAGTGAGACTCCATCTAAAAAAAAATATAATAAAAATACAGAAATTAGCTGGGTGTGGTGATGCACACCTATAGTCCCAACTACTCAGGAGGCTGAGGCAGGAGGATCACTTGAACCCGGGAGGTGTAGGTTACAGTGAGCCGAGATCACACCACTGCACTCCAGCCTGGGCAATGGAGTGAGACTCCATCTGGAAAAAAAAAAAAAGAAAAGAAAAGAAAGAGAGGAACAAAAAGAACTGCAGATATGGTGTAATCCCAGCACTTTGGGAGGCCAAGGCAGGTGGATCACTTGAGTTCAGGAGTTCGAGACCAGCCTGGCCTACATGATGAAACTTTGTCTCCACTAACAATACAAAAAATTAGCCAGGCGTGGTGGCGTGCACCTGTAATCCCAGCTACTTGGGAGGCTGTGCAGGAGAATTGCCTGAACCGAGGAGGCGGAGGTTGCAGTGAGCTAAGATGGCACCACTGCACTTTAGCCTGGGCAACAGATTGAGACTCTGTCTCAAAAAGAAAAAAAAAAAAAGAAGTGCAGATACAGGGTAGTGGAAGAAAGAGAGAGCCTTTAGCAGAAACTCAGGGCACTCTCTCTCCACCCCTGCCCTATATCTGAGGTTGCTCACCTCTCCATGTCCGTAGTCCCACCCTCACCCTGCCTCAGTTCTTACTTGCTGCAGCCAACAGAATTTAACTGCTGCCACTGAAGGCTGCAGCCCAGCCCTGATTTCCCACCTCTTTGTGATCCCTCCCTGCTGGCTTAGTTCTGCCCAGCCTGGGGTGCTGAGAACTTAACAGGGGAGCCCTCAGATGTCAGTGTATGCTGCATGTGCCCCATCCTCAATCTGTGGAATGATTTTAAGACTTCTCATCTCCCCTGGTATTAGAACAGTGACTCCTGGATACCATGTGGGTCAATAATCCTCACCCAACCCCAGTCTCTGCTTGCTGAAGTTATTAATTCCTCATCCTAGAACCAGAGAAAAGTATTTCAGCAGGATCTAGAAAAACTCCTGTGGTGCCTTTGTGCCCTGCAGTTGTTTGTGCAGTGTGGCTTGAGGTGTTCCCAGGTGGACTGTTGAGCAGTGTCTTTACTAAAGGGTACTGAGGATCCAAAAGTTGTCCATGGTCATTGCCTTCTGTTTTCAGCCATTTGTTCCTGGACTTAACTATGGGATATTTTTGCCAGAAGGAAGAAACACCTTCCTTTCCTCTGGCTTATCACTTAGGAATAACATGGTAACTTTTGCTTAGCAGTAAAATATGTTATATTTGAAGGCACTCAGCTTTGCAATCCAATTACTCTTTATTCAAATGTGTAATTTAAACATCTTGGCCGGGTACAGTGGCTCACTCCTGTAATCCCAGCACTTTGGGAAGTTGAGGCAGGCAGATCACCTGAGGTCAGGAGTCTGAGACCAGCCTGGGCAACATGGCGAAACCCCGTCTCTACTAAAAATACAAAAATTAGCTGGGCGTGATGGCCCACACCTATAGTCCCAGCTACTGAGGAGGCTAAGGCAGGAGAATCACTTGAGCCTGGGAGGTGGAGGTTGCAGAGCCAAGATCGTGCCACTGCACTCCAGCCTGGGTGACAGAGTGAGACTTTGTCTAAAAAAAGAAAGAAAAAAAAAAAGAACATCTTCACCAATTAGTCCAGAAATTTTTCTTACTGAATCTTAATACTATATGTCAAATTCACTGATGAATGAACTTTTTTGGTATTACCTGATGGATAGAGTTCAACTAGCCAGAAAAAAGTCTCTTTGGACACACCCTGTACTGTATTAACTTATCTGTCGTGGTGTATTAGTTGCACCAGCAGAAATGAATTCCTATTTTAAGATCAGAAAATCTAAATTCGTCATCCAGCTATAACTGCTGCCTTCATAGTCCTGTGGTATTTGTTAACTCAGTACCTGGGGCAGTTTCATAGCCTGCTTGTGGGAGTTAGGAATTGGTTTGTTCAGGCTACATTGAAACTATAAATATTCCCTATTCAGATGTTCAGTAAAAGTTCTTCTCACATCAAGCTTTCCCCTTGTTGCCCTTACTGACTGACTTCTCCCAACCCAGGCAGGAGACCCCAACAGGGAGATACCCCTCTCTACTCTCCAGGAATAGTTGAGGCTGGTGACAGTGCTCCTTTCCAATTCTGAAATGGGTGAAAACCCTGCTGGCATGTGGCACCTCATATTAGCAATAAGGGCCTGACAGAATGACCTGTCTTCTTCCGTACTTCAGATGCAGAAGTGGCCCTGGGTTTTGGCTTCTTACGTAATTTCATGAGCAATTGGTTAACTTCTGGAAGAGCCACCGTTAGACCTGTGCTACCCTCCTCCCATAGTCATGGTAGTGAGTTTTGAGGGCAGAAATGGTGGTAGTAGTATTTCTTCTTGAGAGATGGTGGTTGGATCTAAGAGTCACATATTCAGAATTTCCTTTAGCTGCCCCTAAAGAGATTAAGAAAGTATTGGCCAACCACGGTGGCTCACGCTTGTAATCCCAATACTTTGGGAGGCCAACGCAAAGGATTGCTTGAGTCTAGGAGTTTGAGATCAGCCTGGGCAACATAGTGAGGCCCCTGTCTCTACCAAAAAAAAAAAAAACGAAACATTAACTGGGCCTGATGGCACTTGCCTATCATCCCAGCTACTCAGGAGGCTGAGGTGGGAGAATTGCTTGAACCTGGGAGGTTGAGGCTGCAGTGAGCCGTGATTGCACCACTGCACTCCAGTCTGGGCAACAGAGGGAGACCATGACTTAAAAAAAAAAAAAGAAAAAGAAAAGAAGAGTATCAGTGTTTCAGGGGTTCCTACCAGTCCACCCTTCCCACTTCCCCTTCCTGCTACTCCTAATCACCTTTGACCTCTAACCCTTCATTGTTTGTGTCAAGTCATAATATTTGATTTCTCCTCATGCTCACTCCATCTTCATCAGCTCTTACTGTTTTACAGTTAACTCTGCTGTTTGCTGCATGCTGCATGAGACCCAGGGTCCTGGTAAGCTTGATTAACTCTAAATAGAACTGGCAGTGGCTTCTAGAACATATCTCCCCCAATCCCACACCCCCAACACAAGCATCTAATCATAGAAGAAGCAGCTTCATTGGTCTAGCTGGTTTTCTCTCGTGACTTATAATATGCAGAAATAGTCTAGTGTGGTTTCAAGTGTACATGTGGAATGCCTGCCTGCCTGATTAAAATGAGGGGTCGTTTTCAGACTTTTGCTGCTAGAACAGCTGGGTAACACAGGTGGATCCTGTGATCAGTATTTGAGGTTTCAGTGTGGGCAGTTTTTTTCTTAAAGAGCCATAATCGGGCCGGGCACTGTGGCTCACAGACCCGTAATCCCAGCACTTTCGGAGGCCGAGGAGGGCAGATCACCTGAGATCGGAAGATTGAGACCATCCTGGCTAACATGGTAAAGCCCCATCTCTACTAAAAATACAAAAAAAAATTAGCCGGGCGTCGAGGCACAGGCCTGTAATTCCAGCTACTTGGGAGGCCGAGACAGGAGAATCACTTGAACCCGGGAGGCGGAGGTTGCAGTGAGCCGAGATCACGCCATTGTACTCCAGCCTGGGCAACAAGAGTGAAACTCCATCTCAAAAATGAAAGGAGCTATAACCATCATTTTCAAAATTAATGAAACCATAGTGATGAGAGAAACTTTGGGTTTCACAAGCCCTGTCCTGCAATGTCACAGTCAGCATCAGCCCTCTCCCATCTCCCTGCATCAGGTTTGAGAATGTCCAGAGTCAATGGAAACTCACTTCTCTGTTTCCCGCTGGTGGCAGTTTCTTATCTGAGGGGTTCAAGTTCTCAAATTTCCTTTGACTGTACCCCTCAAAACCATAATAAGGCTGAGAGCAGTGGCTCATGCCTGTAATCCTAGCACTTTGGGAGGCCGAGGCGGGTGGATCACCTAAGGTCGGGAGTTCGAGACCAGCCTGACCAACGTGGAGAAACCGTCTCTACGGAAAATACAAAATTAGCCGGGCGTGGTGGTGCATGCCTGTAATCCCAGCTACTCGGGAGGCTGAGGCAGGAGAATCGCTTGAACCTGGGAGGCAGAGGTTGCGGTGAGCCTAGATCACGCAATTGCACTCCAGCCTGGGCAACAAGAGTGAAACTCCGTCTCAAAAAAACAAAACAAAACAAAAACCTATAATAAAAGTGGAGGAAAATGAAGAGGTCTTAGAAATTACAGAGAATTCCTTACATTTAATCCTACAAGTACTGGCCTCATGAAAACCTCTTATAAGGAGATCCGCAGGTAAGGATTCCTGAGTGCTAGATGTTGTATTAATAAAAGTTTATAAAGTATCACATAGTTTATAGGGAGACTGAAAGCAGGGATTAAGGACCTTCTATCTCCTCTACTAGACTCAGGTAGTGGATGGAAAGGAAATACAAACATTTTTAATTTAACATAATTAGGGTTATTTTCGTTTGTTTCTTTTTTTGAGACGGAGTCTCACTCTGTCGCCAAGGCTGGAGTGCAGTGGCACAATCTTAGCTCCCTGCAACCTCCGCCTCCTGGGTTCAAGCAATTCTCATGCCTCAGCCTCCCAAGTAGCTGGGATTATAGGCATGTGCCACCATTCCTGGCTAATTTTTGTATTTTTAGTAGAGACCGGGTTTTACCACGTTGGCCAGGCTGGTCTCAAACTCCTGACCTCAGGTGATCTGCCTACCTTGGCCTCCCAAAGTGCTGAGATTACAGGCGTGAGCCACTGCACCCAACTAAGGGTTATTTTTTTTTTAAAACTTTACCATGGAAACTTTAAAACATGAGCAAAATAAGAGAGAATAATACAGTTCAGCCCAGAGCCCAGCCCCCAAACAACCATAAACATATGCCCAGTCTTGTTTCATCAATTACCACAGACCTGCTGAATTATTATAAAGCAAAACTATATCCTTTTATCTGTGAATACTTTAGTATATATCTCCAAGAGATAACGATTCTTTAAAAAAACATAACCACAACCCCACCATTATCACACCTACAAAATGAACAATAATTCATTAACATGAAATGTCTAGTCAGTGTTTGAAACATCCCGGTTGTCTCATAAATGCCCTTTTACATTTGGTTTGTTTGGATCGGGGAATATAAAATATAGAGAAGACTTTTCCCCACTCACCCATGTAGTTTATGATTTAAATGGAGAACCTGCTGTTAGTCACCAAACTGATTGCCGCAGCTATTGCACTGGGGACTCAGGGCAGCTGGCAAAACATCCTGCTTGGAAGCAAATCCTGAAGAGGAAGTCCATAGAGGTTTCTGCAACATAAGGCCCATGAAACCGGGCCAAAGGAAACAATCTTAAAAGAACAATGACTTGATTTACTGTCTGGCTTAACAGCAAGTCTTGGAGCCCCTGCTAGTTGATTGGAATTAAACAGCAGATTTCCATTTAGGAAGACAGTTCCTAGAATGTCTGTCCATTCCTTGCACTGTATGTAGTTCCAGTCCCTAGCGAAGTGTCTGACATGTAATAGGAACTTGGTTCATGTGTTAGGTTCTTTGTTCCCCCATTTTTAATGAGGTGAGCAGGAAATATGTATTCTAGTTAATGAGATTTCAGTTAATTCAGGTTTCACGGCACATGGCTTGACACAATTGCATACAGGTTTCCCCAAGTAAATCATTGTTAGTGGCCATTCCTAAAATGAATTCTGGCAAAACTATAATTAAAGCTACACTTTACAAGTGAGAGGCAATTGGTAAACAGCTGGAACAGCCAACCCCAACCCCAAGTAGGTTGGCTCTTCCTGGCAGGCTTCTCCCTGGCAGACCACGAAAGCAGTTCCAGACAAACTGCTTGGTCAGGGGAGGCTTTGGCCCCCCAGGATCTGAAAGCAGCAAGGCAACCCACCCCCTCCTCAAAGCCCTCATTCAAGGGGTGGATCACAAAGGCCACCTAGAATGCAGGCAGAGTGAGGCTTACTGTGCCTCCACAGTTTGAAATTGCTTGAGGAGGTACTTACAGCTCTCTGCATTTGTAAAAGTGATTCATTTGTGACCCCCCACATAGTTGCAGATACTCTATCTCAGTCGTTATTGGTCCTTAGGAGTGCACAGTATATGGACAGTATACACACATCAAAATGTATCAGCCTTCCCATGAAACCTAGAACATAGGCCATTGCAGTGTTTTTTAGGTTACTCTTTCCCTAGGAAGTAGACAAAGAATAAAAATAAGATATGAGCATTTGTATAGCTTTTATTACTTTCCAAAGTGGTTTTGTTGTTGTTGTTGTTGTTTTTGGTTTTTGGGGTTTTTTGGTATGGTATCTCATTTTATACTTACAATAGGTCTGTGAGGTAGAGAAGGAATAATCCCCAGTTTGCAAGATGAGTAAATGGAGGCTGGGTGAGGTGGCTCACTCTTGGGAGGCTGAGGTGGGAGGATCACTTGAGCCCAGGAGTTGGAGACCAGCCTGGGCAACATGGTGAAACCCCGTCTCTATTTTTTTTGTTTTGTTTTGTTTTGTATTTGAGACGGAGTCTCGCTCTGTCGCCCATTTCTGTCGCCCAGGCTGGAGTGCAGTGGCCGG
>NW_016808014.1:188947-197742 GCF_001698545.2 Rhinopithecus bieti
GGGCCTCCCTTTCTCTAACTTCCCCTTAACATGCCTGGGGGGCATACAATCCAACCCGGGCCCTCTCCTCTCTTCCTGCCAAGGTTTATAGAAACCTGAGAATCTGAGGGCGATGTCTGGCCGCTGGTCAAGAAGCCAACAGTCATGTGGCTGGCAGATGCATCCTGCATCCCAGTCCCCCTCCCAGCACCCTCAGCCATCCCCCCTGTTTTCCCCCACATCTTTGCCAGAGGTGTGACATGGTCAGGGGGCCCATCTGCTACTCTTCCCCAGCAGCTCCCCTGTTCCAGTTCTGGTTGCTGTTAGTTTTCCCTGAGGTATTTGCATCCACCATGGCTGGGTAAGCACCAATAAGCACAGCTGCCCCCTTGGTCTCCTGTATCCCAGTCACTAGTCTTCCCTGGCCCACCCCACCCTCATCCTCAGGAGCCGCAGCCACTTCTTAGAGAGTTTCAAAAGGAGAGCCTTTGGCGCCTTTTCCGTCTAACCTTTGAGTCCAGCCCTTTCCAGTTTTCATTCATTCGAAGTAACTGCACTCAAGCTGTGCTCAAAATCTATAACGCATTTATTTACACCAAGCCCTTCCCATAAAACACAACTGCTGGAGAAAATAGCAGACGTTTCCCCTCTCTCTAACTCTGGGTATCCCACAGATGCAAAAGGGAGAATAAACCTACATATTATTACCAGCCTAGAGTCTTGAATGATAGCCTTACTGAATTCTTGTGAGGTATTTCAGCATCTCAGGGGTAATTTCCGGAAGGGCTCCATACTGTCCCAATAAAGTGAGGCCAGCAGCAGGAATAATGAATCCCACTTTGTAGACTGGAAAACTGAGCTGTCAAAAGAATCAAGTGTTTGGGGCTTTGCTCTGATGAGTCTTGTAGTTCATTTGGTGAACGTCATGATGATTTTTAACATGCATTTTGCATGCATCCCTCAATAAGAAGAGATGAGACTATCGGCTTGAGAGAAGAAAAGAGGTGTTACACCTTGGAAGGCCCTTAACTTGCTTTCCAGTGTAAGGATTTGAGAGTTTAAAAATATTCCAGCCCTAGTTTTTATCATGGGTCCCATCTGATAGTGGCTTTGGGAACCTCTGTGAAGTAGAGAGCCCTCCCTTGTCAGTGTTATGAGGCACAGTGGCCTTTGGTGTTTGGCCAGTGACAGTGTGAGAGATGGAGTTGACCTGGCAATGATCTGTGGCTAACATGCCGTCTCTCTGCCCTTCCTTTGCAGTAATCCATGGCTGTGTACTGAATAGTATTCCCCGCTACAGCTGGACTGGACTCCATTTAGCCTTTTAAGCCGAGGTTTCTATTTTAACTGACAGCTTTCCTTTGGGGTGCCAGGCAGCCAGGCCCCACACCCTACCCTGCCATGTACTTCAAGCTCACTTCTTTTTGAGTTCCGCAACTTGCTCCTGCCTCCCAGCCCCACTGGCACTGACCATGACCACCTTCTTTTTTTTTTTTTTAGAGTTTCTTTTTTTGATCACTTACTTTCAAAGCACACAGTGAAACAAGGTTATGCCAAATTTCCAGGCCTTTTGAAGTATTGAGAAGGGGAAGGGGATTTCTCGCTTCAATTATAGATCATAATAGGAAGCAAAAAGAAAAAAATGAAAAGCAAACATATGCACGTACTTCCTTTTTTCTTGTTGGCAAAGCAAGAGTGTAGGTTTGCTGTGTACCGTCTGGTGCTCTACTGATTGGTGAGTGACCAGAGCAAGTATGAAGGTGATGCTGCCAAAGCACAAGCCAGTTTCTTGGGAAAATTCAAGTTACAGTGGAGTATTGTTTTGAAGACCATATGCTTGGAGGTAGAAACAAACCAACAACCAAAAAAAAAATCTGCTCAGATACTCAGCCAGTAGCTCAGAGAGATGCTGAGTTAGGCCTGTCAGGTCTCCTTGGGAAAGGCTTCGTATTTGCAACTTTGATGATTCTATGTCCAGCTTCAGAGCTGCTTTCCCAGAAATTCACGCTTAAACAACCGACTAGTAATCACCACCCCCTACCTCGCCGCCTGGTAATTATTTGCATTACAAACCGGAGGCGCCCTCATTTGCATTTCTGTACAGATTACTTAAGGCTTGAGAAGCTGTGAATACTTCGAAAGTATTAGACCCACACAGCCTTGAAGAGACCTTCAGAAACTAAAGAGGAGTTTTATATTAAGGGAGACATTTTAGTCAGTAAGACGATATAACCTAGTTACTCCGTAAGGGGAAATAAAGGCCCAGAGAAGGGAAGGGACTTGAGCAAGGTCCCACTGCTGTTAACAGGCAGAAGCCAGACTAATTTTCATGCCTCCTGACTCCCAATCCATTTCACAAAGGGATTCAATCTGTTTATATACGTTCCTGGATACGAGGTCTTTTGATGTTCAGAGTGACTGAATAGTTAGAATTAGAAGACCGTCGAGGTTTTTTCCCACAGAAAAACATCTGAAGATGGATTGGGTAAGGGCTGGCAAAATGAAGGCATGCCGGGCCAGCTCCCTTAACCCAGTGATGCTGCAAGGCTGGAACGGGGTCCAGGAGACCGTGTGTAACAGGTGCCCTAGGTGACCATTATAATCAGGGAAGTTTGGTAAACAAAAATCAAACCCATGAGTGAACATAAATTAAAAAGTTGATCGCCGGGCGCGGTGGCTCACGCCTGTAATCCCAGCTCTCAGGGAGGCAGAGGCAGGAGGATAGCTTGAGCCCAGGAGTTCGAGACCTGCCTGGGTAATACAGCGAGACCCCGTTCTCCACAAAAGGAAAAAAAAAGACAAAAAAGTTGATCAAGCCCATTAAAATGGGTATTTCATTGAGTGGCTTTATTCACTGTAGACAGAAAGATTTTTTCCTTCTTCAATGAAAAGGTGTTTTAATTAGTACAACTGTTACTATTTAAAAAAAAATACCCTAAGTACTCTGTTTACTTCTGGTGAAACAAAACCAGTCATTAGCAATGGTCTGTGCTTTTATTTTCCCAGACTGGAGTGGCTTTTCTGAAATACATACATACACACACACACACACACGTACACACATCCCTCACTTCTCCTAAGCCAAGAAGTTTGCTTTCCCTAGCTGCAGTNAATTACTACAACTGTTACTATTTAAAAAAAAATACCCTAAGTACTCTGTTTACTTCTGGTGAAACAAAACCAGTCATTAGCAATGGTCTGTGCTTTTATTTTCCCAGACTGGAGTGGCTTTTCTGAAATACATACATACACACACACACACACACGTACACACATCCCTCACTTCTCCTAAGCCAAGAAGTTTGCTTTCCCTAGCTGCAGTGTAGATGGCTCTTGTTTTGTTTTGTTTTGTTTTAATCATTTGGCATTCACATGTGGCTGTTAATAATGTGCTTGTTTTTAATTAAAACAAGAAGCTTTAAACTGGTGTGTGGTGTTCTTAAAACCTTCTCAGCAGATTTCCCCGTGGTGATGGCCCAACAGTGACCCCCATTTTCTAACCTGTCTTCTCAAACTATAATCTGTGCTACCTCAGTACTGCCCATTCCCCTCCCCCTGTCTTACTTTGAATGTCCTCTTTCTTTGGCTAATTTCATGTTTTCTTTCTCTTTCTCTCTCCCTCTCCAGCTTTTTTTAATCTTGTCTTCAGCAGCTGCACTAAGTCTAAAGGAGAAGACTGCCATTATAGAAGAGTTAGGGTTGCATATTGTCTCAAATCAGAAATCAACCAATTCCCTCTCCCCTCAAACTGCAAGCACACACACATATGCCACACCACCCAACAAGTGTTCATGTGTCCCTGTGTCCAGGCAAGAAGCTCTCTTCCTGACTCACATGGTATTTTAAATGGAAGTGTCTTGTCCTAACTAACAAGGCAGGAAAAGAACCATCAGAGCTGGAAAATGGACCAAATGTAACCTCAGAGAAACAACTACAGGACCACTCACCCAAGTGTAAGTGACTGGGGCAGGACACTTCAGCTGTGGGTATGGAAGTACTGTTCTGTTCACAAGGTTTTGTTTGCGTTTTATGTTTTTCTTTTAAACATTTCTCTGGTTCGATGAGTTGACTGTCTACGGCCACTGTTAAACATTTCTGAATATGGAAGAGAAAGTCAAGTGACATTTATATCTTCTTCAGCATTCACAGACCTTCTATAGATTCCAGCAAAGGGGAAAAATGTGTCCACTATCTAACACTCAGGTGGAGATGGGAGAGAAGGGAGGGGGTTTAAGCTTAGTGAGGGCAAAATTACTCCATTCCACCTTCTGAGACCAGTTGGGGTTTTGAGAGAGGTTTCTGCTCAACCTGGGATCTGGAGGGAGAGCTTTGATGTTGGTAAATCTGCCTTGAATTCACTGGTTTAACTTGCATCAAAATACCATGTGAGTGTGCTCATTCTCATATATCCCTACCACCATCACCACCATTCTGCTGTTCAGTGTCTCTTGAGAGAGCCTCTTTGCATGTTTTCAGAATCTGTGTGTGTTTTTCCTTTCTTCTCCTTTGTTCTTTTTGCTCAAAGGTGTGACCAGTCACTGCCCCTCTGGGGCTTTCATTCTCCAGGAGAAACATCCCAGAACCAGCACTGTTTAGCTTACTACCTTTCTAATGTCCATGTCAATTTTCAATAAAATTCAAAGAAATGCTGAATGGCTGTGTGGTCTGATCTTAAGTCACTGGGTGATGCGGCCCACCACGGTTTGCCTGAGGAGGAGCGGGTGGCTGCCTTCTGAATGGGTGATTTGAAGGGCTCAGGGAGGCACCATCAGCTTATGAAATCTTCCTAGGTGGGTTCCCATCCACCGTGCCCGCCCCCTCCAACTTTCTTCCATCTGGGCCTGAAATTCCCACCACCTGGGGTGGAGGTGGGCAGGAAGTCCTCTACTTTTCTTTATTAGCATGGATTTAACTAAGTTGAGCTGATTATCATCTAGTATATTAGATGGAGAAAGTAGAGTGCCAGAGCCTACGGAACAAGATTCAGGTGAGTTTTAATTCTGGCAGGAAAAGAACTCTGCACCACGTGTCTTCTCTCATTTACTCCTGTGATGTGAGCATCCCCCAAAATTCATGGATATGACTATTCTTCATGACTCAAAAAGCATTCTATAGATACTAAGGAGTATTTTGTGTCCTGGGTCTACTAGAGAGCTGAGCCTCCCATCCTCCCAAGCATTAAAGTGGGCAAGAGAGAAAGTCGTCACTTTAAAGAACTCTGGTGGCCCTTAGGAAAACAAACTTTACTCAACTTTGTTTACCTAAGGGCCAGGGTGCGGACATCAGGGCACGCATCCTTTCCTTACGGAGGCCTGGAGGCTTCAGAAACTATCCACGTATATTCCACGTATATAGGCCTGGCTCTGCATATATAGGCCTGGCTCTGCGCAGCTCACACACTAGGGGACAACCGAGTGAGACAATACGTCTGTGACGTTTGTGATGTCACTGAGCAGAGGCAGGCACTGAGGTGTTATGGAAAATTACAAGCCCTGGAGCCCTACAGACTTGCGAGCTGTGGGCAAGATGGGCAGATCACCTGAGGTCAGGAGTTTGAAACCAGCCTGACCGACCTAGAGAAACCCCCGTCTCCACTAAAAATACAAAATTAGCTGGGTGTGGTAGTGCATGCCGGTAATCCCAGCTACTTCGGAATGCATGCCGGTAATCCCAGCTACTTTGGAGGCTGAGGCAGGAGAATCGCTTGAACCCAGGAGGCGGAGGTTGCCGTGAGCTGAAATCGCGCCATTGCACTCCAGCCTGGGCGACAGAGTGAGACTCCGTCTCAAAAATAAATAAATAAAATAAAAAATTAATAAAACGTCTCCAGAAAAGGAGGACATGAGTGATTGCCTTGCCATGGTCATTGTGAAGGCTACCTGAGCTAATGTAAGTTAAAGACCTAGGCGTTCAGTCAATGGGCTCCCTTGTTAAGGACTGAGTTTTCCCTGTACTAGAAAGTACCCACCTGGCCAGGCGTGGTGGCTCACGCCTGTAATCCCAGCGCTTTGGAAGGCCAAGGCGGGTGGATCACTTGAGGCCAGGAGTTCGAGACCAGCCTGGCCAACATGGCGAAACCCTGTCTCCACTAAAAATACAAAAATTAGCCAGGGGTTGTTGGCACGTACCTGTAATCCCAGCTGCTGGGGAAGCTGGGGCAGGAGAATTGCTTGAACCTGGAAGGCGGAGGTTGCAGTGAGCCGAGATCGCGCCATTGCACTCCAACCTGGGCAACAGAGCAAAACTCTGTCTCAAAAAGAAAAAAAAAAGTACTCACCTTAGAGTAGAGTCCTATAATCCAGAGTTTCTCAACCACAGTACTATGGACATTTGGGACCAGACATCTGGAGGGCTGTCATGTGCATTAAAGAATATTTAGGGTTGGGCGTGGTGGCTCATGCTTGTAATCCCAGCACTTTGGGAGGCTGAGGTGGGTGGATCACCAGGTCAGGAGTTCGAGACCAGCCTGACCAAGACGGTGAAACCCTGTCTCTACTAAAAATACAAAAATTAGCTGGGTGTGGTGGCACGTGCCTGTAATTCCAGCTACTCAGGAGGCTGAGGCAGGAGAATTGCTTGACCCCAGGAAGTGGAGGTTGCAGTGAGCCAAGATCACGCCACTGTACTCCAGTGTGGGCCACAGAGCGAGACTCCATCTCGAAAAAAAAAAAAAAAGACTATTTAGCATCATCCCTGGCCTCTACTAACTAGAATCAGTAGGATGCCCTCCCTACCCTCCACAGTTGTGACAACCAGAAATGTTTCCAAGCATTGCCAAAATGTTCCCTGTGCACAATTGCCCCATGTGGACAACCATTGCTTTAGGTCAGGAATGAGCAAACTTTTTTTTTTTTTCCTTGAGACTGGATCTCACTGTGTTGCTCAGGCTGGAGTGTGGTGGTGCAATCACAGCTTACTGCAGCCTCGAAATCCTGAGCTCAGGCGATCCTCCCACCTCAGCCTCCTGAGTATCTGGGACTACAGGCTCGTGCCACCATGCCCAGATTATTTTAATTTTTTTTTTTGGAGGGGTGAGTAGAGACTGGGGTCTGGCTATTGCTCAGTCTGGTCTTAAACTCCTGGGCTCAAGTGATCCTTCCACCTCGGCCCCCCAAAGAGCTGGGATTATAGGCGTGAGCCACCACGCCCAGCTGCAAACTTTTTCTGTAAAACGCCAGCTGATAAATGTTTTAGGTTTTGCAGGCCATATGATCTCTGCAACTATTCAACTGTGCAACTATTTGTGTTACTGTAGCACAAAAGCAGCCATAGATAATATGTAAGAGGTTGAGCATGGCTGTGCTCACTAAAACTTCACTTATGGATGCATGATTTGAATTTCACATATCCTGATTATTCTTTTTAATTTAATTTAATTTAATTTTTTTTTTTGAGACAGGGTCTCACTCTTCATCCAGGCTGGAGTGCAGTGGCATAGTCATAGCTCATTGCAGCCTCGAGCTCCTGGGCACAAGCAATCCTCTTGCCTCAGCCTCCCAAGTAGCTGGGACTACAGGAGCGCGCCCCAACGCCCCGCTAATTCTTGTATCTTTTGTAGACAGGTTTCCTCATGTTGCCCAGGCTGGTCTCGAACTTTTGAGCTCAAGCGATTCACCCACCTCGGCCTCCCAAAGTGCTGGGATTACAGTCGTGAGCCACGGCACCCAGCAATTTTTTCCCAGCCATTAAGAAACGTAACCAAAACTAGCCTGGTGTCGCGGGCCTGTAGTCTCTGGCCCGCCACCACGCCCGGCTAATTTTTGTATTATGTATTATTAGTAGAGACGGATTTTGCCATGTTGGCCAGGCTAGTCTCTAACCCCTGACCTCAAATGATCCTCCCGCCTCGGCCTCCCAAAGTGCTGGGATTACAGGGGTGAGCCACTGCGCCCGGGCTTAATTAAATCTTTTTCATGAGATCTAGTTAGATGCTGCTCTTGGGGAACTTGCAGACTGGCCCCTTGTATCTACTCAACCATGTTTTCCAACACTTCCCAATATTCGTTCTCTGTCCAGTCTATTCCATCTCTGCACAAACCTCTCCCTGAGTTACACAAACTGTTCGTTGACTCTGTCTGAAATATCATCTACTGATTTAAATGCTACCTTCAAGGCTCAGGTCCTACTTTGAAGACTTTCTTGATCTCATCCACCTATCCTGATTCCTGATCTCTTCTCCATTTTCAAACTTCTTAGTTGAACTTTTTTTTTTTTTTTTTTTTTTTTTTTTTTTTTTTTTTTTTTTTTTTTTTTAACACTGTCTCACTCCATCGCCCAGGCTGGAATGCAGTGGCATGATCACGGCTCACTGCCACCACTACCTCCTGGGCTCAAGCGATCCTCCCACCTCAACCTCCTGAGTAGCTAAGACTACAAGTGCGCACCACCACGCTCAGCTATGTTTCATATTTTTTTGTAGAGACAAGATTTCGCCAAATTGACAGGCTGGTCTCCAACTCCTGAGCTCAAGAGATCCGCCCACCTTGGCTTCCCATGGTGCTGAAATTATAGGCATGAGCCACCAAGCCCGGCCCCTAGTTGAATTTACATAATCTTCTCTGCTTCTTATTGGGGGACTTCCCTCCTCAAGAGATGTTAAACTTCATAAGAGTAGGGGCATCATTTATAAGCTCTCCAGAGGTCCCAGTAAAGTGCGACTTCAAGATAAGTGATTAAGAGGTAGCTAGAGGCTGGGCGTGGTTGCTCACACCTGTAGTCCCAGCACTTTGGGAAGCTGAGGCAGGCGGATCACTTGAGGTCACAAGTTCAAGACCAGCCTGACCAACATGGTGAAATCCTGTCTGTACTAAAAATAC
>NW_016808014.1:201578-203498 GCF_001698545.2 Rhinopithecus bieti
TGAAACGGAGTCTCACTCTATTGCCCAGGCTGGAGTGTAGTGGTGCAATATTGGCTCACTGCACCCTCTGCCTCCCAGGTTCAAGCGATTCTCCTGCCTCAGCCTTCCAAGTAGCTGGGACTACAGGACCACTATACCCAGCTAATTTTTGTATTTTTAGTTGAGATGGGGTTTTACCATGTTTAGCAGAGACCAGGCCAGGCTGGTCTCGAAATCCTGACCTCAAGTAAATCCTCCTGCCTTGGCCTCCCAAAGTGCTGGGATTACAGGCGTAAGCCACCGCACCCGGCCTGTTTTATTTTCTTCACAGCATGTATCACCTTGTGAACTTTTTAAAAACAGTCTGATTGTTACCCCAATAAACATGAATGCCCACTATGCAGAAAGACGTGGAAATACATTATGAAAGTGTGTAAAGTGCTGTTATCTTCTGCTCCTCTCAGTCTAATACACCCCTACACATAAAGTGTCATATAATTAGAAATACTTTAAAGAGTTAAAGATGGTAGTGCGTCAAAGCCACCCCATCCAATGGTCCGGCTCCTGGTGGAACATTTAGTTTTATGCAGGGCTGTTTCTCCCCACAAAGATTGTAGTCAATTCCAGGACAACAGAGAAAACCCACTTTCTTTCCTTCTTTTGTGTATTCTTGCTGTATTGAGCACACAGTAGGTGCTGTGTAAATTCCCGCCGACAAACACTCATTAACTGCTTTTGTGAAGCTACTGAAGTTACTGAGTGAAGCTGACTCCGGTTGGAGTGATACATTTGGCTACAGTGATTGAGCGGGCCCCTCTTCTCTGGGCCCCTTTTGTATCTTGTAATCTGTTGCACTTAAGTGTATACATGAAATACACTTACTTGCAGTTGTGATCAGAACTGTGTAAACAGTGTCTGTGTTCGTAATTGGGATGCAGTAGGGACTTGAAAGTGGCTAACTTGAGAAGTGGCGCTGTGGATGATTTTCTTTGCAAGTGTTTCATGTTTAGTACGTTTTCAAAGTAAGCTACTACACAAAGCTAATAATGCATGATGCACAGAGCATTTCAAGCTACTCTGAAGAAAAGGCACCTCGGGGAGCTGCCTGTTTTGTTTTGTTTTAATGTAAAGTCCATTGCAGACCTAAAGCCCTTACAAGGAACATGGTTTCACTGTGGCGCCGCTTAGAAATCCAGGAAAAAGAGTCAGACGAGCCGTGGGCTAACAACGGCTACCTGAGGGCACCTTCTAACCATATTCTCGAACCTCAGAGAACCTTCCTAAATTCCCTTTCTAGAGTCCCCGCCCTCTGCTTGTCACCGTAGTGCGTCAAAGGCCAGTAGTCGTCACTGGAGGGAAAAAAAGTACGTCGCGCGAGATTCTGCGACGGGATTTGGAAGTTAGGGAACAGCCGCGGCGCAAGCGCACTGGCCTCACAACCCCGGACGGCACGCGGGTAGGTAGGCTAGAACCTAGAGGGGAGCAGAGCGTGCTGGGGTCTTTTATCGCTCTCCGCGCAGTGCGTGGGTCTGCGGATCCGTGGAGGTGCGGAACCTCACTCGGCCTCCCCAGGTCGCGCGTGAGTGCGGCAGAAGCCCTTCTGCTCCTCCACGAGTTGGAGGAGTATAGCGGACGTGCACCCCGGTGTCGGGACGCGAGCTCGTGCTCCTCTTTTCCTCCTAACGGTGGCCCCCACGCACACACTCCAGTCCCTCCGAGAGTTGATCTTCGCCCCTCAGCGCGCCCCTCCTTACCCGGCCCCTCCCACCGGCCCCCCGTTTCCGCCCGCTTGCTAGCTACCTAGCTCGCGGTCCGTAGTCGGCTTCGTCCCTGGGGTCCCTGCTTGGGGCGGGAGAAGATGGCTGGAGGACGTCTGCTGTTGGGGGGCGACTTCCTGTCGCCGCCGCCGCTGCCCCCCCTCCCGCCGCCGCCGCTGCCGCC
>NW_016808014.1:206825-212327 GCF_001698545.2 Rhinopithecus bieti
TTTTTTTTTTTTTTTTTTTTTTTTTTTTTGTGACAATATTTCGCTTGTTTCCCAGGCTGGAGTGCAATGGCGCAATCTCAGCTCACCACAACCTCCGCCTCCTGAGTTCAAGCAATTCTGCCTCAGCCTCCCTAGTAGCTGGGATTACAGGCGTGCACCACCACGCCTGACTAATTTTGTATTTTTAGTGGAGACAGGGTTTCTCCATGTTGGTCAGGCTGGTCTGGAACTCCTGACCTCAGGTGATCGCCCACCTCAGCCTCCCAAAGTGCTGGGATTACAGGCATGAGCCACTGTGGCCAGCATTTTCTTTTGTTTTGTTTTGTTTTGTTTTTTTTGAGAGAGCCTTGCTCTGTCACCCAGGCTGAAGTGTAATGGCGTGATCTCAGCTCAGTGCAGCCTCCGCCTCCTGAGTTCAAGCCATTCTCCTGCCTCCACCTTCCAAGTAGCTGGGATTACAGGCGTGCACCACCACACCCAGCTAATTTTGTTTGTATTTTCAGTAGAGACGGGGTTTCACCACGTTGGCCAGGCTGGTCCTGACCTCAGGTGATCCGCCCACCTGGGTCTTCCAAAGCGCTGGGATTACAGGCATGAGCCATTCCGCCAGGCTCCAGCCCAAGTCTTATGAATAGGTTTTTTTTTTTAATTAGTTTTCCTTATGAATAGTTTTGAATAAACAATTTTATACTTGGAAACCTTAATCTTTGCTTAATTTTCAAATCTCAGCTTTTTTCTTTGAACTTAGTAGAACAGTTTAATATATTTTTTAAAAGTTTTATAAAAAGGCTGTGCCTGGTGGCCCATGCCTGTACTCCCAGCACTTTGGGAGCCTGAGGCGGGCAGATCACGTGAGGTCAGGAGTTTGAGACCAGCCTGGCCAACGTGGTAAAACTCCGTCTCTATCGGGCGTGATGATGGGTGCTTGTAGTCCCAGCTACTCGGGAGGCTGAGTTGGGAGAATCACTTGAACCTGGGAGGCAGGGGTTGCAATGAGCCGAGATAACATCACTGCACTTCAGCTTGGGCGCCAGATCGAGAGTCTGTCTCAAAAAAAAAAAAAAAAAGTTTGTAAGCATCTATTGCTGAATATTTATTAAATTTCAGATGCTATTGTATATTATAGTGGTTTATGTTATTCATAGGTATGCACATATATGCACCTGTTTTGTGTCCAGAGATGTAAAACTTACAGATGTTTTTGTTCATTAGAAATCATCTTTTTATGTGCTAGATGTGATGGGATAGTTGAGTCACATCCTGGTTTCCAAAAGCTTGGTATAATATCAGCTACTTTTGAGAACCATAGACCTCAGAATTTTGGGATTCTTTCTTTTTCTTTTGAGACAGTCTTGCTCTGTCACCCAGGCTGGAGTGCAGCCTGCGATATCAGCTCACTGCAACCTCTGCCTCCCGGGTTCAAGCGATTCTCCTGCCTCAGCCTCCTGTGTAGCTGGGTCTACAGGCGCACACCACCACGACTGGCTAATTTTTGTATTTTTAATAGAGACAGGGTTTCACCATGTTGTCCAGGCTGGTCTTGAACTCCTGGCCTCAAGTGATCTACCTGCCTCGGCCTCCCAAAGTGCTGGGATTACAGGCGTGAGCCACCATGCCTGGCCTGGTTTTCTTTTTTAAGCATTTATAATCTAAAGGGTAACTTAGCAGACTTAAAAATATAGTACGTGTGCATCTTTAAAAAATTACTATATTAGACTTGCCTTGATGATATCTTACATTTTATTCAATAATACAAATACTGTATAGCCATTAAAACTCATGTGGTAATGATGTGGAGAAAAGGCTTATGGTACAGTAAATTAACAAAAACCCCCACTAGATTTCAAATCAACATAGGTGACCTGATATTGATGGGGAGTTATGGAAAACACAGAAAAAAACATTAAAAAATAAGCCCCAACATGGCCGGGACGCAGTGGCTCACACCTGTAATCTCAGCACCAAATTGGGAGGCCGAGGCAGGCAGATCATGAGGTCAGGAGTTCGAGACCAGCATGGCCAACATGGTGAAAGCCAGTCTCTACTAAAAATACAAAAATTAGCTGGGTGTGACGGTGCACTCCTGTAATCCCAGCTACTTGGGAGGCTGAGACAGGAGAATCACTTGAACCGAGGAGGCAGAGGCTGCAGTGAGCCGAGATCGCGCCATTGCCTGGGCAATAGAGTGAGACTCAGTCTCAAAAAAAAAATAATAATTAAAAAAAAAAACCAACATGTTGATGAAGTTATCAGTAGTTGGAGTTATTATTACTATTTTTGAGCTAGGTTCTCACTCTGTCACCCAGGCTGGAGTGCAGTGGTGTGATCACAGCTCACTGTAGCCTGCCTCAACTTCCTAGGCTCAAGTGATTTGAGTAGTTGGGATTACAGGTGTACACCACCATGTCCAGCTTTTTTTTTTCTTTTGTAGAGACAGGGTCTTGCCATGTTGCCCAGGCTGATCTCGAACTCCTGGGCTTAAGTGATCCTCTTGCCTTGGTCTCCCAGAGTGTTAGGATTACAGGTGTGAGCCACCACTCCCGGCCAGTGGTTGGGAATGTAGGTGCTTTTCTTGGTGGATTTTCTAAAATTCCTGGTGTTAAATGTGTTACTTTAAAACACACCATTAAAAAATAGGCTCTGGAGAAACTAAATAATAAAAGCTTTACTGCCTTGGCTTAATTTAAATATGTGGCACCACTTCTTTATCTTTGGATAGCTACTCTGAATAATTGTGGAAGCCTCGTGGTCTTACTAAACACTCCAGATTCATATTTACATTGTTCTTTGAATAGTGAAGTGTTGTTAGGTACTATATGGTCTTTTTCATTATTGTTCAAGCTGGCTGGGCTTCTTCAGTATTATGACTTCATAGCAAAGGACAGAGAACTGTATCAGCAACCTATGCAAAGACTTATTTTTATGGCCTATGGGTGAAGTTGAATTTTGTGGCAGATGTAATGAATAGGGTATAGTAAGTAGGTAGAGTAATTACTAATGCTGGAAGAAACCTGAGAAAAGTGAGCATGAATGAGTGAGCCCTAAGTGCATCACACCGTAAGACATATATGCCATTCGCAGTTGTACACTGTACTTGGAATCAGGCTCTAACTGAAGGTCTGGAGAATATTGACTGGAATTCAAGGTAAGTTGCCTGATTGTAGGGCCACTTTTGGTAACAGGCATGGGATTAGTAGTTTAAGATGTATAGACTCATCTCATTTTCATAGTTTTTTTTTTTTTTTTTTTTTTTTTTGAGATGGAGTTTTACTCTTGCTGCCCAGGCTGGAGTGCAATGGCGTGATCTCGGCTCACTGCAACTTCTGCCTCCCGGGTTCAAGCGATTCTCCTGTCTCAGCCTCCCAAGTAGCTGGGATTACAGGCATGCGCCATCACACCCGGCTAATTTTTGTATTTTTAGTAGAGACAGGATTTGTCTATGTTGGTCAGGCTGGTCTCGAATTTCCGACCTCAGGTGATCCACCTACNGCAGTGACAGACACGTGCAATAGAGGAGAGGAGGATGGATGATTACAGGAGATGTCTGGATTATTTTTGTTTTTGTTTTCTTTTTTGAGATGGAGTCTTGCTCTGTTGCCCAGGCTGGAATGCAGTGGCACAATCTCAGCTCACTGCAACCTCCACCTCCCAGGTTCAAGCTATTCTCCTGCCTCAGCCTCCTGAGTAGCTGGGACTACAGGCATATGCCACCATGCCCGGATAATTTTTGTATTTTTAGTAGAGATGGGGTTTCACCATGTTGGCCAGGTTGGTCTCAAACTCTTGACCTCAAGTGACCCGCCCGCCTCAGCCTCCTAAAGTGCTGGGATTACAGGCGTGAGCCACCATGCCCGGCCTTCTGGCTTGTTTAGGATTGTAATGGTGACCTTTATTATCTACACCTACACCTCTCTTCAACTAATGTATTTCTGCTCAGGGGTTTTAACTCCTGCTTACTGAGAAACCATCTGTAGCTGTGAGAAAGGAATGGGCTAAAATAGATTGGCTGATGGATTTTTTGTAATCAGAAGGATACCAGGGAGAGAAGGACATGGAGAATCCTGGAAATTTGTGTTCCATGGATGAAACTGCTTATTCCTTAGTGGGATTTACAAATGGAATCCTATTATGGTTGTTCCAGAGCAGATGGCCTCTTACATCAGTTCCAACACCTTTTATTTTGTAATCCAAGTTCAGAAGTCAGATTACAATTATTTGTTTCTATATAATGGAAAAGTTTTAATTCAGGCTGAGAGGAAGTAATTTATCTTTTCACAGATTGTTTTCTAGGAAAGATGTATGTTTATTACAGTGCTGATTTTGGTGAAAGTTGGCAACTTAGGCTGTGTCTTAGTCCATTTATGCTGCTATAACAAGATACTGAGACTTATAAAGAATTTATTTCTCAGAGTTCCAGAACCTGGGAAATCCAAGATTAAGGCACCAGAAGGTTCAGTTGTCTGGTGGGGGCAGCTCTCTGCTCTCTGCTTCCAAGATGGTGCCTTGTTGCTGTATCTTCCAGCAACAAGGGGAGAAGAGTGTTATATCCTCACATGGCAGAAGGCAAAGGGCAAGTGACCAAACACTGTGTAAAGCCTCTTTCATCAGGGCCTTAATCCCATTCCTGAGGGAGGAGCTCTCATGGTTTAATGACCTCTCAAAGGCCCCACCCTTTAATACCATCACATTAGCCATTAAGTTTCAACACTTGAATTTTGAAGAGGACACACTCAAACCATAGCAGGCTGAATTTAATCTAATTATAAAATAACAAATCAGCTTAAAATGTAGGCTCCAAGGAAATGATTTTCACTAAGTTGGGACAAAAGGAAGAGCTTCATTCATTTATGTATTTAATTCAACAAATATATCTAGAGTGCCTACAGGATCAAGGTGTAGGTGCTAAGAGCAAGACAGATGAGTTCCCTGCTTTCATGTAACTGATATTCTAGTGGAATACAGCAAGAATATAAAAGGAAAGAAAGTGGTTTTCTCTGTTGTCCTGGAATTGATTACAAGCTGGGGGGGGAGAAATAGCCCTATATAAAACTAAATGTGCCACCAGCAGTAGGACCACCGGATGAGGTGGCTTTGACTCAGTGCCCTCTTTAACTCTCTAATGACATATTTCTAACTATATGACACCTTATGCGTAGGGGTGTATTGGACTGAGAAGAGCAGAAGATAACAGCACTTTTCAGTTTCAGAATTCTTTATTTCCATGTCTGTCTTTCTCTATGGTGGGCATTCATGTTTATTGAGGTAATGTTAGTCTCTGAACCACCAAATCAAAGAATATAGTACTACGAAGGAAGGTTAGAGATAATAAATTCAAGTAATGATTGTATGAGTGAGAAAAACAAGGCCACAGAGGTGAAATGACTTGCCGAAGGTTGTAGAGATAGTTGTTGGCAACGATGAGATGAGAATTTAGGTCACCTGACTCCTCTCATCTAGTGCTCCCCCAGTCATTTGCCTTTGCACCGCCCTCTTTTTTCTTTT
>NW_016808014.1:215665-219467 GCF_001698545.2 Rhinopithecus bieti
TTTTTTTTTTTTTTTTTATCAGGAAGGATGAGAAATTCTGGAATATGATCATGTCAATTTTGGCCAGTTCAGTTCCAGGAGTGACTGTAACAGATGCAGAAAAATAGGATTGTCTACTCCTGCCCTTAATTATTGAACATGGCATTCAGTGTGATATACTTTGCTCTCATCACATACATTTATTTTGTCTTCTGTAGGTTAGAATAATTTCTGCCTCCAGAGATAATGATTAGGAGGAACTGGTTACAACTGAGGAACCCTTAGTTATTAAACAAGTCAGATAAATCTACTTGACCTTTGCCCAACAATGTTCTTGAGTTCAAAAGTTACCTTTATCCTATAATCATAAGTCTCCATCATATCACAGAAGGCTGTTGGGAATCTGAATCCTTAAAATAAAATAAAACAAAACTTGAATGAGGGTAACCGTCCTTTGTGTTAATAAATCTTCCCACTAGAATGGAAGCTTCCTTAGGGATAGGGATTTTGCTTTCTTGTTTACACCTTTATCCTCAGTGCCTAGAAGATTGCCTGCTAAATAATAGCTGCTCAATAAATGTGTGTGGAGTGAATGGATGTATACAGCTTTATGATGTATAACACATTTTAAATATTTACTATTTCATTTCCTACAACCTTGGGGATCAGGTGGCGTCTCATTTTTACTGCTAAATCAGTGGAGGCCAAGAAGTTAAGTGATGTGTCCAAGGTCTTACAGCTGGGGCTAGGACCCAGGTCTTCTGATGCCCAGACTGATGCTCTTTCCACTGAATCACAGCTGCCATATTTGGGAAGGATGGATCATGAGTGAAAGCAAGTAACTGACATAAGCCACATCACTATATCTCAGGATTTAATTCCAAGAACAACACCCTTGTACATAAGCAGGGCATTAAAAACACAAAGTAGGCCAATGGTAGTTGGTGTTAAAGGCTCAACCATTGCAGGCTGTTGTGTGTGCACACAGGTCCATCTGTGGATACTATGTATGCTATAGTCACCATGTTACATTGTAGCTAAGTCAGTTTAGTTAATACAAGAATTGCCATTACATTATCAAATAGCTTAACTGAAAAGTAATGTTTGCATTGTATCTGATAGTTTCCATATAGGAAAAAGGGAAGGGCCAATGAAGAATCTTGGAAGCTAGGGACCAAGTGCAAGTGCAGTCTTCCACTTTAGATGGGCTTTATGTTACCTCTCATCTGCAGGTGGGTAAAACTTGTGTTCCAATACTTGTTGATGTAATGTAGATGTTGGCAGAGTTCTTGTTTTCTGTGACAGAATACTCTTCTCTCAAGTGAACTGCAGAATACATGGTGAAATAGCTTTCTAAACTTAAATTGTTAATTCTTTTTTTTTTTTTTTTTTTTGAGACAGTCTTGCTCTGTCGCCCAGGCAGGAGCGCGGTGGCATGATCTCGGCTCACTGCAACCCCCACCTCCTGTGTTCAATCTATTCTCATGTCTCAGTCTCCTGAGTAGCTGGGATTTGCGGGCATGCACCACTACACCTGGCTCATTTTTGTAATTTCGGTAGAGACGGGGTTTGCCATTTTGGCCAGGCTGGTCTCGAACTCCTGGACTCAAGTGATCCGCCCGCCTTGGCTTCCCAAAGTGCTGGGATTACAGGAGTGAGTCACTGCACCTGGCCTTAAATTGTTGATTTGTTGCTCAAGGTTTATCACTTGACTTTTGGAACAGGCTGTGAACCAATAGCAAAGAGGAATTTCCTTGCTCTTTTTTCCCTCTGGCAAAATGTTTTGTGTTCCATTTTACTTGGGGCTGAAATAAACTTCTAGGTCAAATAAATCTTTGAAAATTCCTTCATCATAAGACCAAGCCCGGAGGAACTCAAATGTGCAGGGAAACAGAACATATTTCATTCCTTTTGGTGATGGTGGCAATTTCCACAGAACAAATTTGAGTATCTTCTTGACTCTGGAACTGGGGTTTTCAAACTTAAGTACACATCAAAATCACCTGTTAGGCTTGTTGAAACAGATTGCTGGGTCCCAGCCCCAGGGTGTCTGACTGGGTAAGTCTGAGGTGGGGCCTCACAATTTGTATTTTTGACAAGTTCCCAGGTGATGCTGATGTTGCTGATCCAGAGAACAGCACTCTCAGAACCACTGCTTTGTAGGATAAAATAAAAATGTTTCTATTCTGTTTTTTAATCATTTTCTCCCTCATTGTCCAGGCAACCAGAAAGCTCAAATGGCTAGAATTGTTTCACTTCGGTTTTGTCTGTTTTGTTCAAGTAAACAACTTAACCAAGAGTTTTTTCTGCAAGCAATTTCTAAGATTTGTGGCTAGTGAAAATTAGTTCAGTTTTCTGACCAAGTACATCTGCAGCACTTAAATAATCGTACATATGAATGCCTAAAGAACTGTGTGATTTTTACTTAAAATTGTAGATAGTGTCTTTATATTTAATAAAGCAGTTTGATTAACTGGGGCATTTAGTTTTCCAGTCGTTGATCAATAAGATTAGAAGGAGAATCCTGGCCTACTATTTACCTTTGATGAGACATTAATTAATAGATAAAATATACCTTAAAATGAAACCAGCTTTGCTCCCTTATTTGTCTCTTCCTGGTTGATACAAGACTGTGTTTGGAAGGTAGATGCTGGCTGGGCTCATGTTGCAAAACTGTGCACATAGTAGGGAGAGTGCAGCAATCACTAATGAAATGGGTATGGGAGCTTTTGAAAGATTATCAGTAATCTGGGTATATGTTATTCACTTATGACGTCAGGAGTCTTATTAATTGTTGTTGTTGTTGTTTTAATAGAGATGGGGTTTCCCTGTGTGGCTCAGGCTGATCTTGAACTCCTGAGTTCAAGTGATCCACCCGCCTTGGCCTCCCAAAGTGCTGGGATTACAGGAGTGAGCCACAGTGCCTGGCCCGAGTCTTTTTTTCTTTTCTTTTCTCTTCTCTTTTTTTTTTTTTTTTTTTTTTTTTTTTTTTTTTTTTGTGACAATATTTCGCTTGTTTCCCAGGCTGGAGTGCAATGGCGCAATCTCAGCTCACCACAACCTCCGCCTCCTGAGTTCAAGCAATTCTGCCTCAGCCTCCCTAGTAGCTGGGATTACAGGCGTGCACCACCACGCCTGACTAATTTTGTATTTTAGTGGAGACAGGGTTTCTCCATGTTGGTCAGGCTGGTCTGGAACTCCTGACCTCAGGTGATCGCCCACCTCAGCCTCCCAAAGTGCTGGGATTACAGGCATGAGCCACTGTGGCCAGCATTTTCTTTTGTTTTGTTTTGTTTTGTTTTTTTTGAGAGAGCCTTGCTCTGTCACCCAGGCTGAAGTGTAATGGCGTGATCTCAGCTCAGTGCAGCCTCCGCCTCCTGAGTTCAAGCCATTCTCCTGCCTCCACCTTCCAAGTAGCTGGGATTACAGGCGTGCACCACCACACCCAGCTAATTTTGTTTGTATTTTCAGTAGAGACGGGGTTTCACCACGTTGGCCAGGCTGGTCCTGACCTCAGGTGATCCGCCCACCTGGGTCTTCCAAAGCGCTGGGATTACAGGCATGAGCCATTCCGCCAGGCTCCAGCCCAAGTCTTATGAATAGGTTTTTTTTTTTAATTAGTTTTCCTTATGAATAGTTTTGAATAAACAATTTTATACTTGGAAACCTTAATCTTTGCTTAATTTTCAAATCTCAGCTTTTTTCTTTGAACTTAGTAGAACAGTTTAATATATTTTTTAAAAGTTTTATAAAAAGGCTGTGCCTGGTGGCCCATGCCTGTACTCCCAGCACTTTGGGAGCCTGAGGCGGGCAGATCACGTGA
>NW_016808014.1:222659-232653 GCF_001698545.2 Rhinopithecus bieti
ACCCAGGCTGGAGTGCAGTGGTGCTATCACAGCTCACTGCAGCCTTGACCTTCCCTGCTGAAGTGATCCTCCCACCTCAGCCTCCCAAGTAGCTGGGACTCCAGGCATGGGTCACCATGCCTGGCTATGTTTTTTGTTTTTTTATTTTTTATTTTTGAAATGATGGTGTTTTGCCATGTTGTCCAGGGTGGTCTTGAATTCCTGGCTTCAAGTGATCTGCCCACCTCCACCTCTCAATGTGCTGGGATTACAGGCATGAACCACTGTGCTCAGCCAGGAGACATTTTTTTTATTGTATATTTTAAAGCTTTGTCTTAAAATTTCAAACACACAAAAATAGAAAAGAGTTTAATGAATCCCGTGTACCCATCACTCAGCAATCATCAGCAGTCTGCCATACTACCCTTCTTCCTTCATCTATTCTGCCCTAGCTTTTTGTGGGCACTAGTCTGGAGTATATTTTTTAAAATCATGACAATATTTCACCTGTACATTCTTCAGTACACATCTGTATCAGATAAGAATTTTAAAAAATAGAGTCACCATACCATTATTCATATTCAACAAAATTAACAGTAATTTCTTAAAAATCACCCAATGCCTTTCATGTCATTTTCTTCATTTGTCTCAAATGTCTTTTTACAGCTTGTTTGATTCATTCATGATACAAAGTCTATACAGTGTATTTGATTGATCCATCTCCTTTAACCTATAGCCACTCCCTCTTTTATTTTCATTCTACAGTATTTATTTGATGAGGAGACTGGGCTGTCACATACTGTTCCCTCATTCTGGAGTTGGATAGTTCCATTCTTGTGGTGTTTCACATGTTTCTGGGAGTCAGGAACTTGATTAGGTTCAGGTTTAATTCTCTGGAGAGCCATAATGCTTTCTAGATAGTGCCGTGATGTTCTATTGTATCACATCGTGGGGTACATGTTTGGTTGTCCCACTTTTAGTGATATTAAGATGATAAAGTCCCCGATCAGCTTTTAAACTGAAATTTTCTTGAGATAATTATAGATTCACATGCAACTGTAAGAAATAATACAAAGAGATGGCCGGGCACGGTGGCTCATGCCTGTAATCCCAGCACTTTGGGAGGCTGAGGCTGGTGGAGAGGTCAGGAGGTTGACACCAGCCTGGCCAACATGATGAGACCCTTGTCTTACTAAAAATACAAAAATTAGCCCCGCATGGTGATGCGTGCTTATAGTCCCAGCTACTTGGGCGACTGAGGCAGGAGAATCACTTGAATCCAGGAGACGGAGGCTGTGGTGAGCCGAGATCACGCCATTGCATTCCAGCATGGGTGACAGAGCGAGACTCTGTCTCAAAAAAAAAAGTTCCTTTTTGTCTCAAGTAGTGTTTCATAGTGTATATGTACCAGAATCTAACTATTCACCTGTTGAAGGACATCTGGGTTGATTGTAGTTTTGGGCTGTTACAAATAAAGCAGGTTTTTGTGTGAACATAAGTTCTCATTTCTCTGGAGTAAATGTCCAAGAGTGTAATTGCAATTGCTGGATCAAGTGGTAACTGATTTTTTTTTTTCTTTTTTTTGGAGGCGGAGTTTCATTCTTGTTGCCCAGGCTGGGGTGCAGTGGTGCGATCTTGGCTCGCCTCCTGGGTTCAAGCGATTCTCCTGCCTCAGCCTCCCGAGTAGCTGGGATTACAGGCATGTGCCACCAAGCCTGACTAATTTTGTCTTTTTAGTAGAGACGGGGTTTCTCCATGTTGGTCAGGCTGGTCTCAAACTCAGGTGATCCGCCCACCTTGGCCTCCCAAAGTGCTGGGATTACAAGCGTCAGCCACCGCACCCAGTCTAATGTTTGGTTTTTTTTTTTTTTTTTTTTTTGTCTTTTTTTTGGAGCGGAGTTTGCTCTGCCGCCCAGGCTGGGAGTGCAGTGGCCGGTCTCAGCTCTGCCAGCCTCCGCCTCCGGTTCACGCCATTAAATCCTGTCTCAGCCTCTCCGAGAGTAGCTGGGCTACAGGCGTCCCGCCTCGTCGCGCCGCTAGTTTTTGTTTTTTGTTAGGAGGGTTTCAGGGGTGTTTAGCCAGGATGGTCTCGATCTCCTGACCTTGTGATCGCCCGTCTCGGCCTCCCAAAGTGCTGGGTTCAGCTTTAGCCACCGTGCGGCATGTTGGTTTATAAGAGCTTACCAAACTTTTCCGAGACTGACTGTATAATTTTACATTCCCAGCAGCAATGTCTGAGTGATCCAGTTTCTTCTCATTTTTGCCAACATTTGGTATTGTCACTTTTTTTTTTTGGGAGACGGAGTCTTGCTGTGTCACCCAGGCTGGAGTGCAATGGCACAATCCCGGCTCTCTGCAACCTCTGCCTCCCAGGTTCAAGCGATTCTATTGCCTCATCCTCCTGAGGAGCTGTGATTATAGGCACATGCCACCACACCAAGCTAATTTTTGTATTTTTAGTAGAGATGGGATTTCACCGTGTTGGTCAGGCTGGTCTTGAACTCCTGACCTCGTGAATCACCCGTCTTGGCCTCCCAAAGTGCTGGGATTACAGGCGTGAGCTACCGTGCCCAGCCATTGTCACTTTTTTATTTTGGCCATTCTAATAAGTGTATAGTGATACCTCATTGTGATTTTTAAATTGCATTTCCCTGGTGGCTAGTGATGAACATCTTTTCATGTGCTTATTTGCAATCTGTCTATCCTCTTTGGTGAAATATTTTGTTTATGTCTTTTGTTCATTTTTTAATTTGAATTTTTTTTTTTTAACTATTGAGTTTTAGGTACTAGTCTTTTGTCAAGTGTGTGGTTTACAACTATTTTCTCCCAGTCTTCAGCTTGACTTTTCATCCTCTTCACAGTCTTTCAAGAGCAAAAATTTTTATTCTTTTTTTTTTTTTTTTTTTTTTTTCCCCCTTTCCCATCTTTTAAAAAAAAAAATTTTTTTTTTTTTTTTTTTTTTTTTTTTTTTTTTTTTTTTTTTTTTTGAGACGGAGTCTCACTCTGTCGCCCAGACCCAGACTGGAGTGTAGTGGCGCGATCTCGGCTCACTGCAACCTCCCGGGTTCAAGTGATTCTCCTGCCTCAGTCTTCCAAGTAGCTTGGACTGCAGGTGTGTAGCACCATGCCCAGCTATTGCTTTTTTTCTATTTTTGTAGAGATGGGGTGTTGCCATGTTGGCCAGGCTGGTCCTGAACTCCTGACCTCAAGTAATCCACCTGCCTTGGCCTCCCAAAGTGCTGGGATTACGGGAGTGAGCCACCACACCCAGCCAAAACTTTTTAATTTCAATGAGGTCCATTTTATCACCAGTTTCTTTATGGATCATGCTTGCTATCAAGCCTAAGAACTGTTTGCCTAGCTCTAGATCCCACAGATTTTCTCCTGTGTTTTTTTCAATAAAAGTTTCGTAGTTTTACATTTAGGTTTATGATGCATTTTGAGTTAGTTTTTTGTAAGGTGTGAAGTTTAGGTTGTAGAGTTTTGTTTTTTTTGTTTTGTTTTGGTTTTTGTTTTGCCTATGGATGCCCACTTGTTCCGGTGCCATTTGTTGAGAAGGCTATCCTTCCTCCATTGAATTGCCTTGGCACCTTTGTCAGTAATCAGTTGAGAATATTTGCTTGGGTCTGTGAGTTCTTCCCCCATTAGCTTTTCACCTAATAGATTTAGCAGCCATTGATTGATTGATTCATTGGTTGATTTTTTTTTTTTTTTGAGATGGAGTCTAGCTCTGTCACTCAGGCTGGAGTGCAGTGGCATGATCTCGGCTCGCTGCAGCCTCTGCCTCCCAGGTTCAAGCAGTTTTCCTGCCTCAGCCTCCTGAGTAGCTGGTATTACAGGTGTCCACCACCATGCCCGGGTAATTTTTGTATTTTTAGTAGAGATGGAGTTTCACCATGTTGGCCAGGCTGTTCTCGAACTCCTGACCTCAAGTGATCCACCTGCTTCGGCCTTCCAAAGTGCTGAGATTACAGGTGTGAGCCATCATACCCGCCTGATGATTGTTTTTTATTTTATTATAGGTTACGAAATGGTAGTAGTCCATCGTTCCTTCATTTATTAGCTGGAATGCTTCTCTAAAAGATATTTTCCTCATCATCTCTTTGGTTGCTCTAAGTACAGTTTATACAGGAAAATGCAGGATAAATGTTTGCTTTCTTCCTTTCATATTTACCTGTTTGCAGAATAATGACATGGTTCCTTCCATCCTTCAAAGGTGACCAATAATAGTTTGTAAGTATCATTATGAACTAATGGAGTTTCAACGTATTTGATGTGTTTCAATCCATTGCCATCATTGTTCTTATCGATATTTTAGTTGGCTCACTTTGCCAGTATGAGTCTATTCAGATTGGCTTCCAAGTCCATTTGACACAACCCCTTTGATCTTTGACAGATTCCTTGGTTTTAGGTGCTAGAAGATTTCTCAGGCTCACCTTAGACATTTCCTGCCACAGACTTAGCCACTTCTCTAAGGACCCTGATTCCATTTCAAGAGAAATGGTGGAGACCACAATCAAAACAAATCATGAATTTATACTGATATTTTCAATTCAAATTAAAGATAAGGTTTTTGCTAAAATTTTTTGAGTTTATATTTGTATGTCTTATGCTGAAAAAATCTTGATTTCCTAATTAGTAACATAATTATTCATTTGATGGGTAAATATTTTAGGGCCGATTCTTTGGTTTTATAGCCAAAATACCCTGTTGATAAAGTCTTGTGGGAGCAATTATAAGACTGGCTTATTTTGAAGCTTTTTTAAAAAGACATCCTTACCTGTTTTAACTGTAGATTATATTAACTTAAATAGGTATAGCCCACGCCTGATGGAAAAAATTCTCCAAATGGCTGAAGGTATTGATATTGGGGAGATGCCTTCATATGATCTGGTGCTGTCCAAGCCTTCCAAAGGTCAAAAACGCCACCTCTCAACATGTGATGGTGAGTATACTTGTTTCTGAAAGGTGGGATTTGAAGAAACAACATGGCTTTAAAAAATGATATGAGTGTGGTATATGATTTCAAATAACATTGGTAATATTAGTTCTTACAGGTAAAAGAGTTTTAGCTTTTAGTTATATACAATTTTTTGAGTATGCTAAATAGAATTGAAAACTAAGACTATTGAAATCATGTTATTATGCAGTCCTTGAAATTTATGCCATGGAACCGCCCTCTAAATAAAATCTTATACTGTGATCACTTGAGCATCTAAGTCCCTAAATCCTCTTGGATGGGTCCGGAATGGACGAGCTTTCTACTGAGCAGTGTTACAGGGAGGAAGCTCTAGTGTCTAGTATAGCCTCATCAGAGTTCTTCTATAGCTTTAAATTTGGCATCTCACATAAATCATTAGTTTCCAGCTGTTGTTTGTTCTAGAAAGAAAATAGAGCAAACACCCTTTTGTGATGAATGGGTCAGAGCTGAGGTTTTGAAGTTGAAAACTTTTGATCATTCTTTTCTTTGATTTTAGTCACAACTATGTAAAGCACCATCACAGAGTCACTCACCTCTGATACAAAAGAGAAAGGCTTTGTAACTGCCTCTGCTCATCATCTGCCTTGCATTAGAGCCATCTTTCCCATTTTCTTTCCCATTTTCAATCCTTAAGTGAGCTTTTCAGCATGGGTGGTATGAGATTGTACTGGAACAATCTTCCAGTCCACTTCACCTTCCAGCACAAGTGAAGAGTATACTTCACCTGTGCTTTAGCTCATTTGATGCAAAAGCAGCTACCAGTAATGTGTGGTGGTGACCTGCATACTTGACTCAATGGTATATTTTCTATCAAGGGTCTTCCCGTACATGTGGAAAGACAGGGAACATCCCTCCTTATGCTGGAATCTTACATTGATAATTGAGTCCCTTCACCCAAATGATGTGAAGTTTTTGTGATGGAAGTATCTCGTACCAACAATGCAGCTTGCAAATAATATGGTTGGTACTATTTTCCTGTTTGGTTCTTTTGAAATATTCCCATTTTAATGAATTGTAAATTTCACTCATTCTATAGGTCAAAATCCTCCTAAAAAGCAAGCCGGTTCCAAATTCCATGCGAGACCTCGTTTTGAGCCTGTACATTTTGTAGCTAGTAGTTCAAAAGATGAAAGACAGGAAGATCCTTATGGCCCTCAAACAAAAGAGGTAAATGAACAAACACATTTTGCCAGCATGCCAAGAGACATCTACCAAGATTATACTCAAGACTCTTTCAGTATACAAGATGGGAATTCTCAGTATTGTGATTCATCAGGATTCATTCTCACAAAAGACCAGCCTGTAGCAGCCAACATGTATTTTGACAGTGGGAACCCTGCCCCAAGCAGCACATCACAGCAGGCAAACTCTCAGTCAGCTCCTGAGCCTTCACCATCACAGACATTTCCCGAGTCCGTGGTAGCCGAGAAGCAGTATTTTATTGAAAAATTAACGGCGACAATCTGGAAGAACCTTTCTAATCCAGAGATGACTTCTGGATCTGATAAAATTAATTATACATATATGTTAACTCGTTGTATTCAGGCGTGTAAGACAAATCCTGAGTATATATATGCTCCTTTAAAGGAAATTCCTCCTGCCGACATCCCCAAAAATAAAAAACTTCTAACTGATGGCTATGCTTGTGAAGTTAGATGCCAAAATATCTACTTAACTACAGGTTATGCTGGCAGCAAGAATGGGTCCAGGGATCGAGCTACAGAACTAGCTGTAAAACTCTTGCAGAAACGTATTGAAGTTAGAGTTGTCCGGCGGAAATTCAAACATACGTTTGGAGAGGACCTCGTGGTGTGTCAGATTGGCATGTCCTCCTATGAATTTCCTCCAGCTCTGAAACCACCAGAAGACCTGGTGGTGCTGGGTAAAGATGCTTCTGGGCAGCCAGTTTTTAATGCTTCCGCCAAACACTGGACCAATTTTGTCATTACAGAAAATGCAAATGATGCAATTGGTATCCTTAACAATTCTGCCTCATTCAACAAGATGTCAATTGAATACAAATATGAGATGATGCCAAATCGCACATGGCGTTGTCGAGTGTTTTTACAAGATCACTGCTTAGCTGAAGGTTATGGAACCAAGAAAACAAGTAAACATGCAGCTGCCGACGAGGCTTTGAAAATTCTTCAAAAAACACAGCCCACTTATCCATCTGTCAAAAGTTCACAGTGCCATACAGGCTCTTCACCCAGAGGATCTGGAAAGAAGAAAGATATAAAGGATCTTGTAGTTTATGAGAATTCTTCAAATCCCGTGTGCACGCTGAATGACACAGCTCAGTTTAACCGAATGACAGTTGAGTATGTCTATGAAAGGATGACAGGCCTCCGCTGGAAATGCAAAGTGATTCTAGAGAGTGAAGTAATTGCAGAAGCAGTTGGGGTGAAGAAAACTGTCAAATATGAAGCTGCTGGGGAAGCTGTGAAAACCCTCAAAAAGACCCAGCCAACTGTCATTAACAACTTGAAGAAAGGAGCTGTTGAAGATGTGATTTCAAGAAATGAAATTCAGGGCCGCTCAGCAGAGGAGGCTTACAAACAACAAATCAAAGAAGATAACATTGGAAATCAGCTTCTGAGAAAGATGGGTTGGACTGGTGGTGGTTTAGGTAAATCTGGTGAGGGCATACGGGAGCCTATCTCAGTCAAAGAGCAGCATAAGCGGGAAGGGCTTGGTCTGGATGTAGAGAGGGTGAATAAAATTGCCAAGAGAGATATTGAACAGATCATCAGAAACTATGCCCGCTCCGAGAGCCACACAGATTTGACTTTCTCTAGAGAGCTGACTAATGACGAACGGAAGCAAATACATCAGATTGCCCAGAAGTATGGTCTTAAGAGTAAGTCTCATGGGGTGGGCCATGATAGGTACCTGGTGGTAGGTAGAAAAAGACGGAAGGAAGACCTACTAGATCAGCTCAAACAGGAAGGCCAAGTGGGCCATTACGAGCTTGTTATGCCTCAAGCAAATTGAGATCTTACTAATTTATTTTGTAAATGCCTAATGAGGCAGATTTTTGAATTAAATGCTACATGTTCCGGTTGCAGAGTATATTCATAAGATGTCTCACCTTGTTCATTTCACATAGTGGTTTATTAGATATTGGAACCTAAAGAATTCTGTCCACTTGTATTAGCTTAATCCAGCAGATGATATTGTGCAGTTACTGTTTGTGTCTTTGATATTGCTGTGTCCCTCAGATTTTAGTAGTTTGACAAGCAAGAACACATATCCAAATGGAATTTTACCCCGAGAAATTCTCATTTTAAAGGGCATAGCACAGCAACCTGCAACAATATGTAAACTTGATATTGACTACAATAAAAATCCAGTCTTAATTCCAGATTTACTGAAAATGTCAGATCATTTTGTATTAATCTATTTTCATCCTTGTGTGAAGCCAGTTATAGAATGTTTAACAATAAATTGTGCTGTACACGTAAATGTCCTTACCAACTAAATGATGTAAAAGTTTCTTAAAGTAATTTTAGTGTTCATTTATTTATAACTTCTACCATGTGATTTCCGGAATATTGGAAGTGATTTACTGTATCTTGTGATATATGGGTTTTAACAAATTCTAGTCTTCACGCTGAGAGAGCACTACTTGAGAGAGCAGTTGAAAGTTTCAAAAACTTTGGTTCAATCTGAAGAAAGGAAGCTTGAACTGTTTGTTCTTGGTGCCTTGCAGAGAGACTCACAGCAACTCTCCATTATAGCTTTCACACAGTTTGGATGTGCAGCACATCCAAGACAACCACAGCTGTGGTAGAGCTTGGTAAAAGACTGAAGATACATTGGTGCTTTGATGAAAAGGTCAGTTAGCTGGTCCCTCTCTCAAAAAGCTTATTAAGCCTGAAAAGCCAACTTTGTAACATATTTAAAACTGCTATTTTCGCTTATTTCTGGAATGTAAAAAAAAAATGTATAAAAAGAATTAGTGTATGCTTCCTGAATAAAAAGGAGCCAAAGTTGATCAGAATGGTGGCGTGCTCATTTCCGGGCAGCAGCCTTGTAGCAGCACTGGGTCCTTGGAGAAGGGAAGTGGTGTTTGCACAGAATAGTTCAGCACCCAGAGCACATGGGGATGAATGTCCGGATTTAACAGATAGGAATCAGTCAACTATCACTTTTTTCCTGTGGGCCAACATGCTGGCTTCAACCAAATCTTAGGCTGCTCCCTTTTATGTGATTTTGTTTTTGTATCTCAGGTAAATCAAGTATAACCTCATAAAAGCACAGGTGAATTTACCACTGATCATTAGACACCTCTAATGAAATGATCTTCGGGACAATTAGGTGGTTTACAGTGCTTGAAAACATTTAGCACCATGCTTGACATGTAATTGGCCAACAAGAAATCATAATTTCCTTTCCCCTGTTTTTTTGTTTGTTTTTTTGTTTGTTTCTTTGTTTGTTTCTTTGTTTTTGAGATGGAGTTTCACTCTTACTTGCCCAGGCTGGAGTGCAATGGTGCGGTCTCGACTCACTGCAGCCTCCACCTCCTGGATTCAAACGATTCTGCTGTGTCAGCCTCCCAAGTAGCTGGGATTACAGGCACCCACCGCCACGCCTGGCTAATTTTTGTATTTTTAGTAGAGACGGGATTTCACCATGTTGACCAGGCTGGTCTTGAAGTCCTAACCCTCAGGCGATCTGCCCACCTCGGCCTCCGAAAGTGCTGGGATTACAGGCTTGAGCCAACGAGCCCGGCCCTGTTTTTTATATTTTACATTAAGCAGCTGCCCACTGTAGTTAATGCTTAAAAAATACAAAGGGATTAGCCTTTACACCTGGATCTCTGTAACTGGTAATCATCTACAGTAACTAACCAGTGTGATAATGGTTTTCCATTAACCGTCTTCCTACAGTGCATAGCCTTTCTTAATGTAGGTAGGAAATGAGGTGTACATTTTATTTTGGCACTTCATATTAACATTGGCAAAAGAACTAAGCAAAATATTTATAGATATTATAGGATTACAATTTTTTTTTTTTTTTTTTGAGACAGGG
>NW_016808014.1:233039-234988 GCF_001698545.2 Rhinopithecus bieti
TTTTTTGAGACAGGGTCCCACTCCGGTTACCCAGTCTGGAGTGCAGTGGCGCAATCTCAGCTCACTGCAACCTCCACCTCCCGAGTAGCTGGGACTACAGGTGCACACCACCTGGCCTGGCTAATTTTTTGTATTTTTAGTGGAAATGGGATTCTGGTCTCAAGCACCTGGAGTTACGCAGCCCACCCTCTTCAGCCTCCCAAGGTGCTAGGATTACAGGCACGAGCCACTACACCTGGGCTACAATTTTGTTTTGTTTTTCATTTACAAGGTTCATACCAGCCTTCAGAAGCTATGGTTGAATTTGTTAGAAAAAACCTGCCTTCAATTCTCTGAGTAAGAGTGGCTTTGGGATTAAGGGATATGAAAAGTTGACTGATTACTCTCTTTAAATTTCTTTTTCCCCAAATGATTTTGAGGCAGGGAAAGGTAGGGGAATGTTAAATGTGAATCTGGTTTGTCTAGGTGAGTCCAACAGAACAGAATGTTAAGGTAGTTACAGTTAGGGAAGGCTCCCAAATAATTGCGCCAAGTAGATACAAATTTGGTTACTGGATTTGACGGGCCAGATTGCCTAACTTCTTAGGATCTGTGATACTGATACAGAATTAGAGCAAAATCACCTAAAACTTGCTTGAGGATAAAATAATGTTGAGAATGGCGTTGGCATGAATGAGCTGCTGACAAGCTTGATGTTGTTCCATTTTGTCCCCTTTCAGTTGGTTACTATATTTTCCCTTTCTTTGAAATGTAGTCATTCTTAACCCAGAAACCTTCTATAAAATCTGCACAGGTACATGAGCAATTTCAAATTTTATTTGGTTACTTGTTTTTTATACTGAAGAACTAACCGTGCTTTCCATTTTATATCTAGCTTTTAGTGTCACAGATGTACTTTTTGGATTTTTTTCCTCCCCTTTGATTGCAAAATGAATGGAAATATCATGCCTTTTGTTGGGATTCTTTTTTAGTAGTATACAATGCATTCTCTTTGCTATGAGTAACCCCTGAAGCTGGAGATGGGTCCTAAATAAAGGATTCTAATTGCAGCTTTGGTTCTTCATCATACCTCCTTCTCCACATCAGCACATGCAGAATTGAAAAGTTCAACCCTGACTGCCATTTGAAAAAGGGACCGTGCAAATTTGTTTTCATTAACTTTGTTATCATACATGTAGCCTGTGGTGTTTAAAGGGAGAAAGAGGCAATTAGCATAAAATGTTCAAATGAATGGTTTGTGGTGCCTTTGACCATGCATATGTTGTTTTGGGAGGTCAGCTTGTTGGCTCTGTTGTAAGGTTTTAAACAGATTATCCTATGAAAGAGATTGGGTATAGTGTTTCTCAGGAGGTGTACAAAAGAAAAAAGTTATTAAACCTGACCATTCTGAGTCTCGCCTTACATTTTTTCAGGTATGATTAACAGTGTCAATATTTAAAGCACTCAGCCACATAGCAGGATGAAAAAGTTAATGTAAAACTAATCCACCAAATAGAAAAATTTAATGTGGTTCTACTTTGAAGCAGAAATGGACTTGAGGGAAAATAGTAAGCAAATTGAAGGACATTGCTACTAGGTGAAACAATCCAAGTAATGTGGTAATTAGTGCAGATTGTACTCCATACTGAGGCTTCAAGTACCATGTCTTAAAAGATGAGTGGGATACATGCAACATAAGGACTTAACTTCATTTAGCCCCATCCACCCAACCAAACAAGTACCAAGAGGTGGTAGTTTTTACAAAGTCATTGTCCTTGCCTCTTTAAAATGAGATGGGTTGCTCCTCAGAAGAAAGCAGAGTTGTTTAATCAAAGTGATCGAGGACATCTGTACTCCCAAACTTTACATAGGATTTAAAATACCATCTAGACTGGGCACGGTGGCTCATACTTGTAATCCCAGCACTTTGGGAGGCCGAGGCAGGTGGATTATGAGGTCAGGAGTTCAAG
>NW_016808014.1:239307-242040 GCF_001698545.2 Rhinopithecus bieti
TTGTTTACGCTACTATTGAAATGAAATTATTTTTCTTAAATATATGTCAACCTAAGGTAGCAGGAGGCCCTAAAGCATAGTAGGTTATAAACTTACTTACAAGGCATGGACAAACTGGATCTCATTCAAGAATTGTAAGATGTGATCTGAGGAGATTATGTCCTTTAAAATATTATTTTCAATTGTTTGTTGAATACATTCAAGAAAACAATTGAGCAATGTTTTTTCCTGACTGAAATCTGTTCAAGTAAACTTAAAAGAATCAGTTACTATATGGTATAAGGTGATGCATGTTCCACTGTATTACTCTGGTCCATTTAACAAATTATTCTAAAACAACAGACCACACTTTGGTGTATTTCTTACTGGTTCCTTCAGAGTTAGCAATTTATTTCCTTTTTGTTCTCATTAAAAGGTTTATCACTGCTTAAGAAAAGAGAGAAGACAGTAATCATTCTAGGACTAGATCTGTGACAAAGCAATATCAAAAGTTTGCTTTTAGCAAGCTCATTGGAAACAATTTGCTAACAAAACTGCCCTTAGTATGAACAAGTGTCTCAAAGCTTCATAATAATATAAAATGCAACATATAGAAACATTGTATTCCTCAAACTATTGTTACTCCCTATTTTCTTTTCAAAGCCAGACCTGAAGATACTATGTATCATAACTAAGGAAAGAAAGTAAAATCTTATGGAATGGCCAAACATATGCCCTTTAGAAGTACGGAAGTATGTCCATCAGCATATACTTCACCTTTATCACCACCTGGTCATAAATCTTCCTCTTTCTGAGAAAGAAAGCACAGTTCTTCCTTTTCAGTATTTATTGACATTATAATATGCAAGAAAAAGCGGGAATGTGTTAGAGTTCCAAACTTTGAGTTTCCTTATGTATTATGATCTCAAGTGTAAACACACTTGGATCGATGTTGCAATCTGACCAAATTATGAGTAAGAGACGCTGCTCTAAAACTGGGAAGATGTAATAGCACATGGACATCCCAGCTACTTTAAAACCATCACTAAATATGATATCTAAAGGTAGTAAAGCAAGACATAGGGAAGCCATAAGCAAAAACAGTACAACATACTGGCTAAGAGCATGAGCTCTGCAGTCAGACAGGTCTGGGCCCAAGTCCTTGCTTTGGTACTTACTAGCTGTGAGACTTTGGGGAAGGTGTTCTCCTTGACTAAACCTTAAGTTCCTCATTTGTAAAATGAGATTAATAATAGTACCCACCACACAGCATTGTTGTGAGGTTTAAATGAGAGAAATATGCATAGTGCCACAAAGTTAAGTGCTCCAAAACCATGAGCAACTATTTTTGCTATAATAATTCTAAAGTTTCACATCTCTAGACTCAGCTGAAGGAGGCAAAACCCAAAAATCAGAACTTAACTATCAGTAAGAAATATACAGTTAAGGCATTCGGATATTAAACAGTACTTTTAGGTCTACATCAAACACTCACAGTGCAAAGCAAGTTGAGTACCTATGTTGGTGGCTCACAAGTTCCTTGACTTGAGCTTTCTGCATACACTTGCCCAGAAGTTCAACTAGGTGATCACCTAGCTACCAAAGAAGTTAATCACAAGTCTTTTAAAACAGTTCACTTAATATCTTGAGAAGTGAAGCAACCTATTTATGTCTACTTGAATATAAATTAAGACTTAACCCAAATCTTATTCAAAGTACACATTAAAAAGAGGGTGAAAACTTCACTGCACTTTTAGTCACATTAATCAGAGCCTGTTTAGTATAACCTTCAATGTAATTTCTAAGCTCTAAAACAAATGTTAAGGGAATTTAAAATCCCAGAATTAGTATTATGCAGTCTGAGACTACAGCTTACCCTCTGAATATTTAGAAGGCTAGGCTTTAAAATAACTGAAAATGTAAGCCTCACCATGGTTGTACATAATGTATACTAATTTTGTTCATCTTCCTGAGGCTAAAACATCATAAGGAAAGTATCAATTAATCCATCTATACAGGGAGACCACCAAAATTATATAAACGTGTTAAGTTTATATAATTTTGGTGTATGGCAATAAGGAATGATAAGGTTGAACTAGAGGGGGTGTATGTTCTGCCTAAAGACATTCACAAAGTCAAGTTTTGGAAAATACTGTGTTGGCCAAAGAAAACACACCTGCAGGTGTTTTCTGCCATTTGGCCACCAGTTTGTGACCCCTGAGAAGAAAGCAAAATACATATAACTTCAAAATTATTTTTGATGACTGAAAATCGATTTTTCAAGTAATATCCAAAACTCTTCATCATAGGATTTATTTATCTTTAAAATACTCTTAGTGGACTTTAGAGATTCATTTTGAAAACGATTTTATGACTCAGAAATATTTCCAAAAATTAAAAAAAATAAAAAAGATGTATACCCCAATTCTAAAGAACACATCTATTATGAAAAGCAAATACCAGTACCTTACCATGTCTATTAACAATTTTTAGATTATGTGATGAAGATTATATTCCATAACCTTTGTATTTAGCATGTATACCAAGATACTCTGATGAGGAAGCATTTCTCCCCAATGTTTTGGTAGTGTAAGCTCTTAAGAACATATTCCTCTTGCTTCAAGTGTGTGAAGTTAAACCAAAATACCCTTAAGTGTTGCTTTTCTTAAGATTTCATCACTCTAACTAGGACCTGACTGTTCCAGAAACTTCCATAACGAACGGTTTACAACGAAGAAGCAAAAGTAGTTTTGG
>NW_016808014.1:242844-249064 GCF_001698545.2 Rhinopithecus bieti
ACTGAGTGCAGAACTATCAATGTCATTTTCTGGTTGTGATAGGGTCTAGTCATTCAAGATGTTACCAAACGGGAGGATTTGGGGAGAGGACTGGGTTAAGGGTATAAAGGGTGTCTCTATTAATTTCTTGCAACTGCATATGAATCATAAAGTTTTAAAAGCAATTTACACATGTGTTTTAAAAGTTAAACTTAAATCACTTAAAAATTATGTACCTACTGGTACATGTAGTACTTTCAAGTAGGCGGGACACTGATCAAAAAGGTACAGTAAGGCTAACTTCAATTGTGAAGCTGCTTTGAAATTACTGACCATAACGTCTTGATGAAAGCACACACTGCAAATTCACTTAAAAATAAGAGAAAGAATACTGTACTCAAATGAGGCATTTAAGACCATCTTAGAGAAGTGAGGCTGACAAGCATTCAATGTCAGATTGTAGAAACCAGACAGTTGCATGCAAGGGATGCTTGCATCCACTCAACATCCAACACACATCTACCAAGCACCTGCTGACCACAATTCCTGCCCTTGGGGTAGAATTCTGAACCAGATGGTCTCTGGGGTCTCTGCTGACTATCAGCAACTGGTTGGGTTTATACTAATTCAGTGATGGAGGGCTGAATTTAGCAGAATCACAGCCCAAGCCTCAAAAATCCTTAATACCAGTGCTATGATTGCTCCTTTTAAAAAGTGACTGCCTTCCCCAGATTTTTTTTTTAAGAAAGCAAGAAGAAAGGTGCAGTTCTAGTCAAGCATACAATATCCAGAACAACCAGCTACACACTGCATTCCACTCAAGCCTTTAGCAGACAGAGACTAGGCAGAGCCAGGTTCCTAAGCAGGAGACACTTCCAGGATGAGTGGGAACCCATTCCCCAGATGATCAGGCTCCTGAAAAGTGGGTAAAGAAACTCTCTCTTACCATCCTCAAACGGGGTCCCTTCAGGCCTGCAACACAGAGAAAAATGGTCAGTTCCCACTTAAGGGGCCCCCTTCTCCCTGCTTCATCTGAGATGGCTATCCCGAGCTCTGCCACCTCCAGCACCGCTGCCGGAGTCGGAAGCCACTACAAATAGATGTCCCGGGCTCAGAGACACAGGGCAGGCCGCCGCGCCTAACCGCCACCACTCCCCGCTCCGCCCCCCTAGAACCCCAAGCGGTTCCCCCTGGCAGCGGGAACTGAGCTAATCGAGGCACAGGCTCCGGGGAGGCGCCTAGGCCCAGCCAGACCCAAACATTTTCCCCTACCCCCTCGGCCTCCGCGGGGGGCCCGCCTTGGAGGGCAGACCGAGAGGGCTCGCGTCCCCCGTTCTCTCGCCACCGCCACGAACGCAGACTCACCCGAAAATGACCGCGTTCCACACCATTATGTTGTTCTCGGACGGAGCCCCGCTGACTCCGGCTGGAGGATCCTCCTGCAACCTTCGGGAAGACAGACAGGGGTCCCCCTAGGCCGGCACTGGCGCCCGCTCCCGGCCGCTCCCCAGCCCTCCCCGCCCGGCGCGCCTCGGGACCCGCCCTGTGCCCCGGCTCGCAACCCCCGGCCTCGGCCGTCCCCTCGGTTTACCTCTTGAAGTCCCGCATGAGGCGCCGCCGAGCCGGGGTGGACATGTCGCGAGCGGGGTCAGGGGTGGGGCATACACTGGGGTCTCGGGTTCCCGCGGCGGGCGACGAGGCCGAAGACGCTGGAGAAGCTGGAGAAGGGGAGGCGGAAGCACCCAGAGGCACCGCGCTGCCTCTCCGAAGTCGAGGGTCGGTCTGGCGCCGGCTAAGCACCACCCCAGTGTAGACGGGGGCTGAACCAACCTGAGAGCAGAGAGAGGGGGGTGGAACGTCGAGCGCCGGACAGGCCGTACCAAGACGGGGCGGGGGGTGCCCGAGGAAAGTTGCTTATGTCATTAAAGCCCCGCAGGAGGCCGAGGGCGGGGCCGCGAGCTCAGAGGCGTGGGGTACGCAGGAGCCAGGGGCGCTGGCGGACCTCGTGGTGGAACGGGGTCCATCCCCACCTGCTAATTCTAAGGCAAACCCTGGGAAGTTTTCGGCTTTTTTTCTTTTTCTCTTTTGTCTTCCTTTTTTTCTTTTTCTTTTCTTTTTTGTTTTGTGACCAGATCATTCATGAGAGCGCGCGCTATGCCCGGGGAGGAGGGGGGAGAAGTTTGGAAGTCCCAAACTAGAGGACGAAGGAGTGGGCGGAGGTAAAACCGGTTCTCAAAAAGCGGCAACTCTAGGGTGCCCAATCCCTGCGGACACCGGAGATTGGGGTCGGAGGGGTGCGGAGCAGAGTGATTGGTTAAAATCACGAAAAATCAAAAGAATAAATCGGCCTTGACTATGACCGGGGGGCGGGGCGGGGCTGTGGGATTGACTGCAGGATTGGGCGCTCAACGTTTAGGCCAATGATCACCCCAGGGCAGAATGAAATGGTGTTGTATGTCCTGTGGGAGGGAATAGGAGTTTAAGCCAGGCAGAGTAGGGTTTTGTTTTGTTTTGTTTTGCTTTGGGCACTCACAATTTGGCTCTGGAACCACATTTCCCCTTGGTAGTTCAACAAGCCAAGCGGCTATTATATGTTCAGAAGAGTCCACGGTATGAGACTATCCAACTGCAGGGAGTTGCAAGGGCAGTGGGTCTGAAGTAAAAGGAACGTGGAATAGCTGCAGGTTGCAGGAAGAGTCACAGTCCGTGGACCTGCAAAAGCAGTAACAGTTTTAAAGGATAATTTTGAAAGGTCAACCCAAAATAACTTAGAAGATAGACATAATACACATTTAAAAATTATTGAAAATAGGAGAAAGGTAGGTTTGGGTTAAGTCATCAAGAGTTTTGAATGCCAAGCTAATGGATTCCTTGGAAGTCCATTGAGCAGGGAAGTGACATCATTAGAGCTGTGCTTATCAGAGATTGGTCTCAAGAGAGCAGGCAGGAGACTCTTGCAGTATCTTGGTGCGAGATACTGAACCAGGCAGTGACAGCAAAGTCGAGTAGGATATGAATGAATGGGGAGGACTTGGCAACAGGTTGAATATGGAGGCAAGAGAGAGGAAGGAATCAACAGAGGCTGAAACTCTAAGCCCCAAGATAACTGGGGATTTGAAGGTGCCATTAACAGAATTACAGAATAGAGAGAGAGGGACAAGTTTGGGAGAGGAAATTTTGGGTGGGACTTACTGAGTTTATGGGACTGGTGAGACATCCCCGTGAAGATGTCCAGAAGATATCAGATGTGCAGGAATTTGTTTCTAACATGAGAAGCAGGAGGCACTTGACAATGGTAGTGATTCTAGCTGCTGTTTAATAACAGGTACTTTCATGGTCAAGGATTTCTATCTCCCATTAACTCCAACATATCAGTTAAGGCAAGTCTCCCTAATAGCATCACATTATGGCTGTAGTAGGAAGGGGGTACAAAAATTTAAAAAAAAAACTTTTTTTCCTCTCATCTAGGAACTTGCAGTCTACTAACACACACATACACACATATGAAATCAACAAAAGCAAGATCTACAAAAGCAAGCATATTCGTTTTCATCACTGCTTAACAAATTATAAGTTGTTGGCCAAGCCCGGTTCATTGCAGTTGTAGGACTTTGGTCCCTATTTCCTTACTAGCTGCCACCTGGGAACTACTCTCAGCTCCTAGAGGCCACCTGCATTCCTTGCCACGTGGCTTACTCCATCTTCAAAGTCATCAGCAGAGAATTTCTCTCCTACCACATCCCTCTCACTCTTTGAATCTTGTTTTCAGGAAGAGCACAGTCTACTTTAAAGGCTTATCAGATTATGTCAGACCCATCCTGTGGATAATCTCCCTATCTTAAAAACATCTAATTTGGGACCTTTATTGCATCTGCTAAATTTTGTCACTGCAGAACCTAGATTAGTATTTCATTTAATAACTGGGAGAAAGTGTGCGTATATACCAAGGACCAAGAATCTTAGGGGAGGGTAACATCTTAGAAGTCTGCCTATGACAGCAACAGCAGAACCAGAACGGTTTCAGATTTCCAGTTTTTTTGTTTGTTTGTTTTGTTTTTTCAGATTTTGGAATTATTTGCATTATAAAAGTTTCAGGGTTTGGGGCATTTGGGATTTTGGATTTTCAGATTTGGGATCCTCAACTTGTAGAAGTATGTGAAACCACAGATGCTGAGAGATTGCACAGCAGAGGAATCATCATTCTGGTGGGATCAGGACAAGCTTCCTGAAATGGGTGTATTTCAATTTTGTTTCAAAAGAGATGAAAGCAGAGCTTGAGAGAGAAGAACTTAAGCAGTTTATATGAGGGCAATGGCACAGACAAGGGCATGGAGCTAAACCATATTCTGGGAATAGTGGGCAGATGAGCTTGGCTAATGGAGAGATTCTTGGCTGGGGAATGATGAGAACACAACTAGGAAAAGTGAGTGACAGAAGTTGATTAAATGCCCTCAAATGCGAGGTTGGGGAATTTAGGCAGCTTTTATAGGTGTCTGAGCATGAGAGAGATGCATTGAAAATATCCTTTTGAGGCCAGTCACGGTGGCTCATGCCTGTAATCCCAGCACTAGGGAGGCTGAGGCAGGTAGATCACCTGAGGTCAGGAGTTCAAGACTAGACTTGCCAACATGGGGTAACCCCATCTCTATTAAAAATACAAAAAAATTAGCTGGGCGTGGTAGCGAGGACCTGTAGTCCGACCTACTCAGGAGGCTGAGGCAGAAGAATCGCTGGAACCCAGGAGGCGGAGGTTGCAGCGAGTCGAGATCATGCCACTACACTCCAGCCTGGGCGACAGAACCAGACCAAAAAAAAAGAGAGAGAGAGAGAAAATATCCTATTAAGAAGCGGCACGTACCGTACTGGAGAGATGAAAGGGATTGAGAAGCTCCTGTTACTGAATATACATGTCTGAAATTTATTGAAGGATATAGATGTATGTAAGTTTGTTGTGAGCTTGTCTGTTTTTTGAAACCCCCTTTCTCTTCCTTCCTTGGACTACATAATCAAGAAAACTAACAGCTGGGCGCAGTGGCTCAAGCCTGCAATCCCAGCACTTGGGGAGGCCGAGGTGGGTGGATCACCTGAGGTCAGGAGTTTGAGATCAGCCTGACCAACATGGAGAAACCCCGTCTCTACCAAAAATACAAAATTAGCCGGGTATGGTGGTGCGTGCCTGTAATCCCAGCTATTCCGGAGGCTGAGGCAGGAGAATTACTTGAACCCGGGAGGTGGAGGTTATAGGGAGCCGAGATCACACCATTGCACTCCAGCCTGGGCAACAAGAGCGAAACTCCATCTCAGAAAACAAAAAACAAACAAACAAACAAAAACTCAGGAGCATGACCCAAATGGTTGGAAGCCCCGGGCACCTGCATGGGAGTAGCATTCTCTGACTAAGGAATGAAACTGCATTGCAGGAACACCGTGCCCCCACATTCCTCAGCAGAAGCAGGGTTGTCATAGCAAGCAGCGATACAGAAGATTGTTTTCCAGCATGATGATTATCAGGCTAGAACATACTAACTATAGCGCAGTTTGGCCAAGCATTCTTTCTACCCTCTTTTCACCTTGACATCTTGAAGAAATACCCTCTTCACAGCCAAGCACCACCCCTACCCAAGAGCAGGGGTCCAGAAAGGACAAGTCTCCTCAATTTAAAGAAAAATGGGCTGGGCACAGTGGCTCATGCCTGTAATCCCAGCATTTTGGGAGGCGGAGGTGGGAGGACCACTTGAAGTGAAGAGTTTGAGATCAGTCTGGGCAAAAATGCAAGACTTGTCTCAAAAAAAAAAACCCAAAAAAATTGTGAAATTTCATTCATGAAGATTTCAACATGAAAAATAGATTTTTATTTTCCTGAACTATTTTGGGTTAGGAGACGAAATTAAAGATCGTTTATTGTCTTATCAGGCTGTAAATTTGTATTTCTGTTATCCAGTGAAGGCAAATGAATTTTATTTTCCTACGGTTTTCACCTCTGTTGATAAAATTTAGCACAAACAGCAACAAAGCACCAACAGAAAATAAAAATCGAAAGGTCTTTCTTGACTCAAATAATCTCAGAAAATATTTCAAGAGAATCACATTTAGGAAGCAACAGTTAGCAAAGTGTGTGCTTTTGCTCTTGACAACTTGTAGTATGTTGTTCATCTTCAGCCCCTAGGACATAAGTGGGAGAGGTTAGGATGGAGGGAGGGGAATATCAAAGTTGAGGGAAATGGGGACATTAAGGTCTTGA
>NW_016808014.1:249777-258639 GCF_001698545.2 Rhinopithecus bieti
CAGCAAACTACAGCCAAATCTAACCTGCCATTATTTGTCTATGGCCTATAAACTAAGAATGGCTTTCTATATTCTTAAACGGTTGAAAAAAGTCAAAAGATTTAATAATATTTTGTAACACATGAAAATTACATGAAATTTGGCTGGGCTCAGTGGCTCATGCCTGTAATCCCAGCACTTTGAGAGGCCGAGGTGGGCAGATCACGAGGTCAGGAGATTGAGACCATCCTGACTAACACGGTGAAACCCCATCTCTACTAAAAATACAAAAGATTAGCCGGGCGTGGTGGTGGGCGCCTGTAGTCCCAGGTACTCGGGAGGCTGAGGCAGGAGAATGGCATGAACTCGGGAGGCAGAGCTCGCAGTGAGCAGAGATCGGGCCGCTGCATTCCAGCCTGGGAGACAGCGAGACTCCATCTCTAAATAAATAAATAAATAAATAAATAAATAAATAAATAAAAGAAAATTACATGAAATTCAAATTTCAATGCCCATAAATAAAGTTTCACTGGGACACAGCCATTTTCTTTCATTTATGCACAGTCATCCCTTGGTATCCACAGGGGATTGGTTCCAGGGTCCCTCCAGATACCAAAATCCACAGATGCTAACGTCCCCCATTTGGCTCTCCGTATCTGTGAGTCCTGTATCCACAGATGTGGAGGGCCTACTGTGTTGGCTGTGGCTGCATCTGTGCTACAATGGCAGAGGTGAGTCGCAGAGGCTGTGTGTGGTGCTCTCATCACCTCATACTGCTGCTCCAAGTACTACAAATTGCAGGAATGCAGCATAACTCCACAGTGTATTGAATACCACATGTATCTACCATGGCATTTTAAAAAGTTACAAGTGCAGGCGGGGCGCGGTGGCTCAAGCCTGTAATCCCAGCACTTTGGGAGGCCGAGACGGGCGAATCACGAGGTCAGGAGATCGAGACCATCCTGGCTAACAGGGTGAAACCCCGTCTCTACTAAAAAATACAAAAAACTAGCCGGGCAAGGTGGCGGGCGCCTGTAGTCCCAGCTACTCGGGAGGCTGAGGCAGGAGAACGGCGTAAACCCGGGAGGCGGAGCTTGCAGTGAGCTGCGATCCGGCCACTGCACTCCCGCCCCGGCGGCCCAGGCAGAAACCCCCCCCAAAAAAAAAAAAAAAAAAAAAGTTACAAGTGCATACATATTGTGTCAAAAGTAAAGAAAGTGGACTTTGAAGGTCTTGCTTTTAAGGTACAATGGAGTGTGGATTACTTAATTACCAAATTAGATGTGGGAACATTGTGTTTATTACACAATGACACCATCACATTGCTACAAGATTATAATGTACATTAACGTTACCAGACTAAGCATTCATCACAATATTCCCAACTCAGAGGAGAGCAATGGCCAGTACAATTTAAATTTTTAAGTAGAATATCTTATTATAGCAAAATTCATTATAAAACTAAAAAAGAGGCCAGGCACATTGGCTCATGCCTGTAATCCCAGCACTTTGGGAGGCTGAGGTGTGTGGATCATGAGGTCAGGAGTTCGAGGTCAGCTTGGCCAACATGGTAAAACCCCATCTCTACTAAAATTACAAAAATTAGCTGGGTGTGGTGGCACACGTCTGTAATCCCAGCTACTCAGGAGGCTGAGGCAGGAGAATTGCTTGAACCTGGGAGGTGGAGGTTGCAGTGAGCTGAGATCACGCCACTGCACTCCAGCCTGGGCAATAGAGCGAGACTCCATCTAAAAAAAAAAAAAGTAAAAAATAAAAATAAGCCTGTAGCCAAAGTAAGTTTCTGAGTGGCTCCTTTGTTAGCCAAGCAAGGAAAGTCATTTACTGATATTGAGCTAAATTGTGTTCAGTTGCAGAAGTCAAAGAAATATGTTCAAGAAAAATAAAACCTGTTGAAGACTATTCACCTTTCAGCAAGAACAGTGGCTCCAAGAGTTGAGGACATTGAAAGCAACATCAAAACAAAACAGAAACAAAAACAAACAAACAAAAAAAGGGCAAGGCACAGTGGGTCACACCTGTAATCTCAGCACTTTGAAAGCCTGCGGCAGAAGAATTGCTTGAGCCCAAGAGTTCAGGACCAGCCTGGGCAGCATAGAAATACCTTGCTTCTATAAATAAATAAATAAATAAATAAATAAATAAATAAATATAGCTGGTGTGGTGGTGTGCACCTGTGGTCCCAGCTACTAGGGAGTCTAAGGTGGGAGGATCACTTGAGCCCAGGAGTTTGAGGCTGCAGTGAGCTGTGATCATGCCACTGCACTCTAGCCTGGGTGACAGAGCAAGACCCTGTCTCAAAACAAAACAAAACAAAGCAAATGATTTCAAGTGATTTTCCTTGGTTCCTGATGAATTGAATGTTTGCTGGTATTGCTTAGTTGTTGTTTCTTACTCAAGGAGTCAATGTTGAGTTTAAAGTGACTGAAGAATTGGACCGGGCACGGTGGCTCACGCCTGTAATCTCAGCACTTTGGGAGGCCGACGTGGGCAGATCACTTGAGGTCTGGAGTTTGAGATCAGCCTGGCCAACATGGTAAAACCCTGCCTCTACTAAAAATACAAAAATACACACACACACACACATACACATAAAATTAGCCAGGCATGGTGGCACGCGCCTGTAATCCCAGCTACTCAAGAGGCTGAGGCAGGAGAGTCGATTGAACCTGGGAGGCAGAGGTTGCAGTGAGCCAAGATTGTGCCACTGCACTCCGGATTGGGTGACAGAGCGAGACTCTGTCTAAAAAAAAAAAAAAAAAATTGGCCTGTGTGTATGGTCTGTGTAGAACAACTGCAGATGGGAGTATTTTCAAAGAAATCAAGAAAATACTAATTCAATTCAGTCTAAAGCAGAATCAGCTAAGATGTATTACAAATATGTATGGAACAGAAAAGGCTTAGACAAATGTACAATACTTGTCAAAATGTAAGTTGTTTAAAATCCTATAGTTATTAATTGTATGATTAAACAGTGGGTACTTTGCAAAAAAAAAATAAAACGAAAAACTTGAATCTACCTTGTGTTATTGTTGACAGCAGTGTCAACAGTGAAGTTCAGCTGGGTGTGGTGGCTCACACCTGTAATTCCAGCACTTTGGGAGGCCAAGGCGGGTGGATCATGAGGTCAGCAGTTCAAGACCAGTCTGGCCAACATGATGAATCCCCATCTCTACTAAAAATACAAAAAAAAATAGCTGGGCATGGTGGCAGGCGCCTATAATCCCAGCTACTCAGGAGGCTGAGGCAGAGAATTGCTTGAACCCAGGAGGCGGAGGTTGCAGTGAGCTGAGATGGTGCTACTGCACTCCAGCCTGGGTGACAGAGCAAGACTCCATCTAAAAAAAAAAAAAAGAAAAGAAAAGAAAAAACAAAACCGCGAAGTTCATTCACTCTCATGGATTAAACCATTGTTTTGTCAGTTCCATTTTTTTTTTTCGGAAACATAAGTTAAATATTTCTGACTTGCCCTATGAATAGCAATTCAAAAGTTTAGCAGTGGTGAGGTTTTGAGACTTTCTTGAGCACAGGGCTGAGATTGAAAATTTTCTAGGCCGGGTGCAGTGGCTCACACCTGTAATCTCAGCACTTTGGGAGGCCGAGGCAGGCAGATTAGTTGAGGCCAGGAGTTCAAGACCAGCCTGGCCAACATGGCAAAAACCCATCTATAAATAGCTGGGTGTGGTGCTGCGTGCCTGTAATCCTAGCTACTTGGGAGGCTAAAATTTTAGAAAATTTTCTAAATGAGAAGAACCCCACCCTTGACCACTATTATTGAACATGAATAGTTTTTAAAAATGGCTTTTGCCATAGACTTAGTAATGTTCCTTAATGAATTTAACCTAAAATTATAAGGCAGAACAGTGTTTATACCTGAAACTTGTACCGCAGTAAAGTCATTCAGTGACATTTAACATTGTTTGAATCACAATGTCAAGGTGCTTTAATCACTTCTCGTGCTGTCAAAAGTTAAAAATCTGGATTTATATTCTCACACAAATTTGCGGTGGAAGTATTCTTGTACATGAATGTTCATAGCAGCATTATCTATATAATAACCAAAAAGTGGAAACATCCCCGTTGTCCACCAATTGATGAATGGATTAACAAAATGTATCCATATGTATCCAAAATGTATCCATCATATCCATATGATGAAATACTATTCAGCCATAAAAAGGAAAGCAGTACTGTAACATGGATGAACCTTGAAAACATTATGGTAAATGAAAGAAGCCAGACAAATGGCCACATATTGTAGACTTCCATTTATATGAAATGTCCAGAATAGGCAAATCCACAGAGATAAAAAGTAGATTAGTGGTTGCCTCAGGCTGGGAAGTTGGGGGGTAGGGGTGGTGGTGACTACTCATGGGTATAAGATTTCTTTTTGAGATGATGGAAATGTTCTGGAATTAGTGGTGATGGTTACACAACTTTGTGAATACACTAAAAACTACTCAATAACACATTTTAAAAGGTGAATTTTATGTTATGTGAATGATATCAACTAAAAAAATAAGATACCTAAAAAATCAGGTACTCATCCGGAATAGTCATTAAAATCAAAATCATATTTAGAAACACACCTAATTCAGTATCATATATATAATATAGACTATATAATGCATAGTTCTTTATTTAGCTGGTCTTATACATACATATGTGTATATATACATATAAATGCATGCGTTATAGAAATGTAAATAATTTATATAATATTAAGGGTGTTGTGAGAAAGCCCACCAATCTTCATTGAGAAGCGACTCCCAGATCACAGGAGTCCCAGCTAACTTGGCCAAGACAAAGTAGGTTCTGGCAAGCTCCAGGCGCACCCCTGTATATCTTATCCTGATAGGACAGCCCGGAAGTTTATAAGACTTCTACTAACACGTGACCAGCGTAGCCACAGGGAAAAGGTTCAAGGCGCGCTTGTGACGTCATTTCGGCGCGACCCTCTTCTTGGCGTAGAGTCTTGATTGCTCCTGGCAACCATGCCGAAAGTAGTGTCTCGGTCAGTAGTCTGCTCTGACACTCGGGACCGGGAGGAATATGACGACGGCGAGAAGCCCCTCCATGTTTACTACTGTTTGTGCGGCCAGATGGTCCTAGTGCTGGGTGAGTAGCTGGGAACTGCGGGGGCGTCTGCCAGGAGCCAGACTTCGGGTTCTTGAAGGCGAATTTCCTCTGACTGTGATCTGGGAACCACTTCTCGACGAAGATTGGTGGGTTTTCTCTCTCCGACGAAATCCTCCCTACATCCCCGCCCCACTCCAGGGCATTTTTTTTCCTGTTTTTTGTTTAGCCTTGTGACTCTATCCAGACCTTCCTCAAAACTAAACTCCTTCAGGAAAACAAAATAGAAACACAAGCATATTGTATTTCCCTCTCAATCCACTGTCTTCAAAAACTGCCTCTAGAAACTTTATAACGTTTCTGCTGGATACCAAGATGCTGCAGTTGCTCTTACGTTACAGCAAACGAAAATAAAACCCTCCCTTGATCCTGTATTCCCCTCCAGCTATAACCCCATTTCGTTGCTTCTTTTATAGCAAAGTTTCTCAAAAGAGTTGCCTATATTGGCTCTCTCTGCATCCTGACTTCTCATTCTCTCCTGACCTCACTTCAGGTAGGCTTTCCTTCCCACCTCATCATTTTAACCGTATTTGGCAGAATTACTAACTGAACTCCATGTTAACAGTTCTAGTGGTCAGTTATCAATGTTCATTTTAATTCTTCTCTCAGTGGCATTTGACAGGTAATCATTTCATTCCTTTTGCAACACGTTTTTTATTTGCTTCCAAGACTTCATACTCACCTGATTTTCCTCCTACCTCAGATTTTTCCCCTTCTTCTTCTTCTTTTTTTTTTTTTTTTTTCCTTTTTTTATTGAGATGGAGTCTCACTCTGCCGCCCAGGTTGGAGTGCAGTGGCGCAGTCTCGGCTCACTGAAACCTCTGCCTCCCGGATTCAAGTGATTCTCCAGCCTCAGCCTCCTGAGTAGCTGGGATTACAGGCGCCCGCCACCACGCCCGGCTAATTTTTGTATTTTTAATAGAGACAGGGTTTCACTACGTTGGCCAGACTGGTCTCCAACTCCTGACCTCAGGTGACCCACCCGCCTCAGCCTCCCAAAGTGCTGGGATTACAGGCGTGAGCCACCACGCCTGGCCTTAGATTTTTCCCCTTCTTTTCTGGCTCCCTTTTCTCTCTCAGATTTTTAGGCATTCCAAGGCCCTATAGCTCAGTACTCTCACCTATTCTCACTCTGTACCCATCCCCTAGGTGATCTCATTCATTCCCAAGCTTTAAATACAACCGACGTGCTGGTAACTCCCAGATGTTCATCTTTAACCTGCACCTCTCCTGAGACTCCAATTGCCTATTCAACATCTCCACTTGAATGTCTAATGGGCCTCTCAAATATATCGTGCTGAAAATTGAATTCATGGCCCTCTACACCCGCTCTCCAATTGTTTCTCTTACAGTCATCCCTATTGCAGTCAGTAGTACCACTATTCATCCAGTATCTCAGACCAAAACCTGGAATCAGTCTTGACTTCTCTCTGTCACATACCTTACATCTGTCCAGTCCATAAGGAAATCCTGCAGGTGCTTTCATGAAAATGTATGCAGAATCTGACTGCTTCTTTTCACCTCCATTCCTTTTTTTTTTTCTGAGAGAGTCTCACTCTGTCACCCAGGCAGGAGTGCTGTGGCACGGTCTCAGCTCACTGCAACCTCCGCCTCCCGGGTTCAAGCGATTCTCCTGCCTCAGCCTCCCAAGTAGTACGCGCCACCAGGCCTGGCTAATTTTTTTTTTTGAGACGGAGTTTCGCTCTTCTTGCCCAGGCTGGAGTGCAATGGCGCAATCTCAGCTCACTGCAACTTCTGCCTCCCAGGTTCAAGCGATTCTCCTGCCTTAGCCTCCCTACTAGCTGGGATTACAGGCATGTGCCACCACAGCCGGCTAATTTTGTATTTTTAGTAGAGACAGGGTTTCACTGTGTTGGCCAGGCTGGTCTTGAACTCCTGACCTCAAGTGATCCACCCACCTAGGCCTCCCAAAGTGTTGGGATTACAGGCGTGAGCCACTGCGGCCAGCCCACCACCTCCACTTCTAACACTGTAGTCCAAGCTACTACCATCTTTCACCTGGATTGGCACAATAGTCTCTTGCTCTCGCTGCTTCCACTGTTTTCTACATAGTAGCTAGAGTCCTGTTCAAAACCATTGTTTTTTTTTTTTTTTTTTTTTTTGAGACGGATTCTCGCTCTGTCACCCAAGCTGGAGTGCACTGGCCAGATCTCAGCTCACTGCAAGCTCCGCCTCCCGGGTTCACGCCATTCTCCTGCCTCAGCCTCCCGAGTAGCTGGGACTACAGGCGCCCACCACCTCGCCCGGCTAGTTTTTTGTATTTTTTAGTAGAGACGGGGTTTCACCGTGTTAGCCAGGATGGTCTCGATCTCCTGACCTTGTGATCCGCCCGTCTCGGCCTCCCAAAGTGCTGGGATTACAGGCTTGAGCCACCACGCCCGGCCAAAACCAATGGTTTTATATAACACTGAGAATAAAACCAAAGTCCATCCGTACCAAAACCCTTGATCAGGCCTGTGGCTACCTCTCAGGCTTCATCCCCTAACAGTCTTCCCCTTGCTCATTGCACTTCAGCCACAGTGGCCTTTTGCTTTTCTCCATCATGTCAAAAGTGTTCCGGCCCCCAGTGCCTTTGGAACTGGTATTTCTTCTGCCCCAAAAACTTTTCCCTCAGTCCCTCCTTACTTCATTCAGGTCTCTGCTGAAATGTCATTTCCTTAGAGAACCCTTCCCTGATTACCTTATCTAAAACAGCATCCCTGTCACTTTGTCCTCTTACCCTGCTTAATATTTAGCAGTTAACCATTGCCCAAGATCATATTATAATTATTGTAAAATATGTTGCCGCTTCCACTGGAATGTAAGCTGCATCAGGGCCGGGAATTTTTGTTTTTGTTGAAACAGTGTCTAGCTCTTGTCGCCCAGGCTAGAGTGCAATGGTGTGATCTCAGCTCACTGTAACCTCCATCTTCTGGGTTCAAGCGATTCTCCTGCCTCAGCCTCCCAAGTAGCTGGGATTACAGGCATGCACCACCATGCCCAGCTAATTTTGTATTTTTTTAGTGGAGACGGGGTTTCTCCGTGTTGGTCAGGCCAGTCGTGAACTCCCGACCTCAGGTGATCTGCCGGCCTCGGCCTCCCAAAGTGCTGGGATACAGGCGTGAGCCACCGCGCCTGGCTAATTTTTGTATTTTTAGTAGAAATGGGGTTCCACCATGTTGGCCAGGCTGGTCTCGAACTCCTGACCTCAGGTGATCCACCTGCCTTGGCTTCCCAAAGTGCTGGGATTACAGGCGTGAGCCACCGTGCCTGGCCACGGGGGAGACTTTATCTGCTTTGTTGTTTGCTGAATCTTCAGCACAGTGTTAGAACAGTGCCTGCTACCTAGAGGGCCCTCACATATTTATTGAAGAAATTAATTCTTGGTAAGGAGGTGTGGTGGAAACAGCATGGGCTTTTGAATCACTTAGAGTTGGATCTGAATTCTTGTTCTGCTTCTTATTAGATGCATGGTGTATCTCTTACCCTTTTTAACTTCAGTTCCTTCATCTTTAAAACAGGAACAACAAATCTCTACTTTAACCATTCATCGTGAAGAGTAAATGAGCTGGCGTGTAAACTGCCTAATGTTCTCTAACTCCTCTCTTCACCTCTTCTAATTCATCTTGAATTACTCTGACCACTTGACTTTCTCGGTTATCCTTTAGGTATTTAATTTGCATTACATAAATTTTCTTTTTTTTCTTTTTCTTTTTTTTTTTTTTTTTT
>NW_016808014.1:258991-272086 GCF_001698545.2 Rhinopithecus bieti
TTTTGAGAGACGGAGTCTTGCTCTGTTGCCCAGGCAGGAGTGCAGTGGTGTGATCCCAGCTCACTGCAACCCTCTGCCTCCCAGGTTCAAGTGATTCTTCTGCCTCAGCTTCCCAAGTAGCTGAGACTACAGGTGTGTGCCACCATGCCCCACTAATTTTTTGTATTTTTAGTAGAGACAGGGTTTCACTATATATTGGCCAGGCTGGTCTCGAACTCCTGACCTCAGGTGATCTACCTGCCACCTCGGCCTCCCAAAGTGCTGGATTACAGGCGTGAGCCACCGCACCTGACCCATTGTATCAATTTTCAGTCTGCTTTACAACTGTACCTAATTTGTTTACTGTGTTTTCATTGTTTTCAGATTAAAATTCCTCCAACTAGGATGGATCATTTGTATACCATATAATCACTTACCCTCTCCCCCCCCCTTTTTTTTTGGACGGAGTCTTGCTCTGTTGCCCAGGCTGGAGTGCAATGGCGTGATATTGGCTCACAGCAACCTCTGCCTCCTGGGTTCAAGTGATTCTCTTGCCTCAGCCTCCCAAGTGGGCCAGGCTGGTCTTGAACTACTCCCTCCCAGCTGGGCCAGGCTGGTCTTGAACTACTGACCTCAGGTGATCTGCCCATCTTGGCCTCTCAAAGTGCTGGGATTACAGGTGTGAGCCACCTCGCCTGGCCTCTTTTTTTTTGTTTGTTTTTTTAAACAGAGACAGGGTCTCGCTGTGTTGCCCAGGCAGGAGTACAGTGGCTATTCACAGGCAGAATCATGGGACATGACAGCATTGCACCCCTGGTCTCAAGCAATCGTCCTGCCTCATTCTTCTGAGTAGCTGGGACTATAGGTGCATGCCACCACGCCCAGCCTCTCTCCTTTTCTTAGCGCACACCCACTTTTCCCAGTGCTTCCTCATAGGCGTTCCAGTATGCTTGATTGTGTCTTCTGATTCTGATGCATTATAACACAAACCAAATGCACTATGATCACAGAAATATTCATAGAAACCTTAATTACAGTACTGGGAAGGACTTTTGAGATAATGTCATCTACTCATCTTTCAAATGAGGCAAAAGTCTCTGAAGGAAGAAGTGATTTGCCAAAGATCACCAGGGTAGTAGCAGAGCTGGGACCAAATACCAAGGTCTCCTGACAGAAAGTCAGTTTTAGTTGGAACGTTCAATGATAGGTTTCAATAAGCATAGTAATTGTAGTAGAAAATTTTAGTGCTAGGGACCCCACTCAGAACTTCTCACGATATTTTGCAGTGACTCATTTCCTATATTTTGCCGTGACTCTAGTGACCAAATCTCTCCATTCCTTCAGACTGCCAGTTAGAGAAATTGCCCATGAGGCCCCGGGACCGGTCCCGTGTGATTGATGCTGCCAAACATGCCCATAAGTTTTGTAACACAGAAGACGAGGAGACTATGTATCTGCGGAGGTAAGAGGTTGATGCTCCCTGTTTAGGATTTCCCTATTGTGTTGGAGTCTGTTTCTGAATAATATAAATATCACATCTATTGCTGAACAGGTCAGTTGGGCCCAATACTTTGACATTTGTAGTGGTTTTCTAACTTCTGTTAATGTAGTAATATCTTTATTGTGCTTTGTTGAAATGGTGCTCAGATGTGATTCCATTGCTTTTTTTTTTTTTTTTTTTTTTTTGAGATAGAGTCTCGCTCACTCTGCTGCTCAGGCTGGAGTGCAGTGGTGTGACCTCGGTTTACCACAACCTCCACCTCCCAGATTCAAGCAACTCTGTTACCTCAGCTTCCCTGGTAGCTGGAATGACAGGCATGCACCACCACACCCAGCTACTTTTTGTATTTTTAGTAGAGACAAGGTGTCACCATGTTGGCCAGGCTGGTCTCGAACTCCTGTCCTCAAGTGATCCTCCCTCTTTGGCCTCCCAAAGTGCTGGGTTTACAGGCGTAAGCCACTGTGCCCGGCCCCTCCATTGCTGTTTGATAGCTGTAGTTTGTTTACAATGTACAGGTTTGAATGAGTTCATTCAACCTGTAATCTTGTGGAGCATACCATGTGCCAGGCACTGAGCTAGGTACTGGATCTGCGAAGATGAATAAGGTATGATTTTTACCATTAAAGAGCTCGTGACTTTGAGGGAATGACTCCTGTTGTGATGGTCTTCTGAACACAAGGAAAAACAGGTAGGAGTGGGTCATTTGTCCTGAATGGTGGCCAGGAAAGTCTTCAAAAGATGATGGCATTTGTGTTTAGCCTGAACTAGGATTTCACCAAGTAGATGAAGGGAATGAAGAGCATTCTGGGTGGAAGGAATATGGAAGCATTAAAAACATCAAACATGGTGTGCTTTAGAAACCTGAATTGTCCTTTGTGACTGGAGCACAGGTTACTTTACAGGAAGGGGTTGATGCATACCAGGGTGAGGACAGAGTAAAGTACTGAAGTGGTCAAGTTTGGCCTTAATATGTAGGCAATGAAGAGCCATCTCCGTTTTTTGTTTTTTTTTTTTTGGACAGAGTTTTGCTCTTGTTGCCCAGACTGGAGTGCAATGGTGTGATCTTGGCTCACTGCAACCTCCACCTCCCAAGTTCAAGTGATTCTCCTGCCTCAGCCTCCCGAGTAGCTGGGATTACAGGCACCTGCCACCACGCCTGGCTAATTTTTTGTATTTTTAGTAGAGATGGGGTTTCACTATGTTGGCCAGGCTGGTCTCGAAATTCTGACCTCAGGTGATGCACCTGCCTCTGCCTCCCAAAGTGCTGGGATTAGAGGCGTGAGCCACTGCACCCGGCCCATCTCTGTTTTTTAAGCAGTGGTGTGATGTGGTTAGCTCTGTTTTAGATTTGGGAGTCCTTGGTATATATGGGAAATTGAAACCTGGGAAGGGATAAAATTACAGAGTGTGGAGCAAGCAGAGAGGACTGAATATTTAAAAGGCAGACAAAAGAATTGGAACAGAACCAGAAGAACCTGGTGATGCGGAAAACAGAGGAGAGAGTATCAAGAAGTGTGTGTGGGTGTGACTAGGGAATGGTTACCAGCAGGTGCTAGAAGTCATGGAAAGGTCAATCCTAGGGAATTAAAATATCCATCCATTCATGCAACAAATATTTCATTTACTGAGTTCCTACTGTGTTCCAGATACTATCCTAGAAGTCTGGAATATTCCAGTGTATTAGTTTTCTAGAGCTGCCATAATAAAGTACTACAGCCTGGGTGTGGTGGCTCACACCTGTAATCCCAGCACTTTGGGAGGCTGAGGTGGGTGGATCACTTGAGACCGGGAGTTCGTAGTGAACTCCCATCTTTACTAGAAATATAAAATTTAGTTGGGCATGGTGGTGCATGTGCCTGTAATCCCAGTTACTCGGGATGCTGGGATAGGAGAATTGCTTGAATGGGGAGGCAGAGGTTGCAGTGAGCTGAGATTGTGCCACTGTACTCCAGCCTGGGTGACAGAGTAAGACTCTGTCTCAAAAAGTAAAAAAAATAAAGTACTACAAACTGGGTGGCCTAAAACAATAGAAATTGTTTAATAGTTGTAGAGGCTAGAAGTCTGAAATCAAGGTGTTGGTAAGTCCATGCTGTCTCTCAAGATTGTAGGGGAGAATCCTTCCTTGCCTCATTCCTGGTTTTTGGCGTTTACCAGCAATCCTTGGCATTCCTTGGCTTGTAATGTAAATGCATCACTCCAGTCACTGCTTGTATTGTCACATGGCATTGTCCCTTTGCCTGTTCTTTTCTTAGAAGGGCACCAATCATATTGGATTAAGGGCCCATCCTCCTCCAGTATGACATTATTTTAACTTAACTAACTGTATCTGCAACATCACTATTTCCAAATAAGGTCACATTCCGAGGTTCCTGGATGGATGTGAATTTTTTTTCTTTTTTCTTTCTTTTTTTTTTGAGATGGTGCGTGCTACCATGCCTGGCTAGTTTTTGTATTTTTAGTAGATACGGGTTTTCACCATGTTGGCCAGGCTGGTCTCAAACTCTTGAACTCAAGTGGTCCTCCCACCTCGGTCTCCCAAAGTGCTGGGATCACAGGCATGAGCCACTGTGCTCGGCCAGAATGTGAATTTTTAAGGGTCACTATCTAATCCAGTACAACCAGTAAACAACAAAGAATCTTGCCCTTATGAAACTTTAGTGTTGAACCAGAAAAGCTATAGGCTGACATCTAGCTACGTGTTTTTTCTTTCTTTCTTTCTTTCTTTCTTTCTTTCTTTCTTTCTTTCTTTCTTTCTTTCTTTCTTTCTTTCTTTCTTTTCTTTCTTTCTTTCTTTCTTTTCTTTTCTTTCTTTCTCTTTCTTTCTTTCTTTCTTTCTTTCTTTCTTTCTTTCTTTCTTTCTTTCTTTCTCTGTCTCTCTCTCTCTCTTTCTTTCTTTCTGTCTCTTTCTTTCTTTTCTTTCTTTCTTTCTTTTCTTTCTTTTCTTTCTTTTCTTTCTTTCGGAGTCTCGCTCTGTCGCCCAAACTGGAGTGCAGTGACGCGATCTCAGCTCACTGCAACCTCTGTCTCCTGGGTTCAAGTTATCCTCCTACCTCAGCCACCCATGTAGCTAGGATTACGGTTGTGCACCACCATGCCTGGCTACTTTTTGTATTTTTGGTAGAGACAGGGTTTCACCATGTGAAGCTGCTCTTGTGAGCCTCCTTCTCCTTCTTTGGCCTTCTCAATCCTTTGGATTCTTTTTCTTCTGCGTGCCCCTCAAGTATTGGTATTCCACACGGTTCTGATCTTGCTTTTGTCCCTGCTCTCTTTATGCCTTCCTTGGGCATTCTTGTCACCTTACATGGCATTAGTTACACTTATGCTGATGATAAAATCTAAATCTGCCTACTGTGCCTTCCTGTATCCCAGAACTGTATAGCCAGTTGCCTACTCTACCTCTTTACCTGATGTCCTACCTTTCAGATCCAACATGATGAAGGCCAAACTCATCATTTCTCTACTGTGGACAATACCACAGATTGATTCACTCAGCACCACTCTGACACTCTTCTGCTACACCCTCTTATACATGAGTGTCTGTAAAGTTAGGGTGCATATTCCAGTCCCCTTCCCCACAACAACTAAGATTCTGAATATGACTTAGCTTTGGCCAAGCAAAAAAGATGGAAGTAGATGTCAGTTGATGGGTGACCTCAAGCCTTTTTTACCCTTTTATCCTTATTCCATCCTGCTTCTTAGGAAATGGACATGATAATTGGAGTACTAGCAGCCAGTCTGGGACTGGGAAGGAGAGGCCACAAGAATTGCAGAGCCTTTGCCCTGCTATCCTTGGGTCTCAACCAGTGCTCAGAACTGCCTTCCCCCTGATGTCTTTTACATGAGAGAACAAGCTCTTTTGTTGAAGCCATTGCAGTCAGGTCTCTATTACTATTAGTCAAATACTAGTCCTTCTTTTCCTTCTTCTTATGATGACACCAGGATTCGTGCAGTGGCCCCAGCCAGAAATCTAGGAGTCAGTCCCTCTTTGCCTCATCTGTCCCCACCACCCCACCAGCCCCTGCATACATCTAGTCACTCGCCACGTACTGTCGATTCTGCCTTCTAGTCTCTTTTGTGGCTGCCTCCTCCTGTTCAGCCCTGCTGCACTGCCGTTATTCCAGTACCCAGAATCACTTGCTTAGACTACTGAGTTGGCCTCTTACCTGGTCTTTTGGTCTATAGTTTTGCTCTTCTTCAGTCTATGCTCTACTGCTTGAATTATCTGAAATACACATTATGTCAGTCACCTGCTTCAAATCTGTTAGTGACTCTTTATCACTTATAGCAATGCCTTTCAAACATTTTTAGATGAAAAATCCTTTCTTTAATTAAATTCTTACCCAGAAGTATAAATAAATAAGACTGATAAGCGGAAAGCTGTTCTGAGTGGGGAGGAGTCTAGCCCAATCCATTAAGGACTCCTCCCTCCTCCCCATCTGATTTCATTTAGGGATCATTGTGGAGTACAAGGAAAACACTCCTAGTTGGCTGGATAAAAATCTAAGCCTGAATGCACTCTATGATCTGTCCGTTCTCATCTTCTAGTACTCTCTTATTTTTTTTTTTTTAAAGAACAAACATTTATCATTTTATATCTTTTCAGCAATTCAAGAGCAAGCTTAGCTAGGTTGTTCTGGTCTCATGACGCTGCGATTAAGAAGATGACCATGTAAACAGTCATCTGAAGTCTTTTTTTTTTTTTTTTGAGACAGGGTCTCACTCTGTCACCCAGGCTAGAGTGCAGTGGCACAATCACAGCTCACTGCAGCCTCGATCTCCTGGGCTCAAGTGATCCTCCCACCTCAGCCTCCTGAGTAGCTGGGACCATAGGCATGTGCCACCATGCCTGGCTAATTTTTAATTTTTTTGTAAAGACAGGGTCTTCCTATGTTGCCCAGGCTGTTCCTGAATTCCTAGGCTCAAGCAGTCCCCCTGCCTTGTCCTCCCACAGTGCTGGGATTACAGGTGTGAGCCACCATGCCTGGCCTGAAATCTTGATTAGGGCTGGAGATTCCTCTTCCTACCATGGTAGGCAGCTGAGTGCTAACTGTTGGCAAGAAGCCTCAGTTTCTCACCACAGGGATCTTTCCATAAGGCTGCTTGAGTATCCTCATGACATGGCAGCTGGATTCCCACAATGTAAGTAATTCAGGAGAGCAAGGCAAAAGCCGCAGTGTGTTTTATGGCTATGACTCAGAAGGCATGCACAGTTGTTTCTGTGATGTCCTTTTGGTGTCACAAGTCAGTGCTATTCATTGTGGGAGGTGACTGTACAAGGGTGTTAGTACCAGGGACAAGGATCATTGGGGGCCACCTTAGAGGCTAGCTACCACAGCCAGAATGGAGAATTTTTTTTTTTCTTGAGATGAAGTCTCACTCTGTTACCCAGGCTGGAGTGCAGTGGCGCAATCTCGGTTCACTGCAACCTCCACCTCCTGGGTTAAAGTGATTCTCCTGCCTCAGCCTCCCGAGTAGCTGGGATTATAGGCATGCACCACCATGCCTGGCTAATTTTTGTATTTTTAGTAGAGACAGGGTTTCACCATGTTGGCCAGGCTGATCTCGAACTTCTGACCTCAAATGATCCACCCGCTTTGGCCTCCCAAAGTGTTGGGATTACAGGCGTGAGCCATTGTGCCCGGCCGAGAATGTTTTGTTTTGTTTTTGGTCACTGAGTCTTCCCTATCTCATATATTCCTTGAGATTCAGGATAGGAAAGAAAATCAAGCTCAATTATCCCAAACATCTAGCTCATATTAATCACTTCTTTATAGTCATACCACTTGAAATTCTTACCTCATTTACATTAAAGTCTCATTTCAATAAGATGAACTTTTGAGAGCAGGAACCCTGCCTTTTTCTGAAACCCTTAGGACAGACATCTTGCCTGCTTCTTGGCACATAGTTAGAAATAGATACATTTTTATAAACTTGACAAAATCCAGTTTGTCATTGGTACTTGAAGATTAACTCATTGAGAAATATGCAGCCTCATTTATTTGATATTTCTATGCGTTTTGAAAGCTTGAACTTATGGGATTGGCTGACTTCAGGATTCTAGGAGAAGTTCATTCTCCGTGTGGTGAATCTCTCCCTTTAGTATGGGGTTGAATTTAGTCCCAGTGGGACCAGACAGGTTATACAGAACCAATAATATTGTTAGTGCTCTGGTCCCGTGATGTCAGTGAATTGGAGCACCTTTGACATAAGTAATACTTGTAAATGGAGAGGCAGAATGTTAAAGATGATGGTCAGCACGGTCTGTATAGTTATATCCCAAGCAGTACCACTTTGTGACTTTGGGCAAGTAATCTTTTAGGCCCCCAATTTCCTTATCCTTCAATTGGGAAAATAATACCCATGTGTTGTCAAAGAGCAACTGGAAGTCTCCTACAGTACCAGAAAGACCGTAAATAGTTATAATGACTTTGGAGAGCACTTTGGCAACATCCAGTATAGCTAAAGATGCATATAATGTATGCCTTAGCAATTCTACTTTTCATGTACACCTTAGCAAAGTGATTCTCAGCCTTCGCTGTGTGCCAGAATCATCTGGAGGAGTTTTTGTTTTGTTTTGTTTTTTAATTCGTATGCCTCAGCTTTACCCTCAGAGACTCAGAGATTTCGTTTCTGTTTTCCTTTTTTTTTTTTGAGACAGAGTCTCACTCTGTTACCCAGGCTGGAATGCAATGGCACGATCTCTGTTCACTGCAACCTCCACCTCCCGGGTTCAAGCAATTCTTCCACTTCAGCCTCCTGAGTAGCTGGGATTACAGGCACCCACCATCATGCCTGGTTAATTTTTGTAGAGACAGGGTTTCACCATGTTGGCCAGGCTGGTCTTGAACTCCTGACCTCAGGTGATCTGCGTACCTCAGCCTCCCAAAGTGCTGGGATTACAGGCGTGAGCCACCGCACCCAGCCGAGATTTAGTTTCTTTTAAATTGAGTTATAATCTACATACCATAAAAGTCACCATTTTAAAGTGTATGATTCAGTGGTTTTAGTATGTTTGCAAGGTTGTGCAAAAGATTGGACACCTCTGCCCTAGAGAAAGGAATGCTGCACAGAGGCCAAGAAAAGGCTGAACAGACAGGCCTTGCTGGGTTTAGATCATGTGCTTTTCATCCAATCACATTTCTACATGGTTGTCAATCATGTCTCTAACAAAGCTTCCATAAAAACCCAGGAGGGCAGGGTTTAGGAAGCTTCTGGATGGCTGAATATGTGGAGGTTCCTGAAGGTTGGTGTGCCCAGGGAGGGCATGGAAGCTCCACACCACTTGCCCCTTACTCACCCTGCGCATCTCTTCTCTGTATCCTTTGTGATATCCTCTATAGTTAACTGATAAACATTAACTATTTCCCTGAGTTCTGTGAGCCACACTAGCAAATTAATCGAACCCAAAGAGGGGGTCGTGGGAACCCCAACTTGAAGCTAGTTGGTCAGAAGTTCTGGAGGCCTGGCTTGGCATGGCAGCTCATGCCAGTAATCCCAGAACTCTGGGAGGCCAAAGGGGGCAGATCACTTGAGGTCAGGGGTTCAAGACCAGCCTGGCCAACATGGCGAAACCCTGTCTCTACAAAAAAAATTACAAAAATTAGCAGGGCAGCTGGGTGCGGTGGCTTATACCTATAATCCCAGCACTTTGGGAGGCTGAGGCAGGTGGATCATGAGGTCTGGAGATCGAGACCATCCTGACTAACACGGTGAAACCCCGTCTCTACTAAGAATACAAAAAATTAGCCGGGTGTGGTGGCACACACCTGTAGTCCCAGCTACTCGGGAGGCTGAGGCAGGAGAATCGCTTGAACCTGGGAGGCGGAGATTGCAATTTGCCGAGATGTGCCATTGCACTCCAACCTGGGTCACAGAGCGAGACTCAGTCTTAAAAAAAAAAAAAGTTTTGGAAGCCTGGACTTGCGACTGGTATCTGGTTGGTGGCCGGTCTTGGGGTCCAAGCCCTCAACCTGTGGTATCTGACACTGTGTCCGAGTAGACAGTGTCAGAACTGAATTGGAGGACACCTAGCTGGCATCCATTTATTGGAGTATGGGGTTTTCTCCACACACATTTGGTCACAGAAGTCGTCTTCTGTGTTGAGGGTTGTTGTGGTATGAGATCAGAGGGAAAACCCAGTTTGACAGAGTTTTTCCCAAACAACTGGCATTCACCAATAGACCATCTGCCTCAGTTGTACTGCCTGCCTGCCCGCTTCATCGTTCCTCCCTCCTCTCTGCCCTGGCCTTCAAGTTGGAGGGGAACCTTAGGAAGGATGGGGAAACAGAGGAAGTAGATAGAAATTTTTTTTTTTTTTTTGAGACGGAGTTTTACTCTTGTTGCCCAGGCTGGAATGCAGTGTTGCAATCTCGGCTCACTGCAATCTCCGCCTCCTGGGTTCAAGCGATTCTCCTGCCTCAGCCTCCTGAGTAGCTGGGATTACAGGCACGTACCACCATGCCTGGCTAATTTTTTGTATTTAGTAGAGATGGGGTTTCACCATGTTGGTCAGACTGGTCTCGAGCTCCTGACCTCAGGTGATCCACCCGCCTTGGCCTCCCAAAGTGCTGGGATTATAGGTGTGAGCCACCGCGCCCGGCCCCCATTTTTAAATTGGTGTATTTGTCTTTCTGTTGTTTAGTTGTAAGAATTCTATATTATGCATACTAGTCCCTTATCATATATATGATTTGCAAATATTTTATTTCATTCTGTGAATTGTTTTCTCACTTTTCTGATGATATTCGTTAAAGCACACAAGTTTTAAATTTTTATCATCCTATTTATCTGATTTTTGTCTTCCATTGCTTGTGCTTTGGGCGTCATATCTAAGAAATGGCCAGGCATGGTGGCTCACGCTTGTAATCCCAGCACTTTGGGAGGCCGAGGTGGGTGAATCATTTGAGTCCAGGAGTTTGAAACTAGCCTGGCCAACATGGCGAAACCCCATCTCTACTAAAAATACAAAAATTAACCAGGCGTGGTGGTGCACACTTGTAGTCTCAGCTACTTGGGGCTGAGGTAGAAGAGAATCGCTTGAACCCGGTAGGTAGGTGGAGGTTGTAGTGAGCCAGCCGAGATCGTACCACTGTACTCCAGACTGGGTTACACAGCCTGAATCTGTTTCAAAAATAAAGAAGAAATGTTTGCCTAATCCAAGCATATGAAGATTTGCAGCTGTGTTTTCTTCTAAGAGTTTTATAATTTTACTACTTACATGTAGGTCTTTGATTCATTTTGAGTTAATTTTGTGTATAGTAGGGGCTAAATTTATCCTTTTGCATGTGGCTATCTAGTTGTCCCAGGACCTTTTGTTAAAAAGACTGGGTTTTTCTCCCTTAATGGTCTTGGCACCCTTGTTGAAAATCAGTTAACCATATATGTATGGGTTTATTTTAGACTCTCAGTTCTATTCCATTGACCTGTATGTCTGTCCTTATGCCAGTACCACCCTGTCTTTATTACTGTAGCTTTTTAGTCAGTTTTGAAATTGGGAAGTGTGAGTTCTCCAACTTTGTTTTTGTTTTCAAGATTGCTTTGGCTGTACTGGATTTCTTCCAATTCCATATTAATTTTAGGATCAGCTTAAATTTCTGTGAAAAAGCCAGCTGGAATTTTGAAAGGGATTGTGTTGAATCTGGAAATTCTTTCGAGGAATATTGGCACCTTAACAATATTAAGTCTTCCAATCCATGAACATCAAAATGTGTTTACATTTATTTAGGTCTTCTTTAATTTCTTTTGGTAATACTTTTTAGTTTTCAGTGTACATTTCTTGCACTTCTTTTGTTAAATTTATTCTAAGTGTTGAATAGAAGTAGTGAGAGTGGCATATTTATCTTGTTCCTGATTTTAGGGGGAAAGCTTTCAGTCTTTCACCATGAAGTATGATGTTAGTTTATGTGGTGTTATGATTTGAATGTGTTCCCCAAAAGTTCATGTATTGGAAACTTAATCTGTCTGTCCTATGAATGAATTAATGAGGCTCTGCTCTTATGCATGGATTAATGTTGCTGGCATGTGAGTAGGTCTGTTATTGCAGGAGCAGCTTTGTTTTAAAACCAAGCTTTCTCACACTCACTTGCCCTTCCGCCATGTTATGATGCAGCATGAAGGCCCTTGCCCAACGCCAGAGCCATGCTCTTATGCTTCCCAGCTTTCAGAACTGTGAGAAATCAATTTCTTTTATTTATAAATTATCCAGTCTGTGGTATTATGTTACAGCAACAGAAAATGCACTAAGACGCAGGTAAACAGATGTGGGTTTTTCAGAGATGTCCTTTATTAGGTAGAGGAAGTTCCCTTCTATTCTTAGTATATTGAAGGGATTTTGAATTTTGTCAAGCACTTTTCTATGTGTCTATTGAAATGATTATGTTTTCTCTTTCATTCTATCAATATGATGTGTTAAATTCTTTTAGCTTTATTGAGGTATAATTGACAAAATTGTATGTGTTTAAGGGATACAGCTTGATATTTTGATATACATGTACATTGTGAAATATCACCACAATTAAGCTAATTAATGTATCTGTCACCTCACAGTTACCATTTTCTTTGTGTGTGTAGGTAGTGAGAATACTTAAAAAATTTAGAATGTACAATACAGTATTGTTAACTATAGTTATGATGCTGTACATTAGATCTCCAAAACTTACTTATCTTACGTAACAGAAACTTTATACCTGTTGAACAACAACCTCCCATTTCCTCCACCTTCAGCCCCTGGCAATCACCATTCTACTCTCTGCTTCTGTTGAGTTTGACTATTTTAGATTCCACAAACAAGTGAGGTCATGCAGTATTTGTCGTTCTGTGTTTTGCTTATTTCACTTAGCATAATGTCCTCCAAGTCCATCCATATTATCACAAATGGCAGGATTTCCTTCTTTTCGTAAGGTTGAATAATGTTCTGTTGTGTGTGCATGTGTGCGTGCGTGCCACCTTTTCTTTATCCATTTAGCCATTGATAGACATTTAGGTTGCTTCCATATCTTGGCTATTGTGAATAATGCTGCAATGAGGATGGGAATGCACATATCTCTTTGAGATACTGAACTCATTTCCTTTGGATATATACCAAGAAGTGGGATTGCTGGATCATAGGGTAGTTCTCTAATTTTCTGAGGAATATCCCATACTGTGTTCTATAATGGCTGTACTAATTTACATTTTCACCAGCACACCAGCAGTGTGTAAGGGTTCCCTTTTCTCCACATCCTCCCTAACACTTAACTTTTGTCTTTTTTTTTTTTCTGAGACAGAGTCTTACTCTGTCACCAGGCTGGAGTGCAGTGGTACAATTTCGGCTCATTGCAATCTCCACCTCCCGAGTTCAAGTGATTCCCCTGCCTCATCCTCCCTAGTAGCTGGGACTACAGGTGCATGCCAACATGCCTGGCTAATTTTTTGTATTTTAGTAGAGATGGAGTTTCACCATGTTGGCCAGGATGGTCTCGATCTCCTGACCTTGTGATCCACCTGCTTTGGCCTCCCACAGTGCTGGGATTACAGGCATGAGCCACTGCACCCAGCCTTGTCTTTTTGATAATAGCCATTCTAACTACTGGAGTGAAGGGATATCTCATTATGATTTTTTTTTTTTTTTTTTTTTT
>NW_016808014.1:272543-291790 GCF_001698545.2 Rhinopithecus bieti
TTTTTTTTTTTTTTTTTTTTTTTTGAGACAGGGTCTCACTCTGTTGCCCAGGGTGAAGTGCAGTGGTGCAAGCTTGGCTCACTGCAACCTCCGCTTCCCAGGTTCAAGCGATTCTCCTGCCTCAGCCTCCCAAGTAGCTGGGATTACAGGTGTGTGCCACAACACCCGGCTAATTTTTGTATTTTGAGTAGAGACAGGGTTTCACCATGTTGACCAGGCTGGTCTCGAACTCCTGGCCTCAAGTGATCTGCCCATCTTGGCCTCCAAAAGTGCTGGCATTCCAGGCGTGAGCCACCACGTCTGTCCCTCATTATGGTTTTGATTTGCATTTCCCTGATGATTAGTCTTTTCATATACCTGTTGGCCATTTGTATGTCTTGGAGAAATGTCTATTCAGGTCATTGCCCATTTAAAAACTCAGGTTAATTATTTATTTGCTATTGAGTTGTATGAATTATGTGAGAAAAGAAGATTGGTTTGACCACAGAAAAACCTAAAATTTCCACATGGTGGAAAAAGTCAAAGACAAATGACAAACTAGAGAATAAACAAGTCCCCTTCATTATTTGCAAGATTCCTTAATGTAAAATTAAAAGGTAACTGAATAAACAAAGGACATGAACTAACAGTTCGAAACAAAGAAAATGCAAATGACTATTAAATATATGAAAAGAGTGTAACTTTACTCCTAAAAAAAGAAATGCAAATTAAAAGATTCCATTTTTCACATATGAGAATGGCAGTGATGCAATTTAATGGCATGCAGTGTTTGTGAGACTATAAGGAAACAGGAACTCTCAGTATATTGGTAGTGTGAGTCTAAATTGGTTCAACTTCTATAGAGAGAAATTTGGCAGCATCTACCAGAATTTAAAATGTACACACTTCTAGGAATTCATCCAACACGTAAAAGACATTTTGGTTCATCTATACAAAGGAATACAATGTGGTCCTTGTAAAGAATGAAGTAGCTCTTTATCTGTTGATAGGAATATATATATATATATATTTAACCAAGTTATATTTTTAAGTGAACGAAAGTAGAGAACACTGTATATTTGTTTAAAAAAGGAAAAAAAATATTTTCTTTATGTACCATTCGGAGTTCTTTGCTTATATATGCATCAGCTATCTCTAGGATGAGCAGAAGAAACCAGAAACAGTATTTGCCTCTGGGGAAGGGAACTGGGTGGGTGGAGGATGAGTGGGGAAGATATTTTTTGTTTTATACTCTTATGTATACCATATGCATATATTACCTATTACAAAGTTGAAACAAGGGGAGGGGAAGTGAGGAGACCAGTCAGGACGAGCTGTTACAGTCGTCCAGGGAGTTGATAATGGTGGTGTAGGCTAAGATAGTGGCAGGAACGTGGAGACAAGCAGACAGATTCAAGGTCTTTTCTTGGAGGTAAAATCCATAGGATTTGCTGATGAAGTAGCTGTGGGAGATGAGGGGAAGAGAAGAATCAAGGATGAGTCCCAGGTTTCTGTTAAGCAGCCGTGTGGGTGGAATTGAGTCCTTGTGTATATGACTTGGTGTCTAAGGTGGTATTGTGTGGGCTCTTGAGCTTGACTTTCTGGGCTTAAATTCAACCTCTGCTTCCTAGCTCCACAACTTTGGGTAAGCCATGTAATGCTCTGTGGGCCTAGTTTCCTCATTTGTAAAGTGGGAATAATAATATGACCTACCTCACAGAGTTGTTGTAAGGATTAAATGAGTTAATACATGTATACTTTTTTTGTTGTTGTTGTTGAGATGGAACCTTGTTCTGTCACCCAGGCTGGAGTGCAGTGGTGTGAACTCGGCTCACTGCAACCTCTGCCTTCCAGGTTCAGGTGATTCTCCTGCCTCAGCCTCCTGAGTAGCTGGGATTACAGGCACCCACCACCATGCCCGGCTAATTTTATATTTTAGTAGAGACGGGGTTTCCCCATGTTGGCCAGGCTAGTCTCGAACTCAAATGATCCACCTACCTGGGCCTCCCAAAGTGCTAGGATTGCAGGCGTGAGCCACCGTGCCCAGCCGAGTTAATACATGTATGCTTTAGAATAGCTCTTGGCACATAGTAAAGGGTTTATAAGTGGTTGCTGCTATTATTGTTATTACTGCAACTACTATTGCTACCTGTGATTATGACTATGCTGCTCCTCCTCTTCCTCTTCCTTTGTCAGGGAGATACCTGACCCATTTCAGGGGCTTCCATAAATGTTACAGGAAGGGAGGAATGTTGAACCAATGAGTTGACCTATAAAATGAAAACCTTTTAAAGGCCCTCTTAGCGTTTGAAGAAATGGGATAGTAAAGTTGATACATTATGAGATTTGTTCATATCTTTTTATTTTTTAACTTCCATTTTCTGTGCAGACCTGAAGGCATTGAACGACAGTACAGGAAGAAATGTGCAAAGTAAGTATTAACAATGTGGGTTTCTCCAAGCATAGGCAAGTAGAGGCATAATGTGTTAGGAAAATAATTATTTGGCTACAACTCTCCATTATGTCTTTTTGTTTTTTTTTGAGATGGAGTCTTGCTCTGTCGCCCAGGCTGGAGTGCAGTGGTGCGATCTCGGGTCACCGCAACCTCTGCCTCCTGAGTTTAAGTGATTATCCTGCCTCAGCCTCTCTAGTAGCCGGGATTACAGTCACATGCCACCATGCCCGGCTAATTTTTATATTTTTAGTAGAGACAGGGTTTTGACATGTTGGTCAGGCTGGTCTCGAACTCCTGACCTCAGTTGATCCGCCCACCTCGGCTTCCAAAACTGCTGGGGTTACAGGCCTGAGCCACCTTGCCCGGCCCCCATTGTGTCTTTATCCTTATAATCTCAACTGCCTTCAGACTTCAACTAAGCACAAATACCAGTATGTTCCCCAAAGAGGCTAGTCAAAGTTATATCTTTGACCAGATGGCCAGAAAAATGAATTTTTTTTTTTTTTTTTTTTGAGACATAGTCTTGCCCTTGTTGCCCAGGCTGGAGTGCAGTGGTGCGACCTCCACTCACTGCAACCTCTATCTCCCAGGTTCAAGCAATTCTCCTGTGTCAGCCTCCCAAGTAGCTGGGATTACAGGCACCCGCCACCACGCCTGGCTAATTTTTGTATTTTGAGTAGAGACGGGGTTTTGCCATGTTGGCCAGGCTGGTCTCGAACTCCTGATCTCAGGTGATCCACCCACCTCAGCCTCCCAAAGTGCTGGGATTACAGGCGTGAGCCAACACACCCAGCCTAAGTGATTCTTATCAGGTAGAGGTAGTTTTAGGAAACACTGAGAAGAGCCAATCATTAGTTTATGCCACAAACAGAAATATTACCAGAGTCTAAGCACACTTTGCAAATTGCTGTTTTGGGAATTTGGATTATGAGACTTCGCAGAAATTTACTGTGCCATTGCAGGTGTGGACTGCCGCTCTTCTACCAATCCCAGCCGAAGAATGCTCCCGTTACCTTCATTGTGGATGGAGCGGTAGTCAAATTTGGCCAGGGCTTTGGGAAGACGAACATATATACTCAGAAACAAGAGCCTCCTAAGAAGGTAATTAACCACTGAAAGAGAGACTGCTTAATATAGCTCTAGATTTAGCTCATGTTTTGAAATAAGATTATAGTGCACAAGAAACTGCTCTTTATGGATATATTCTTTTATTTCTTTTATTGTCTTTTCTTGCTTTTATTTCTTTTTCTTTTTTCTTTATGGTTATATTCTTATACTTTATTTTTATTTTTTAAAAGTTAAAAAAAATTTGGGGGGTACATAGATGCACATATTTATGGGGTACATGAGATATTTTGATACGGGTATGCAGTGTGTAATCACATCATGGAAAATGGGGTATTCATCCCCTCAAGCATGTATATGGATGCATTCTTTATTAATCAGGTGCCATTTTTGTGTATAAACAGACACTATGTAATTGTAACACCTGTTATGTGTTTTCTGTTTTCTACAGTTGCCTCATGAGTAAGGTTAGAAATTGTATGGTTTGGCTGGGCGCGGTGGCTCAAGCCTGTATTCCCAGCACTTTGGGGAGGGCCGGACGGGCGGATCATGAGGTCGGGGGATCGAGACCTCCTGTGCTAATACGGTGAACCCCGTTCTTTACTAATGATACAAAAACTAGCGCGGGCGACGGGAGGGCGGGGCCTGTAGTCCCAGGGGCTCTCGGGAGGCTGAGCAGCGAGATGGCCAGTGAACCCGGGGAGGCGGAGCTTGCAGTGAGCTTTTTTTTGCAGAGCGGCCCATGCACTCCGCTGGGGCCGGCCCAGGCAGACTCCGGTCTCAAAAAAAAAAAAAAAAGAATTGTTGGTTTGTTACTCACATTATTTCCTTTAAATTTTCCTCTTTTAGTGGAGAGATTGTCATCTGTTATTTACAGATTGTTTTTTTGAACATTAAAAAACTGAATTAGGCTAATAAAAATACGTTCCAAGCTAGGTTGGTGGCTCATGCCTGTAATCCAGCACTTTGGGAGGCAGAAGTGGGAGGTCACTTGGGAGGGCCAGGAGTTTGAGACCAGCCTGTGCAGCCATGGCGAGACCCCTATTTTACAAAAATAAAAGTAAATTGGCTAGGTGTGATGTGTATTCACATATTAGTTCTAGCTCTCAGGAGACTGAGGGGTGGAGCAAGAGGGATCCTTTTAGCCCGGGGTAGTTTGAGCTTACATTCAGCTTATGATTGTGCCCCTGCACTCCGCCTGAGGTGACGTTAAGCCTCGTCTCTTTAAAAAAATTAATTGGCATGGGTGCCGTGTTTCCGCCTGTAATTCCGCACTCTGGGGAGGCCGAGGAGGTGGCAGATCACTGACGAGTCAGGAGTTCGAGACCCGCCTGACCAACATGGGAGAACCCCGTCTACTACTAAAAATACGATTAGCTGGGCGTGGTGGTGCTGCCTGTAATCCAGATCTTAGGAGGGCTGGAGGCAGGAGAGTCGCTTGACCCAGCGAGGTGCGAGGTTACGAGCTGAGATTGCGCCATTGCACTCCAGGCTGGGGCCAACAAGAGGGACTCATTCTCAAAAAAAAAAAAAAGTATTAAAAATACATTTTAAGAACCCATGATGGACCTATGCATAGTGTCTCTTGCCTGTAATCCTAGCACTTTGGGAGGCCGAGGCAGGAGGATTGCCTGAGGCCAGGAGTTGGATACAAGCTTGAGACATTAAGCGTTAAGGATACTTTTTTTATACCTTCCGTCCTTTTTTTTTTTTTGCGAGACCCAGTCTCTACAAAAAATGTAAAATTAGCCAGGTGTGGTGGCATATGCCTGTAATCCTAGCTAAGTGGGAGGCTGAGGCAGGAAGATCACTTGAGCCCAGGAGTTTGAGGTTGCAGTGAGCTATGCTTGCACCAGTGTATCCCAGCCTGGGCAACAGAGTAAGACCCTGTTTCAAAAAAATAAAGTAAGTAATAATAAAATAAAGAGCCTTTGATGGCAAATGTTAGAAAATATGTAAATAAAACATTGGCACTTTTAAATAGGTCAGCCTGTCCCAAAGAGGTAGTGTTTCCCCCAGTACCCACAGCCCCTCACACAGGTGTGTGTGCACACACTCACGGCTCATGGATCCTGTTTTGATGAACCGGACTGACTTCTTGCCTGCCACTCCAGGTGATGATGACCAAACGGACCAAAGACATGGGCAAGTTCAGTTCTGTCACTGTGTCTACCATTGATGAAGAGGAAGAGGAGATTGAGGCCGTAAGTATCTCTGGTCTTAAGGAAACTGGAATTTGGGGGGAAGGGTGTGAGGAAAGGGGACTCTAGAGCTGGAGCGTTGGAGTAGTGGAAATATTAGAGACTTCACTTTTAGACCCTGCTTTGCTGATAAGAAACTGTGGGCTGGGTGCGGTGGCTGACACCTGTAATCCTAGCAGTTTGGGAGGCCGAGACGGGTGGATCATGAGGTCAGGAGATCAAGACCAGCCTGGCCAACATGGTGAAACCCCGTTTCTACTAAAAATACAAAAAATTTAGCTGGGCGTGGTGGTGCGTGACTGTAATCCAAGCTACTCAGTAGGCTGAGGCATGAGAATCGCTTGAACCAGGAGGTGGAGGCTGCAGTGAGCCGAGATTGCGCCACTGCACTCCAGCCTGGGGACAGAGCAGGTCTCTGTCTCAGAAAAAAAAAAAAAAAAAAAAAAAAAAAAAAAAAAGGAAAAGAAACTATGACAGTGAGCTCATTCCTGTTTCCTTGAATCTCAGAGACATCTGTAAAATGAAAACGAAGGAGTTGGATGAGATCAGTGATTTTTTTTCCCCACATACTATTTTTAGAGATGCCTTAGAGGGCAAAGTCCTCATCTCTCTTAATTTGAGAAACTACTGGACTGAATGATTTCAGGTTCCTTCCAGTCCAACTCTGACGGTTTGTGAGTCTGCCCTCAGTAGTAGTAGCAATTACCTTTATGGTTCTTCAGTATAATATTGATGGCGAGATGTCATCTGCTGTTTTACAAATGTTTTGGTTAAAATGTAAATGCTACCGAAGAATTACTTGAACCCGGGAGGTGGAGGTTGCAGTGAGCCGAGATTATGTCACTGCACTCCAGCCTGGGCAACAGAGTCAGTTTCCGTCTCAAAAAAAATAAAAACAAAAAACAAAAAAAACAAATCCACCTCCCTTCTCCCAAAAAAATACCCTAAATGCTCCTGGATTACTGAAAAGATGGAAAATGGAAAAGGAACAGAGTCCTGCCATTTTAGTCATGATTTCATGATTTGAGTAGTATACATTATGACTTCAGGTCTTTGTTGTTATTCCTTGGTGAGACTTCTGGTTTAAGGATGCTCCTTTTTTCCTTCAGAGGGAAGTTGCTGACTCATATGCACAGAACGCCAAAGTGATTGAAAAACAGCTGGAGCGCAAAGGCATGAGCAAGAGGCGACTGCAAGAGCTGGTGAGTAGCAGGGGGTAGCAAGGTGCTGGGGCCCAATCGTTTGGATGTCTTGGTCTGAAAGACCTTCCAGCAGGCAGGGAAATCTTTTAGGAAATCTGTTGGGAGTTTCTAGAGTAGTTGGCTGCCAGTTTTATAACCCTGGTCTGTGACTGTCAGTATACCCTACTCTGTAGTAGTGACCCCAGGATCTAGGCCCTAAATCATGATACTTGTTATAGCCCTAACTAGGATGATATTTTATTTTATTTATTTTATTTTAATTTTATTTTATTTATTTATTTTGGAGATGGAATCTCACTCTGTTGCCCAGGCTGGAGTGCCGTGGTGCAGTCTCAGCTGCGCTGATTTCCTATGGCCACAGCCTTGTCTTTTTGCCCATTTTGCCTACAAATAGCATTTTTTGTGTGTGTGCTATAACATCAGAAAGGTTGGAAAGTAGATGTTAGAGGTATATAATGATTTGGGAACCGTGATTCTAGTTTGTACACTAAATGAACATTAAGGGAGAGTATTTGGGTTGGTTAGAATAAGGAAGGAAGATAATTTTGTGTCATGTATCAAGACATACACTTTTTTTTTTTCTTTCTAGGCTGAACTGGAAGCCAAGAAAGCGAAAATGAAGGGGACCTTGATTGACAACCAATTCAAATAACCAGGCCTTTTTCTGAGCCCTAGACTGGAGGCAAGCATTTAGATCAGGAGGCAGAGTAATTTCTTGATTACATAGTTGGACTCTTATTTGTGTCCTAGCAGAAGGCTTTACGTTGTTTCCCATTGGTTCTCCTACATTCAGTGAGGTCTTTAACTGAGTCCATTTGACTTTCTTTCTTTTTTTTGAGACAGAGTCTTGCTCTGTCGCCCAGGCTGGAGTGCAGTGGCACGATTTTGGCTCACTGCAACCTCTGCCTCCTGGGTTCAAGCTATTCTCCTGCCTTAGCTTCCCGAGTAGCTGGGATTACAGGCATGTGCCACCACACCTGGCTAATTTTTGTATTTTTAATAGAGACAGGTTTCACCATGTTGGTCAGGCTGGTCTTGAACTCTTCACCTTGTGATCCGCCCTCCTCGGCCTCCCAAAGTGCTGGGATTACAGACGTGAGCCACCGCCCCTGGCCACAAATCCATTCTCTTGTGTAATTTCCCTTTTGTTGTTGTTGTTAGTTTAGTTTAGTTTAGTTTTTGAGATGGAGTCTCACTTAGCCACCCAGGCTGGAGTGCAGTGGCATGATCTCGGCTCACTGCAACCTCTGCCTCCTGGGTTCAAGAGATTCTCCTGCCTCAGCCTCCCGAGTAGCTGGGACTACAGGCACCTGCCACCACACCCGGCTAATTTTTGTATTTTTAGTAGAGACGGGTTTCACCATGTTGACCAGACTGGTCTCGAACTCCTGACCTCAAATGATCCACCCACCTTGGCCTCCCAAAGTGCTGGGATTACAGGCATGAGCCACCATGCCCAGCCTTGACCTGCTTTCTAGGAGATGGAGTTTTCTGAGTTTTTCTGTATTTAGGTTTTCTGTACTATTTTTTGTCCATTTGATGCAAACTTCTTAAGCTGTGCAGAAACTTTATGAATAGATCAGTGCTTTAGTGTCTCCAGACGATTTTTGGAAAAAATATTATGGTGTGTCATAGAAAAAGCACCATGTATTATATTTAGGTATAGCAAGTCAGATCCTTTGAAGTGACTCTGTCTCTGTTCTTAGTAGGGTTCTTGGAATTGGCTGTGGTTTGAATCTTTCTACTGTCAGAGGAACCCCATTAAAAGCCAGAGTCTTCATAAGGCTTTCTTTACTTCAAACACTGAAGCTGTAGGTGAGCCATCCCATATCGACTGTATACTCAAAGAAGGAAAAGCCAGATTGCAGTGAGCGGGTAGGACAGCTCAGATCCGAACGAAAGTAGGGTCTCAAGTAACGCAAGACCGGGTGCGGTGGCTCACACCTGTAATCCTAGCACTTTGGGAGGCCGAGGCAGGCAGATTGCCTGAGCTCAGGAGTTCGAGACCAGCCTGGGCAACATGGTGAAACCCTGTCTCTACTAAAATACAAAAGAAATTAGCCAGATGTGGCAGCATGCGCCTGTAGTCCTGGCTACTCGGGAGGCTGAGGCAGGAGAATTGCTTGAACTCGGGAGGTGGAGGTTGCAGTGAGCTGAGATTGTGCCACTGTACTCCAGCACTCCAGCCTGGACGACAGAGTGAGACTCTGTCTCTACAAAAAAAAAAAAAAGTAACCCAAGGGAGGGAGCTACCATCTAGTCGGGCAGCTAGTACTGCTTCTTTGCATGGATACATGGGAGGGAGATGTTTTAGATTAAGAAATGATAGCAAGATAAACAAAATGATCTGTTGGGTATCTTTTACTTTACGTTTGCTGTTTGCAGAGGAGTGTTGTATATGTAGATATTATTTTATGTCACACTGCTTCAGTGATACCTGTATCCATGTTTGTATCCATGTTTGTATCCATTCAACTGTATTAAAAGGTGTTGGGACAGGAGTTGTGTTAACCTTCTTGTGTTATCTACAAAAAGTTGCACTTAGTAGGTGCTCAAGGTGGTTTGTGAGGTGCTACGGGGAGATGATAGTAGGATAGTAGGTCAGGTTTTTTTTGTTGTTGTTGTTTGTTTTGCTTTTTTTCTGATCTTATTTGCAAGGCAAAGTAGGTTAGATGTGAGCTAGCAAGAACTGGGGAAAAGAGGGGTGGGGGTCCCGGGAAGGCCCAGGATAGGGCTGTGTTACCATCTTTCCGGTTATTTTCCTGTATCCAATGAAGTCTTTGCAACAAATTCTTCCTCTTCACCTTGTTTCCTGTCCTCATTCTGAGAGATAATTAACCGTCATATGGATGACAAACCATAACCTCCTTATAGTTCCTTAACCTCAACTCCAGACCGTGACCTTTACCTTTCCTGCACTTTAGCCACAAACTCCCATACCACAGCCTGGATGTCATCCATTCCGCCTCCGAAATCCAGTCCTCTGCTCTCTGACCACAACCTATCCTTGCTACTCTCATGTGCTCACTTCCTCTAAACCTATTTTATTTTGTTTTTAGATTTGAAGGGTGATTATTTTATTAACAGTAATAATGAAAAAATAGTAGTAAGAATAGCAACAATAATACTAGCTACCTTTTATTGAGCATTTACTATGTGTTGGATGCCATGGAAAGCACTTTACAGGTATTATCTTAGTCTAAACAACATGACATCCTATGAGACAGGATTAACTGTTACCATCCTTATTTTAGAAATGAGTACTCCCAGGCTCAGAGAGTTTAAGTTTCTCAAGACCCCATAGCCAGTAAGCAATAAAGCCAAAAATCTGACTCTAAAACCTGAGCTCTTAACTATGCTGAACTCCCTCTGTGAATTTAAAACATACATTATTCAGAACAGATTATAATTTCATTTTGAAAAATCAAGTGAAGTGCAAAGACAAGACACTTGCTTAGAGGACCGCCTGTAGCAAACATGTGGTTACCTTTCTACATATTTTCTGAAATACTTGTCTTTAGATACTAATCCTGAACCGTTTCAACATCTGCTTGAAATTACGCATGTTGCTTCATCTATAGGACTGTAAAACGTCATTAGCACCAAGCAAGCGCATGCTCTTCATTATGTTTTACTGTTTCATATTGACAGTTATTAAAATAACATGATATGTTAGTCTTTAGTTTCTCTATTTTCTTTATTAACTTGTATTTTAACAGGAAATACAGCATTTTACTGTTGGTATGAAGAGTCATGTTGACATTTGGGAGAGTCTTATTCTGTTTTTTTTGTTTTTGCAAATTATCAACTATGACAAAACATTAAAATGTTGCAAAATGTTCTCTACTAATTAGTGACATTTGGAATTGTCACTTTATTGTTTAAAATAAATTGAAAAGCTTTTTTAAAACTAGGTTGCCTGGGCCATTTTGGTTCCTTGTCACTCTGCCCATGTCTCCTCAGTCTCTAATTTGTACGTTTCTTCATGGTATCTCGTAATTTTAATTTGCATTTCCCTAATGGCAGATGGTGTTGAACATATTGTTTTCCTTTTTTTTTTAAACTGTGGTAAAAAGCACATAAGGTTTACCATCTTAACCTTTTTTTTTTGTTTGTTTTTTTGAGACGGAGTCTTGCTCTCGTAGTCCAGGCTGGAGTACAATGGCGCGATCTCGGCTCACTGCAACCTCTGCTTCCCGGGTTCAAACGATTCTCCTGCCTCAGCCTCCCAAGTAGCTGGGATTACAGGCACCTGCCACTATGCCCGGCTAATTTTTGTATTTTTAGTAGAGATGGTGTTTCACCATGTTGGCCAGGCTAGTCTCAAACTCCTGACCCTGTGATCTACCTGCCTCGGCCTCCCAAAGTGCTGGGATTACAGGCGTGAGCCACTGTGCTCGGCCCATCTTAACCATTTTTAATTGTGCAGTTCAATAGTGTTAAGTATATTTGCATTATTGTGATACAGATTTCCGGAACTTTTTCATGTTGTAAATCTGAAACTCTATACCTATTAAGTAACAACTGTCCCTTTCTCTCTCCCCACAACCCCTGGTAACCACCATTCTACTTTGTGTTTTTATGAGTTTGACTACTTTAGATATCTTGTATAAGGGGAATCATATAACATTTATCTTTTTGTGACTGGCTTATTTCACTTAGCATAATGTCCTCAATGTTAAATCATGTTGTATGTGACAAGAACGCCTTCCTTTCTAAGGCTGAGTAAGGTTTCCTTGTATGTATATACCACATTTTGTTTATCCATTCATCTGTCACTGGACATTTGGATTGCTTCCACCCCTTGCTATTGTGGAATAGTAGCACTATGAACATGAGTGTGCAAATATCTCTGAGACCCTGCTTTCAATTCTGATATATACCCAAAAGTGAAATTGCTGGTAGTTCTATTTTTAATTTTTTGAGGTGCCTCCATACATACTCTTTTCCACAGCACTTGTACCATTTTACAATCTTTTTTTGTTTGTTTTTGAGACAGAGTCTCACTCTATCACCCAAGCTGGAGTGCAGTGGTGCAATCTCAGCTCACTGAAACCTCTGTCTCCTGGGCTCAAGTGATTCTCTCACCTCAGCCTCCTAAGTAGCTGGGATTACAGGTGTGTGCCACCATGCCCAGCTCATTTTTGTATTTTTAGTAGAGATGGAGTTTCACCATGTTGGCCAGGCTGGTCTCAGACTCCTGACCTCAAGTGATCCGCCCGCCTCAGCCTCCCAGAGTGCTGGGATTATAAGCATGAACCACTGCGCCCGGCCACATTTTACAATGTTATCAGCAATACACAAAGGCTCTAATTTCTCCACATCCTCACCAACACTTGTTGTTTTTTTTTATTTTTAATTTTTTAGTAGTAATCATCCTAATGGATGTGAGGTGATATCTCATTGTAGGTTTCTTTTTTTTTTTCATTTCTCTAATGATTAGTGCTGTTTAGCATTTTTTCGTATGCTTGTTGGCCATTTGTATATCATCTTTAGAGAAATGTCTATTCAAGTTATTTTGATCATTTTAAAATTGGATTATTTGATTTTTTGTGGTTGTTAATTTTTTTTTTTTGAGACAGAGTCTCACTCTGTCATCCAGGCTGGAGTACAGTGGCATGATCTTGGCTCACTACAATCTCCACCTGCCAGGTTCAAGCGATTCTTCTGCCTCAGCCTCCCGAGTAGCTGGGACTACAGGTGTATGCTACCACGCCTGGCTAATTTTTATAGTTTTAGTAGAGACGGAGTTTCACCATGTTGGCCAGGCTGGTCTCGAACTGACCTCAAGTGATCCACCCACCTCAGCCTCCCAAAGTACTGGGATTACATGTGTGAGCCACTGCTCCCGGCCTCCAGTACAAATTTTAGAATTGGCTTGTTGGTATCTCCAGTATTCTTTCTGGGATTTTGATTGGGATTGTGTAAAATCTAAAAATCACGTAGGGGAGAATTGACAGCTTAATAGTATTACATTTTCCAACCCATGAGCAAAGTGTGTCTTTCCATTTGTTTAGATCTTTGATTTCTTTCATCAGTGTTTTGTGTGTGTGTGTGTGTATAGATCCTGCAGATATTTTGTTTAAATTTATACCTAAGTACTTCATTTTTCCAGTGCTATTGTAAATCTTACCTTCTTTTAAAACTATAACATCTGTCCTACAAACTCTCAATTTAGAATCAGTCCTACAATATGTTTTGTCTGATCTCTTACGCAAGTAGTTGAGTGTTCATGTCTTGTCAATGAGTGAATATTTGGCACTGTGAATTTATGGTTCCAATGTCAGATGGGTTCTCACCACAGCTAGTCAATCCTTCTGTATGTTTTGGGTCAGCAACTCTCCTGTTTCCCTAAGGAACAGTTTACAGCTGCTTTGTTCAAGCCTCTCCCTGCAAGCTCTCTCTCTTGGCAGATGATCAGAGAGAGATCTCCAAAGCACCAACAACTTAAGGGCACACTTAGTTACATCTGCCTCCATCTTTTTCTCTTTCAAATCTCAGAGGAGGGGATCCCCCTCTTCCTACTTAAGGCTAATCTACTACCTTTTAGTCATTCAACTAGTATACATTGAGTATCTATTATATGCCAGATATTGCACTAGGAGCTGGGGGCATAGTAGAGAACAAAGCAGCTCACATTCTGAGGGCAGGGGTGACAGATGAACAAGTGAACAAGAAAATGATCCATGAAAATTATGTGATATGATAGAGAATGATGAGTAATCAAGGATGGGCTCTGAGGAGGGGACACATGAGCCATATAAGACGTGAAGGATCTGAATGAGGCACCATATAAGGATCAGGGGAAAGCATTCCAGGTGATGATGGCATTAGGAAGGACAAAGGCCCTACAAAGGGAATAAGTTTACATGTTGGAGGAACAGAAATAAGGCCAGTGTGACTAGGTTGTAGTGAGTAAGAGAAAGCAAGCAAGTGCAAGGAGGCAAGGTCAGAGGAGTGAGCAGAAACCAGGCCATGAAGGGCCTTGCAGGCCTGAATAAGGATTTTGGATCTTAAAAATACAGAGATAAGTTATTGATTCAAGACTTTTAAGCAGAGGAGTAACATGATATGATTTATGTTTTTTTTTTCTTTTTTTTTTTTTGAGATAGGGTCTCTGTTGCCCAGGCTGGAGTACAGTGGCACCATCATAGCTCACTGTACCCCCAACTTCCTGGGCTCAAGCAATCCTCCTACCTCAGCCTCCCAAGTAGTAGCTGGGACTACAGGCTCGTGCCTCCACGCCTGGCTAATTTTTTCTATTTTTTATAGAAAGAAATTCCTCCTTTCCTTTCCTTTTTCTTTTTCCTGTCCTTTCCTTTTTGCTGTCATGTCCTGTCCTCTCCTGTCCTTTTTTTCTCACTAGGTTACCCTGACTGGTCTTGAACCCCTGGGCTCAAGTGATCCTCCTGCCTTGGCCTCTCAAAGTGCTGGATTATAGACATATGCCACCGTGCCCAGCCAATTTATGTTTTAAAGTCTTTCTAGGCTGGGTGCGGTGGCTCACACCTGTAATCCCAGCACTTTGGGAGGTTGAGGCAGGCAGATCACTTGAGCTCAGGAGTTCAAGACCAGCCTGGGCAACATGGTGAAACCCCGCCTTTACTAAAAATACAAAAATTAGCCGGGTGTAGTGGCACACTCCTGTATGTAGTCCTACCTACTCTGGGGCTGAGGCACGAGAATCGCTTGAACCCAGAAGGCAGAGGCCGCAGTGAGCCAACATTGTGCACTGCACTCCAGCCTGGGCAACAGAGCAAGGCTCTGTCTCAAAAAAACAAAACAAGCAAACAAAAAGTAGCACTTAAAGCCATTCTAGCTACTACATGGAGAGTAGCTTGTTGGGAGGAAGAATGGAAGCAGAGAGACCAATTAGGAGACCATGGCAGTAGTCCAGGTGAGAGGTGAGAGTGGTTAGATCAGGGTAGTAAAAGAAGAATTGGAGAAAGTGAATGCATTTGAGATGTGTTTTGGAGGTTTTCTTATCAGGACTGGCTGATAGATTTGGTGTGGGAAGTGAGGGGAAGAGGGGAATCAAGGATAACGCCTCAATTGTGGCTAGAATAACTGGGCAAATTGACGTGTCATTTACTGAGATGGGGAAGAACAGCTTTCAAGGGAAAGCTAAGCACCATTTTGAACATGTTATGTTTGAAATGTCTGTTGACTAAGTGGAGTTGTCAGGTAGGCAGTTGGATATGTAGTCAGCTCAACTGGGAAGGTCTAGCTAGAAATAGAAATTTGGGAGTTGTCAGTATATAGATGTTACTTAAAGCCATGAGACAGGATGAAATTGCCAAAGATCTAAATACAGATAGCAAAGGGAATAAGTCCAAGGATTGAGTCCTGGGGCATCATTTAATGGTCAAGAGAGGAGGAGAAATCAGCAGAAAAGACTGCAAAGGAATGGCTACTAAGGCTGGATGAAGACAGAGTAAAACTGAGAGCGAAGAGAAGCAAGTGTTTTACATGACTCAAGATACAGTTAAGAAAACAGAAAACAACTTTGGGAGGCCGAGGCGGGTGGATCACCTGAGGTCGGGAGTTCGAGACCAGCCTGACCAACATGGAGAAACCCCGTCTCTACTAAAAATACAAAATTAGCCGGGCGTGGTAGAGCATGCCTGTAATCCCAGCTACTCGGGAGGATGAGGCAGGAGAATTGCTTGAACCCGGGAGGCGGAGTTTGTAGTGAGCCGAGAGCATGCCATTGCTCTCCAGCCTGGGCAACAAGAGCAAATGACCGTCTCAGAAAAGAAAAAAAAGAATAGAAAACAAAACATGCTCAGAACTGTAAACAGAGTTTAACATGAGGAACTGGTACTCAGGGGATAAAAGACCTTAGAATCCCAGGAAGGGATGATGAATTGATCCAGAGATTTAACAACAGCAGGAAGCTACTTCACCTCTAGGGCTGGAGGGACAAAAGCAGAAGGTGGTATTACCCAAGTCCGGGATCAAGGACCACCCAACAGAAGCAGGAACGCCAGCCCAGCAGGAGCTTGGTCCATGAAGGGAGTGACTCAGAAGAGATAACAATCCGTGCTGGAGATGACACTCAAAACGGAGAGAAAGGGAGGAAATACCCTGGCTTCTCCCCTTCTCTTGCTCTCCAATCTTCTGCCAAAGATTCCCATCTATAGGCCAAACCTCTCAGGAAGTCAGGAGGGAAAGGAGCCTGGGAAATGTTGTCTGCTGCACATAACAGAGCAGGGAAGAGTGGAATGGGGCCAGGCACGGTGGCTCACGCCTGTAATCCCAGCAACTTTGGGAGGCCGAGGCAAGTGGATCACTTGAGGTCGGGAGTTTGAGAAGCGGGGAATGGGTCTGAGAGCAAATAGACAAATGACCAGCCTGTGTTTAAAGGAGGAGGAGATGATCATCCACCCAATGCCACATACAAGGTGAGGACTTGGAAATGACCACTGCATTTAGCAATGGGGAGGTCATTGGTGACTTTTACAAGCTGTTTGAATGGAGTGGCATAAGCAAAAGCCTAGCAGGACTGAGTTCAAGAGACAATGAGAGAAGAGGAATTGGAGGCAGTGAATACTTTTTTTTGGAGTTTTGCTATGAAAGGGAAGAAGAGAAAGGGGAGGTATTTGGAGGGGAAGTAAGATTAACAGTATTTTCAAGATAGGAGAAATAATAGCATATTTGAATGCTGATGAGGAAAATCCAAGAGAGAAGTAAAACTGAGAATGCAGGAGAGAGAAAATAACTGAAGCAATATACTTGAGTAGGCAGGACAATAATGGGATTTTTTTTTTTTTTTTTTTTTGGAGACGGAGTCTCACTCTCACCCAGGCTGGAGTGCAGTGGCACGATCTTGGCTCACCACAACCTCCGCCTCCTGAGTATAAGTGATTGTCCTGCTTCACCCTTCCGAGTAACTGGGATTACAGGTGCATGCCACCACCCCCGGCTAATTTTGTATTTTTAGTAGACATGGGGTTTCACCATGTTGGCCAGGCTGGTCTCAAACTCCGGACCTCAGGTGATTTGCCTGCCTCGGCCTCCCAAAGTGCTGGGATTACAGGCATGAGTCACTGTGCCCAGCCCAATAACAGGATATGTAGAAAATCAGAGTCACAGGATCTTCATCACTCAAGTTTAGAAAAGACCTTAAATGTCATACCCTCTAACCTTCTCTTGTGTGCAGGAATTTCCTGTGTAGCTTCCGAGACACATATTGGTCCAGCCTTTGCTTTAAAGTCTCTAGGGATGGTAAACTTAGAGTTTCCCAAAACAGTCATTTTCATTTTAAGAGAAATACAATTAATTTTTCCTTTTGAAAACAACCAGATGGAATCGGTGCTTTTCTTTTTTCTTTTCTTTTCTTTTCTGTTTTTTTTCTTTTTTTTGACAGTTTCACTCTGTCTCCCATGCTGGAGTTCATTGGCGCGATCTCAGCTCACCGCAACCTCTGCCTCCCAGGCTGAAGAAACTCTCATGTTTTAGCCTCCCGAGTAGCTGGGATTACAGGGGTGTGCCACCATGCCCAGCTAATTTATGTATTTTTAGTAGAGACAGGGTTTCACCATGTTGGCCAGGCTGGTCTTGAACTTCTGACCTCAGGTGATCTGCCTGCCTCGGCCTCTCAAAGTGCTGGGATTACAGGTATGAGCCACCATGCCCAGCCTAGAATCAGTGCTTTGTTCTGAATTGGGTTATGGTTTGAACAAGCCAACTGTGAGGGTCATTTTAGGGTCAATTGGAAAAATATAAATATAGGTTATTAGATGAGATGAAAATTTTTTAAAATTGTAGAGATTGTTGACTGAATAAAGCAGTTTGCAGGACAGTGTGTAGAGTTATTTATTATATGTCTATTTGTGTGTATATATACATACATGGGGTGGGGGGAGAGATACAGGTGGATGTGCATTAACGTGTTAAAAGCAGCGATCTCTGGGTAGTGGGAATGTGGCATTGAGTTCTAGCAGAACTTTAATGAACAGGTAGTTCTTAAACTGTTTCAGAGAATAGAAAAAAGATAACTTTCCCTAATTCTTTATATGAAAATATGGTAACTGATACCAAAACCTAATGGTGATGGCAGGAAAAGGAAATACATGGACCAGTCAACCAAATTTATATATAAAAATAATGAATATAGATGTAAAAGTGTTAAACAGAATTCAGATGTAATTCTAGGCCAGGCACAGTGGCTCACACCTGTAATCGCAGCACTTTGGGAGACTCAGGTGGGAGGATCGCTTGAGCCCAGGAGTTTGATAACAGTCTGGGCAACATAGTAAGACCCCATCTCTATAGAAAAACAAAAAATTAGCTGGGCACGGTGGTGTGTGTCTGTAGTCCCAGCTACTAGGGAGGCTGAGGTGGGAAGATCACTTGAGCCCAGAGGGTTGAGGCTGTAATGAGCTATGATTGTGCCACTGTACTCCAGCCTCAGAGACAGGGCAAGGTCTTGTTTCAATAAAAACTTTTTAGAAAAAATTCTAGAGGCATTTTCATTTCCTGGGCAGGCCTCAGGAAACTTACACTCATGTTGGAAGGGGAAATAGGCACCTTCTTCACAAGGTGGCAAGAGAGAGAAGAGTGAGCATGTGAAAGAGGAACTGTCAAACACTTATAAAACCATCCGATGTCGTCAGAACTTACTATCATGAGAATAGCATGGGAAAAACCACCCCCATGATCCAATCACCTCCCTCCCTCAACATGTAGGAGTTACAATTTGAGATGAGATTTGGGTGGGGACACAGAGCCAAACCATATCACTACCTGATTTCAAGTATACTACAAAAGTATTGTAACCAAAACAGCATGGTACTGGCATAAAAACAGATGCATTGATCAATGAAACAGAATAGTGAGCCCAGAAATAAATCCATGCATCTATAGCCAACAGATTTTCAACAAAAGCACTAGTAACACACATTAGGGAAAGGACAGTCTCTTCCATAAATGATACTGGGAGAACTGCATATCTATATGCAGAAGAATAAAACCAGACCCCTCTCCCTCACCATATACAAAAACTAACTCAATGGATTAAAGGCCTAAATGTAGGATATGAAACTGAAACAACTAGAAGAAAAGGGAAATGCTTTATGACATTGGGTCGGGCAAGGTTTTTTTTTTTTTCCATATGAACTCAAAAGCACAGGCAACAAAAGCAAAATAGACAAGTGGGATTACATCAAACTAAAAGCTGTCCACCAAAGGAAACAGTCCACAGAGTGAAGATACAACCTACAGAATGGGAGAAAATATTTGCAAATTCTACATCTGACAAGGGGTTAATATCCAGACTGTATAAGGAATTCAAACAACTCAATAGCAAAAACTCAATCTGATTTTTTTTTGTTTTTTTTTTTT
>NW_016808014.1:295057-300414 GCF_001698545.2 Rhinopithecus bieti
TATCATATATACTGTATAGCATATATGGTATTTATAGTATCTATAGTATATACACTATAGATACTATATATTATATAGTATATATTATATATTGTATATAGTTTATATATTATATATTATATAATATGTTATATATAGTATATATTATATATACTATCTATAGCATCTATACTATAGATAGTATATGTACTATATACTACAGATACTTTATATGTATAGTATCTATAGTATCTATAGTATATATACAGTATAGTATGGGGAATATATTTATATACTATATATAATATAAATATAGTATGGTGAATATATATATATTTTTTGTAGTGACAGGGTTTCTCCATGTTGCCCATGCTGGTCTTAAACTCCAGGCCTCAAGTGATCCTTTTCAGCCTCCCAAAGTGCTGGGATTACAGGCGTGAGCCACGGTGCCTGGTCTGAAAGTGTTTTCTTTCAGAAGGACCAGAGGGAACAGATGGCCAGAGCCCATCATGCCCTCCGTCATGCTGTCTCCAAGGACAAATGGAATATTCTGGAGGAAGGGTGGACTGTGTTAACTCTACAGGTCAATTCTCAATCTCAGCTTGTTCTTGCCAGCTCAGCCCTTATTCCCAATTGAGGAGAAAGAGGAGGTTCAAGGAATACCCTGCTTTTTTTCCAGGAGTCTTAGGGCTGGGCATGGGGTAGAGACTCAAGTCATGCCTTTGGAATGGAGCTGGAGGAGTGTGAGTTAATAGGCACTCTTGTGGGGGCTCTCCTCTCCCTTTCCCCGTGGGGCCAGTCAGGACTTGGAGGGCTTCTGGCTGTGGAACTGGTTTGGTTCTCCTGCTTCTTGGTACCATGCCCAATCTCTACTTGTTCATTCATTCTGACCTCAACTCCTACTCCAGTCCCTATCAGCTCACTCTGCTCCAGCCACAGTGGCCTCCTCCCTGGCCCTCAGACATGCCAGGCACGTTCCTGCCTTGACATTTTTTCCTCAGGTATCTACAAACGTCCTGCCCTCTCACATCCTTCAGGTCTTGATTTTGCTGAGCTTTGTATCTAAAATTTCATCACCTCCCATACTTCCTATCCCCCTCTCCTTCTATAGTTTTCTACTAAAACCCTATATAAATATTTGCTCATTTTGCTTATTGTCTGGTGCTTCCACTATAAGCTAAAAGTTTAGTGGGGACAGGGATTTTTTCTGTTGTTGTTCACTGCTATACCCCAGAGTCTATTAGAGTTCTGGGTCGGGCGTGGTGGCTCACGCTTGTAATCCCAGCACTTTGGGAGGCTGAGATGGGTGGATCACTTGAGGTCAAGAGTTCAAGACCAGCCTGGCCAATATGGTAAAACCCCGTCTCTACTAAACATACAAGAAATTAGCCGGGTGTGGTGGCGCATGCCTGTAGTCCCAGCTACTCAGGAGGCTGAGGCACAAGAATCACTTGAACCTGGGAGGCAGAGGTTGCAGTGAGCCGAGATCATGCTACTGCACTCCAGCCTGGGCGATAGAGTGAGACTCTGCCTCAAAAAATAAATAAATAAATAAAAAATAATAATAATAGTAAAGTTCTGGGTAACAGTAGATTAAATGTTTATTTAATCCATTCATCCAACTAATATTTATTGAGCATCTACTATGTTTACTGAGTGTTGATTAGGTGCCAACCTTGTGCTGGGCACTGAGAGAATGACGGAGAAAGGCAGGCCTAGGTCTTACCCTCAGGAAGCTTACAGTCTCTGCAAGGAGAGATTGATGAGGAAACAGGTCTATAGGATCTGCTGTTCTGATACCCCTGGCAGGAGTGACCACGCTTGTTTGGTTCCTGTGCTTCTGCTGTTCCTGATGTGAGACTCACTCACAGCTGTTTGGTTTCCCAGCTTCAGAATGGGAGCTGAAAGGCAGGCCCCACAATCAGAAATGGCTCCCCTACTCCTGTTTGGCCTTTTTGATCCTGAACCCAAGAAAGGTGTCCCTACAACCTGTTGGCTTCTGCTCTGGAGCCTGGAACCCAGCTCGATATGGAGCCCATTCACAGCCTCCCGGACCCCCATCATGGAACTCATCATAACTTGATGGAATTGCCTGTTCACTACTCAGGAGCCACTCTAGAATGTAAACACCTTGAAGGCAGAGACCATTTCTGGCCTGTTCACTGCTCTATTGCCAGTAACTAGCCAAGCTTCTGGATCACAGTAGCTGTAGAGGACGGTGGTTCAGGGCATGGGTGCTACAGGCCAGACTGCCTGAGTTTGAGTCCCAGCTCTGCCGATGAAAAAAGAATGGTTAGGAATCACAGATCTGGTCCTGAAAATGTGGGAGGCATCATAGCATTATGGGAAATGTACATCCTTACTATCAGATCACCTAGGTTTGTGTTCTGGCTCTGTCACTTATTAGCTGTGTAACTCTGGCCAAGTCACTTAATCTCTCTTGTGCTTCAGGTTCCCTGTGTCTAAAATGGAGACAATAGTAGTACTCATCTCATTGTGGTTTTATGAAAATTAAGTGAGTTTATATTTGTAAAGTGCTAACTTAGTACAGTGCCTGGAAGATGATAACCGCTTGGTAAGGAAACAAATGCTAAATACCGTCCAGGCGCGGTGGCTCACACCTATAATCCCAGCACTTTGGGAGGCCAAGGCGGGTGGATCACCTGAGGTCAGGAGTTGGAGACCAGACTGGCCAACATGGTGAAACCCTGTCTGTACGAAAAATACAAAAATTAGCCGGGTGTGGTGGCGGGTGCCTGTGATCCCAGCTACTCGGGAGTCTGAGGCAAAAGATTCGTTTGAACTTGGGAGGCAGAGGTTGCAGTGAGATAAGACCATACCTCTGCACTCCAGCCTCGGCAACAGAATGAGACTTGGTCTCAAAAACAACAACAATAGCAAAAAAACACGCCAGGCACGGTGGCTCACGGCTGTAATCCCAGCACTTTGGGAGGCCGAGGCAGGCGGATCACGAGGTCAGGAGTTCGAAACCAGCCTGGCCAACATAGTGAAACCCCATCTCTACGAAAAATATAAAAATTAGCCAGGCATGGTGGCGCACACCTGTAGTCCCAGCTACTCGGGAGACTGAGGCAGGAGAATCGCTTGAATCTGGCAGGTGGAGGTTGTGGTGAGCCGAGATCATGCCCCTCCGCTCCAGCCTGGGCAACAAAGCAAGACTCCGTCTCAAAAAACAAAACAAAACAAAACAAAAACCAGCAGCAAAAAACAAATGCTAAATACCATCTGTTGACAGAATGAATGAACTGCAAATGTGGTTGCCCCTGACCTGTTCTGAATTCAGATGTGAATCTCACATATCTTTCCTGCTGAGCACTCTGGAGCAGCTCAAATCTACTGAATGTCTGGTGGGGGAGACCAAACCACAGCACCCACAGAGCAGGTTTCCACCTGTGTCCACTTGTATCCTTTCCTGACTGTACTTCCAGTTCTGGCCATTGTTTGGGGAGCCCTTGGCATCACCAATTTTCTTTTTATTTTTGTGGGTACATAGTAGGTGTATGTATTTATGGGTCATATGGGATATTTTGATATAGGCATACAATGTGTAATAATCACGTCAGGGTAAATGGGGTCTCCATTACCTCAAGCGTTTATCCTTTGTGTTATAATCTAATGACACTCTTAGTTATTTTAAAATGTACAATTAAATTATTGGCTATAGTCACACTGTTGTGCTATCAAATACTAGATCTTATTCTATTTTTTGTACTCATTAGCCATCCACACTTCCCCCCCCCAACAACTCCCCACTACCATTCCCAGCCTCTGGTAACTATCCTGCTACTGTCTCTCTCTCCATGAATTCATTTCTAGCTCCTACAAATGAGTGAGAACATGTAAAATTTGTCTTTCTGTGCCTGGCTTATTTCACTTAACATAATACCCTCCAGTTCCATCATGTTATTGAACTGACAGGATCTCACTCTTTTCTGGCTGCATAGTACTCCATTGTGTATATGTACCACATTTTCTTTATCCATTTGCCTGCTGATGGACACTTAGGTTGCTTCCAAATCTTGGCTGTTGGGCATTACCAGTTTTCATTTGCTCTGCCAGGGAACCTGATTTCCCTCCCTCTCTGTTTCTGGAGTTGAAGCACTATGCCCTGCTCTCTTTGTGAATAATCTTTGAGTTTATCTTCTCTGGACCAGGGCTGGGCTAGCCCAGTAGAGACCTCATCCTGTTGCAGCAGGAGATGGCATGGACATACTATGTTGGGGCAAATGTGAGGTCACAAATGTCAGGTTACAAAGCCCTAGAGCATTCTGAACTTCAGCTATGAGAGTAGCCTAAAGCACAGGGGGTGAGCTCTCCCAGAGGAAGCAAGGGGTATGATGAGCTGGGTGGGGTCTAGGCCAAGCTGCTTCCCGGGAGTGGACTAGCCTACACAATAGAAGCTCTTAACCTGGGCTCCGTGGGCTTCAGGGATGAGCTTCAGGGATTCCCCAGGCTCCTTGAAATTAAATATGTTCTGTGTGCTTGTGAAGAGATGGGCATTTTTCTGGGGAGAGGATTCATTGATTTCACCCAATTTTCAGTGGGACCAATGAAAAAAGAATGGTTAGGAATCACTGGTCTAGTCCTCAAAATGTGGGAGGCATCATAGCATTATGGGAAATGTACAGCCTTACTATCAGATCGCCTAGGTTTGTGTCCTGGCTCTGTCACTTACTGGCTGCGATCTTAAGTAAGTCATGTCACCTCTTTGTGCATCCATGTCCTCATCTGTAAAATGGGGATAATAGAAGTACCTGCTTTATAGAGTTCTTGAGAGGAAGAAAGGGGTAATATGAGCACAAAGCCCTTAGTAGATTGTCTGGAACATGGTAAGGTAGGTATCCTTGGAGATTCAGAAGATCACCAAGATCATCAGTACTTTTTCTGTGCTTATGTACTGTGAAAGTTGTCAGAATCAAAATGAAGTCACTTTTATAGTTTTTAAAAAGCCCTGACACATAGAGCTAGGGAAGGCTATGAAGAGAGGATTCTCACACGTGTATGATAACAAGACTGTCACAAAAAACTTCACAAAAACCACAACCTTGCACAATGGCCATTGCAACCTTACATAAAAAATACTTGTGGCCGGGCGCAGTGGCTCACGCCTGTAATCCCAGCATTTTGGGAGGCTTAGGCAGGTGGATCACCTGAGGTCGGGAGTTTGAGACCAGCCTGACCAACATGGAGAAACCCCGTCTCTACTAAAAATACAAAATTAGCCGGGCGTGGTGGCGCATGCCTGTAATCCCAGCTACTCAGGAAGCTGAGGCAGGAGAATCACTTGAACTGGGAGGTGGAGGTTGCAGCGAGCCGAGCTCATGCCATTGCACTCTAGCCTGGGCAACAAGAGCAAA
>NW_016808014.1:301830-312847 GCF_001698545.2 Rhinopithecus bieti
TGTTTTTTTTTTTTTTTTTTTTTTTTTTTGAGACAGAGTCTTACTCTGTAGTCCAGGCTGGAGTGCAGTATGATTATTATTATTATTATTATTATTATTATTATACTTTAAGTTCTAGCGTACATGTGCACAACCTGCAGGTTTGTTACATATGTATACTTATGCCATGTTGCTGTGCTGCACCCATTAACTCGTCATTTACATTAGGTATATCTCCTAATGAGTAGCATGATTTTGACTCACTGCAACCTCTGCCTTCTGGGTTCAAGCGATTCTCCTGCTTCAGCCTCCTGAGTAGACCACCACGCCTGGCTAATTTTTATAGTTTTAGTAGAGATGGAGTTTCGCCATGTTGGCCAGGCTGGTCTCGAACTCCTGGCCTCAAGTGATCTGCCCGTGTCGGCCTCCCAAAGTGTTGGAATTACAGGCGTGAGCCACCGCGCCCGGCCCTAGAGTGATTTTAGGGTACATCTGGTTAATTCCTCCTAAAGAGTTTCCCCATGGGTCTTCCATCTTTTATGTCCTAAAATTTCTACTATTGGAGTCGCTTGGGCACCAAAGCCTTTGTTGCAATGTATGTTCAGTGACAAATCTGTGCAGGGAGGCTGAGTGAGGCCCCATCATGAATGTTGATTTTATTCTTGAACTGGACATTTCATTTTTTTCCCCTAAGAACTGTATTGCTGGCCGGGCGTGGTGGCTTATGCCTGTAATCCCAGCACTTTGGGAGGCTGAGGCAGGCAGATCATCTGAGGTCAGGAGTTCGAGACCAGCCTGGCCAACATGCTGAAACCCTGTCTCTGCTAAAAATACAAAACTTAGCTGGGCGTGGTGGCAGACACCTGAAATCCTGGCTTCTCGGGAGGCTGAGGCACGAGAATCGCTTGAACCCAGGAGGCGGAAGTTGCAGTGAGCCAAGATTGCGCCATTGCACTCCAGCCTGGGCGGCAAGAGTGAAACTCCGTCTCAAGAAAACAAAACGAAAGAACCGTATTGCTACTGCTACTATGAACATGGTTGTTGCTTGCTCATAGTTACTCAGGAATAACGAGCTGGTTTCGTGAGCAAGGCACAGCTGGTTACCTAGCCTACACTTCAGCCCTAGTGAATTCTCATTGTAACTGCTCCCCCTCATGTAGGGGACCCTTTCTTCACAGAACAGTGAGACATTGTTTTTGAATGACCATCCACATAATTCCTGTATGGATTTTAAAAGCCAATTGTTTAATTGGACGGTGTACTTGGCTATTGTCACTTTAGTACCTGATGAACCACCTGTTCTATATTTCGTTATTATAGCAGCATTTTTTTCTTGAAGCTTCAAATTTCGTTTTTCTTTGTAATTTTCTACATTTTGTATTTGCCTACTAATTAGATTTAATCCTGATTTTTTATTCATCTACTTGTAGACAAATGTTTATCTTCTTTATTGTCAGGCCTAAAGTCATTTTCTAATTGGTTTATAATATTTTAATATCCACACAGTTTTGTTTGCCACTAGCAAGATTGTCATCATTAGCATCAGCAAAGATTGTTGCAGCGAAAATTATAATTATATACTGAAGGCCTTGAATTTAGGCCTGGTTCAGGAAATAGTTTAGGTAAAAAGTTGCAGAATTTAGGAACAGGTTCTCACAAAATGTTCTCTTCTAAATAATATAGACGTTTGCTCATAAAAACTAACAAAATCCACAGGAGGAAGGAAAGATATCCAAGTGACCAAGAATGACAGAGCCTTGAAATCGCAACACTATTAGGGCCTGCTAAAATGATTTTTTTAGTTTCAACTAAGACCCTAACACCGCTTGGCAATCCTATTGTATGTCCCTGGTCAGCACATCTTCAGTGTCTTGAAGCAGCCATTTCATTATCATTTCACTCTCCTCTAGCCCTAACCCCAGCTAGCCCCCTTTTCATCCGAAAGATTGACTTCCATTTTCATGGAGCAAAATTCAAGCCAACTTCAGCTTGAATTCAGCTTCACACCAACTGGGTCGCAGATTCAACTCAAATGCAATAGCGCCCCCTTCCTCTCTGTAAGAGACACTGCAATGTGCTTCCCTGATCACAACGGAAAGACTCAGCCGGTAAGAGTAGACAGCCCTCAGCTGGTGGACCCCTTTGGGGACAGCCTCAGCTGAAGAGACCCACTTTGCCCAAGGGCATGCCTCCTTCCCAGGGCAGCCTGTGTCCATTGAATGACTGATGCGGGGATATAAAGGCCTGGCCCCCTTGTCTCCACTCTCAGCTTCAGAGCTTCCCATAGGTCTGGCTGAGGGCTTTGTTGAATCTGCACTGCAGCCCAATGTCTCCTTTCTCCGATCCTGCTTCCATTTCTTCCTTTCCACGCGTGATGATCCCAAGAGCACTCCCTAAGAAACCTCCTGCGTGCTAATCTCCATCTCAGAGTCTGCTCAGCAAATCCAACCTGCACCACCCTCTCCCCCTCCCCTAACTCCCTCCTCCTGCCCCAGGCTGACACCCACCTCCCCTATGTGTTCAGTTCAGTCCTCCTCACTTCCCCTTGGACTTAGCTCTATTACTTACCTCTTCTCTTTCCTGCAGCCTCAACCTTTCCCTCTTCATCTCTCCTCCTCAGCATGTACATTTGAACTAATGCCTTCAACAAAAACCTCCTTTGACACAGAGCCTACTTCTAGCTTTCATTCTTTCCTCCCCTTCACAGTCTAAGCTTCTTGAAGAAGCCCACTGTGGTCTTGCTTCGGTCTCCATCACTGCTGAAATGGTTCTCCTTTTTCAGCCCTGTCTTATTTGACTTCTGTGTGAGTGTGGCTCTGATGTCCATCCCCTCTTCCCTTCATTTCTAGGACACTTGGCCCTTTCCCACTTTCTTTTTCTTTCCTTCCTTCCTTCTTTCCTTCCTTCCTTCCTTCCTTCCTTCCTTCCTTCCTTCCTTCCTCCCTCCCTCCCTTTCTCTCTTTTCTTTTCTTTTCTCTTTCTTTCTTGTCTCCTCACTCTATTGTCCAGGCTGCAGTGCAGTGGCGCAATCTCGGCTTATTGCAGCCTCCACCTCCTAGGTTCAAGTGCTTCTCCTGCCTCAGCCTCCTGAGTAGCTGGGACTACAGGCGTCCGTCACCACGCCTGGCCAATTTTTGTATTTTTTGGTAGAGATGGGGTTTCGCCATATTGGCCAGGCTGGTCTCAAACTCCTCACCTCGGGTGATCCACCTGCCTTGGCCTCCCAAAGTGCTGGGATTACAGGAGTGAACCACTGCATCTGGCCCTCTCCCGCTTTATTTTTTAATTTTACTTACTTTATTTATTTATGTGTTTAAGACAGGGTCTCGCTCTGTTGCTCAGGTTGGAGTGCAGAGGCTGGAGTGCAGTGGTGTGATCATTGCCCACTACAGCCTCAAACTTCTGGCTTCAAGCAATCCTCCCCGCTCTGCCTCCCAAAGCGCTGGGATTACAGGTGTGAGCCACTGTGTCTACCCATGAAACACTTTTATATCCAAGTGACCATTAGAAGCCCCTACGCTCATGTCTTCCTGGTATCTCAAACCCAATGTATTCACAATGGTTCTTGTCTTCATTCCCTGCTTCAAACTGGATCCTCCCTATGTTCCCGGATTCAGTGAATGCTACTGTGTATCTGGTTACTCAAGTGAGAAAACAGATTTGCCTCAGCACAATCTCTCTCCCTTAGTACTTACTTCCCAACAACCAAAGTAATTTGGTGGCACGTGCCTGTAGTTCCAGCTACTCAGGAGGCTGAGGCAGGAGGATCTTTTGAGCCCAGGAGGCCAAGGCCAACCTGAGCAACATAGCAAGACTCCATCTCAAACAAAATGTAAGGCTGGGCGTGGTGGCTCATGCCTGTAATCCCAGCACTTTGGGAGGCCGAAGCGGGCGGATCATGAGGTCAGGAGCTCAAGACTATCCTGGCTTACACGGTGAAACCCCGTCTCTACTAAAAATACAAAAAATTAGCCGGGCGTGGTGGCTGGCGCCTGTAGTCTCAGCTACTTGGGAGGCTGAGTCAGGAGAATGGCCTGAACCCGGGAGGCGGAGCCTGCAGTGAGCCGAGATGGCGCCACTGCACTCCAGCCTGGGAGACAGAGAGACTCCGTCTCAAAAAAAACAAACAAAAAAAATTTAATTTGGATCATGGCACTCTTCTGTTTAAGATGCCCCAGTGGCCCCCTATTGCCTTTATCTATCTATCTATCTATCTATCTATCTATCTATCTATCTATCTATCTATTTATTTTTGAGATGGAGTCTCACTTCGTTGCCCAGGCTGGAGTGCAGTGGTGCGATCTCAGCTCACTACAACCTCTGTCTCCCGGGTTCAAGCGATTCACGTGCCGCAGTCACCTGAGTAGCTGGGAAGACAGGAGCCCACCACCATGCCCGGCTAATTTTTGTATTTTTGTAGAGAGTCGTTTCGCCATGTTGACCAGGCTGCTCTCAAACTCCTGGCCTCAGACGATCCACTCACCTCAGCCTCCCAAAGTGCTGGGATTACAGGCGTAAGCCACCGTGCCTGTGGCTGAACTATTTAATAAATGATGAAGTATTGAATAAAAACCCCTTCAATTGGCACCCCTCTCATGTGGCCCTTGCCTGTCTGGTTCCATCGCCCCTGCCCCATCTAGCACTTTATATTCTAGCACAACTGGGCTACTTGAAGTGCTTTGAACATGCTTCATTCTGTCATGTCTTGGGGCCTCCTTTGCACATGTTCTCTCTGCAAAGCTGCCTTGTTCCTCCCTGGTTACTCTTCCCTCCCCCACCCCTTATTTAATCTTCAGGTGTCTTTACAAGTGTCCCCGACTCTCTGAGGTTGACTTAGGCCCTCACACTTCCTCTCCTCTACAGACATCCACTGGACCTCTTGCAGCCTACCCGGTGCCTCTCTTTCTGTGTCTTTCTTTCTACGAGACTGAGTTCCTTGAAGGCAACAGTTTCATCCTGTAATCCCATGACCTGGCACAGGGTTTGGCTCTTGGTTGCCACTCATTAAGTGCTTGTCGGATGAATGAGTCAATGAAGTGCAAGTAGGCAGCAGGAGAAAAGGAAACGAGGTTTGAGGGGAGGCAGGAGGCTCTTTGGTCTCTGACAGACCTAGATTATCCCAAAACGCAATCTGCTGTGATCTCTTAATTTCTCTGCATTACAAAGGAAGCACAAAGGATGCAGAGCCTGCGGAACCCTGCCTTGTGCCTGGGCCGGGCATATAAGACTCTTGCCCAACTGTGCGATGACGATTCCTACCTGTGTCTATGGACTCTGTGGGTGTCTAAGAGGCAGGGCTACCCACCCAAACGTTTTGCTAACTGACTTATATGGAAAGAGGAGAAAGAGAATCCTGACAAGGCTCACTGCTTCTGCAGCTGCTTGTATAATATAGTCACATCTGTCAACCCCATGTGCTGCAAAAAGATTCCAGGAATCCTGAGATGTTGTGGCTCTCAGCCTTTGGGGAAGCTGGGCTGACCCTGGGGCAGCTCTGGCCACAAGAAGGCTCCTTCTTTGTGCAACACAAATATCATTTTCTATGTGTGCTGCAAACTGAAAAAGGTTAATGAGCACTGTTGGATAATATCTAATCATTCTGGTCAGGTACTGCAATTTTGTGAGTATCCACCTGGGACCTTGGCATCTTGAATTTACTCATATATTTCCCTCCTTTAAATTAAAGCCTTTTCTCGGCCAGGCACAGTGGCTCACACCTGTAATCCCAGCACTTTGGGAGGCCGAGGCGGGTGGATCACGAGGTCAGGAGTTCGAGACCAGCCTGACCAGCATGGTGAAACCCTGTCTCTACTAAAAATACAAAAATTAGCTGGTAATGGTGGCGCATGCCTGTAGTCCCAGCTACTCAGGAGGCTGAGGTAGGAGAATCGCTTGAACCCAGGAGGCGGAGGTTGCAGTGAGCCATGATCGCGCCACTGCACTCCAGCCTGGGCAACAGAGCGAGACTCTCTCAAAAAAAAAAAAAAAAAGTATTTTCTCATGTTTTCAGGTAGGACAGGGATCTTTGTTTATCCCCATTGTACAGGTGAGGAAACCAAGGCGTAGCGAGGTCAAGAGACCAGCACACCCCAGCATGGTCAGAGATAAATCAAACTGAGGAGCTGGCTGAAGCCGGCACCCTCTGAGGCTGTCCAGCTGCAGCGCATTTACACTCTGCCCACAAGAGGTCAGTAGGTTCCACAGGAACAGGGCTGGCTACAGGGAGGCCTGCACAATGAAAGGTGGAGCCATTCTCCCTGAGAGCAGCCCTGGTTACTGGCTGCACAGCAGCTCCCTAGAAGGAAATCCTTCTACCACCAGGTTTTCCGAGAAGTCCGTCTTCCAGGGGTGGACCAGCGGTTGTGACTGGCCAACAGTGTGTTTATCCTGGGAAGGCTGTGGGAGTTCCCAGGGGCAGCTGCTTTATTATACTGCAATCCTCAGAGTATGATAAGCTATTTGTGGAGGGTGGTGTCTAGATGGGGCAGCTGGCATGCTTCCGTATGCCTGGAAAGCTGTGACCATCTCCACGGTAATAACTGGAACCAAAAATATCACAGGGCTGTGTCTGCTAGGCCAGAACGTTCCTGTCTGTCTGCTCTCTGGAGGCTGAGGGTGGGGAAGACTTAAAAAGCCATGTATGGCCGGGCACTGTGGCTCACGCCTGTAATCCCAGCACTCTGGGAGGCTGAAGTGGGTGGATCACTTGAGGCCAGGAGTTTGAGACCAGCCTAGGCAACATGGTGAAACCCCGTCTCTACCAAAAAAGACAAAAATTAGCTGGGTGTGGTGATGCACGCCTGTAGTTTCAGCTACTGGGGAGGCTGAGGCACGAAAATCACTTGAACCTGGGAGGCAGAGGTTGCAGTGAGCAGAGATTGTGCCACTGACTCCAGCCTGGGTGACAGAGCAAGACTCCATCTCAAAATAAAATAAAATAAAATAAAATAAAATAAAAAGATCTATATATACAGCATCCCCAAGATTTAGAATCAGACAGACCTGGGTTTGAATCTTGATTTTTCTTCTTATTAACTGTGACCTCAGGCAAATGGCTTAACTTCTCTAGGCCTCAGTCTTCTCATTAATAGAATGGGGAATCATAATACCTGCTTTTCTGGCTGTTCTGAGGATTTATTCACTCATTTGAAAGACAGTGGCATACCTGTCCTACAGTTGTTACTAGGTTCAGGGGATACAAGAGATTCAATGTCTGGCACATAGTAAGTGCTGAATTAATGATAACTTGTTTTTGAAGGTCATGCCATGAATTTGGACTCAAAATAGCAGGCAGTTGAAAGCATTCTGAAAAGAGAAGTAGTAAGAAAAAAACACTACTTTTTTTTTTTTTTTTTTTTTTCAGGCAGGGTCTCACGCTGTTGCCCAGGCTGGAGTGCAATGGAACAATCATGGCTCACTGCAGCTTCGACCTCTTGGGTTCAAGCAATCCTCCTGCCTCAGCCTTCCAAAGTGCTAGGATTACAGGCATGAGCCACCATGCCCAGCAGGAAAACACTATTGAAGAGGCTCCACCCCTACCTGCAGTGCAGAGGCAGGATTGAAAAATGCCAGCCTTATCATTTTCATAGAGTTGTTCTGAACATCATAAAATACAGGCAGAGCAAGAGGCCTAAGACTAATAAATCGTCGGGAGTTGAACCCATACTGCAACTGGGGACAGGGACTGCTCCTAAAAATCATAGGGCCACAGCCTGTGTCTCCCCTGGGAAGTAGCAAGGGGAAGGAGGGGCTGAGAAGAAGCCTTCTGTCTGCTCACTGGAAGCTGAGGGGCTTCATTTTGCCGATCACCTGGCCTGTCTTTGGGCAGTGGTTTCAGGATGTGGGAAGAAGGTGTGGGTGTGCATATGCAGCAGTGAGGACGTTTGAAGGATGTGAGAACACAAGAACATAAAATGCCACCCTGTGGCTGAGCCATGGATTCCTCTGACTCAGACAAGGTCGTCATGGGACATGAAGACCCAAATGTCATCTTTGAGTCTTCTGGTAAACTATCAGGTGTGAATTAATCCAAAGTGTTCAGAAATTGCAGTATTTCTTTTCAGTCCGACTCACCAATTGGGATGTTTTCCACACGTTTTTGCTTCCATTTAAAGATAAGTTATTTTATTAAAACATACCTCTCTGGAAGAACTCTACCAGGAGAACTACAAAACACTGCTGAAAGAAATCATAGATGACACAAACAAATGGAAACACATTCCATGCTCATGGATGGGTAGAATCAATATCGTGAAAATGACCCTACTGCCAAAAGCAATCTACAGATTCAATGCAATTCCTATTAAAATACCAACATCATTTTCACAGAGTCAGAAAAAAAAAATCCTAAAATTCATATGGAACTAAAAAAGAGCCAGAATAGCCAAAGCAATCCTAAGCAAAAAGAACAAATCTGGAGGTATCACATTACCAGACTTGAAATTATACTACAAGGCTATAGTTACCAAAACAAAATAGTACTGATATAAAAGTAGTTACATTAGCTGGGTACAGTGGCTCACATCTGTAATCCCACCACTTTGGGAGGCCGAGGCGTGTGGATCACCTGAGATCAAGAGTTCGAGACTAGGCTGGTCAACATGGTGAAACCTCGTCTCTACTGAAAATATGAAAATTAGCCGGGTGTGGTGGTGCATGCCTGTAATCCCAGCTACTCAGGAGGCTGAGGCAGGAGAATCACTTGAGATCAGGAGTTCGAGACTAGGCTGGTCAACATGGTGAAACCTCGTCTCTACTGAAAATATGAAAATTAGCCGGGCGTGGTGGTGCGTGCCTGTAATCCCAGCTACTCAGGAGGCTGAGGCAGGAGAATCACTTGAGCCTGGGAGGCGGAGGTTGCGGTGGGTCGAGATCACGCCGCTGCACTCCAGCCTGGGCGACAGGGAGAGACTCTGTCTCAAATAATAAAAATAAAATAAAATAAAAGTAGTTATATTCGACCAATGGAACAGAATAGAGAACCCAGAAATAAAGCCAAATACTTATAACCAACTGATCTTTGACAAAGCATACGAAGACATAAGTTGGGGAAAGGATACGCCACTCAGTAAATGGTGCTGGGTAAACTGGCTAACCCCATGTAGAAGAATGAAACTGGATCCCCATCTCTCACCTTATGCAAAAATCAACTTGAGATGGATCAAAGACTTAAATCTAAGACCTGAAATCATAAAATATTATAGAAGAAAACCTAGGAAAAACTCTTCTGGACGTTCTTTGCCTAGGCAGGCAAAGAATTTATGACTAAGACCTCAAAAGCAAATGCCACAAAACAAAATAAATGGGACCTAATTAAACTAAAAGCTTCTTGCACAGCAGAAGAAATAATCATCAGAGTAAACAGAACCCACAAAATGGAAGAAAATATTTGCAAACTATGCATCCAACAAAGGAGTAATATCCAGAATCTACAAGGAACTCAAATCAGCAAGAAAAAATGAACAAACAAATAATCCCATTTAAAAGGGGGCAAATGACATGAAGAGACATTTCTTAAAAGAAGATATACAAACGGCCAACACACACATAAAACATGCTCAACATCACTAATCATCAGGGAAATGCAAATTAAAACCAGAATGAGATACCACCTTACCCCAGCCAGAATGGCCATTATTACTATTATTATTATTATTATTAAGACGGAGTTTTGCTCTTGTCCTCCAGGCTGGAGTGCACTGGCATGATCTCGGCTCAGTGCAACCTCTGCCTCCGGGTTCAAGCGATTCTCCCGAGTCTGAGGTGTGTGGATCACCTGAGGTCAGGAGTTCGAGACCAGCCTGGCCAATGTGGTGAAACCCCATCTCTACTAATAATACAAAAATTAGCCAGGCGTGGTGGCAAGCATGTGTAATCCTAGCTACTTGGGAGGCTGAGGCAGGAGAATCACTTGAACCTGGGAGGTGGAGGTTGCAGTAAGCTGAGATCGAGCCATTGCACTCCAACTTGGGCGACAAGAGCAAAACTCCATCTCCAAACAGAAAAAGAAAAAGAATGAAATTATGTCTTTTGCAGCAACTTGGATGGAGCTGGAGGCTGTTATTCTAAGTAAAGTAACTCAGGAATGGAAAACCAAATACTGTATGTTCTCAGAAGTGAGAGCTAAGCTATCAGTACACAAAGGCATATGGAGTGGTATGATGGACACTAGAGACTCAGAAAGGGGAGGGTGGGAGTGGGTGAAGGATAAAAAAAACTGTAAAATGGATACAATGTACACTACTTGGGTGATGGGTGCACTAAAATCTCAGAATTCACCACTATATAATCCATCTATGTAGCCAAAAACCACTTGTATGCCAAAAGCCATTGAAATAAAAGAATTAAAAAAATTTAAAATGTGAAAAAATGAAAACAAAAACACACCTGTCCAAGCTAGGTGTGGTGGTGCATGCCTATAGTCCTAGATACTCAGGAGGCTGAGGGCAGAGGATTATTTGAGCCCAGGAGTTCGAGGTCAACCTGGGCAACATAGCGAGACCCCATCTCTAAAAAATAAACCAATCAACAAACAACCTCTTTCCCACTTGCCGCAAAACACACCTTTCCCAAACGTCAAGTGATGCCCTTCTTCTGGTATATAAGAATTCCCGGCTGGGCGCGGTGGCTCACACCTGTAATCCCAGCACTTTGGGAGACTGAGGTGGGTGGATCATTTGAGGTCAGGAGTTTGAGACCAGCCTGGCCAACGTGGTGAAACCCCATCTCTACCAAAAATACAAAAATTAGCCAGGTGTGGTGGTGCACACCTGTAGTCCCAGCTGCTCAGGAGGCTGAGGCAGGAGGATAGTTGGAACCTGGGAGGCAGAGGTTGCAGTGAGCTGAGATCACACCACTGCACTCCAGCCTGGGTGACAGAGTGGGAGTCTGTCTCAAAAACAAAAACTGTCTGGGCACGGTGGCTCACGCTTGTAATCCCAGCACTTTGGGAGGCCAGGGTGGGTGGATCACATGAGCCCAGGAGTTGGAGACCAGCCTGGCCAACATGGTGAAACCCCGTCTCTACCAAAAATACAAA
>NW_016808014.1:313845-320089 GCF_001698545.2 Rhinopithecus bieti
AAAAAAAAAAAAAAAAAAAAAAAAAAAAAAGTTTTTGTTTGCTTTGCTTTTTTAACACATAGATGTTTTCTAGCCATGTTGTCTGTCCTCCACCATGTTCTGGTCAGGGTTGGAGTACCTCTGGGACCTTTGAACCTTGTGTTTCTGGTGCCAAAGTAGTTGTGAACCTTGGGCTTAACCAGTGGTGTGTTTGTAAATGTTTAACGACCAGCTCTCTGGGTGGGGTAATAAGGTATGTGTACGTTTGTGTATGTTTATGTACATAAGCTAATTAATTACAAATTTTACTGATGTAAAGGATATGTAGTACACGAATTATCCATAACAATAAAATATACAATATTATTTATTGTAAATACAATATAGCCAAGTGATTCTCACAGAATGCTTTCATCGATTGTTGCCCAACTCTTGTTGCACTTGAACAAATGTAGTTCTTTTTTGTTCTTTTTTTTTTTTTTGAGACAGAATTTTTGCTCTTGTTGCCCAGGTTGGACTGCAGTGGCACGATCTCGGCTTACTGCAACCTCCGCCTCCTGGGTTCAAGCAATTCTCCTGCCTCAGCCTCCTGAGCAGCTGATATTACAGGTTGGCACCTAATCAGTACTCAGTAAACACAGTAGATGCTCAATAAATATTAGTTGGATAAATGGATTAAATAAACATTTAATCTACTGTTACCCAGAACTTTACTGTTATTATTATTATTATTATTATTATTATTTTTGAGACAGAGTCTCACTCTGTTGCCCAGGCTGGAGTGCAGTAGCATGATCTCGGCTCACTGCAACCTCTGCCTCCCAGGTTCAAGCGATTCTCGTACCTCAGCCTCCCGAGTAGCTGGGATTACAGGGGTGCGCCACCATGCCCAGCTAATTTTTTGTATGTTTAGTAGAGACGAAGTTTCACCATGTTGGCCAGCCTAACGAACTCCTGACCTCAAATTATCCAACCGCCTTGGCCTCCCAAAGTGCTGGGATTACAAGCGTGAGCCACCGTGCCTGGCCGAACAAATGTAATTCTGACATGAATGTTGGTTGATATTTTCATTTAAGTGAGAAACAATGATATCAGAACTGTATTCATTTGTCCACAATGTGAGTGATTTCTATTTTTTTTTAATGGAGTCTCACTCTGTTTGCCCAGGCTGGAGTGCAGGGGTGTGATCTCGGCTCACTGCAACCTCTGCCTCCCGGGTTCAGGTGATTCTCATGCCTAAGCGTCCTGAGTAGCTGGGATTACAGGCGCATGGCACCACGCCTGGCTAATTTTTGTATTTTTAGTAGAGACAGGGTTTGGCCATGTTGGGCAGACTGGTCTTGAACTCCTGGCCTCAAGTGATCCGCCAGCCTCGGCCTCCCAAAGCGCTGGGATTACAGATGTGAGCCACCGTGTGTGGCCGATTTCCTTGCTGAATAGGTTAGTGGTTTTCAAACTCTGGAAGACTGATTTCTCATTTTTTGGCATGACTCACAATCTAACAGCTATAGATATGGCACACCTTTGAGTTTTATCTGCATTATTAACATTGTTTCTATTGCTTTCTTTCCTGTAGATAGACAACAAAAGAATAGATCAAGCCTGATTTATAGCATTTGCTGATTTCTGAGTTGTAAGTGTTCCCACCATGGCTGATTTCAAGTCGTTAACTTCAATGTGATGTTGGGAAGAGACACAATTACACACTATTATACAGTATTTCAACTCTACAGCAACTGTAGACATAAATAATCTGAAAAGCACAGGTAATAGTAAAATGAAGGCCGGGCACGGTGGCTCACGCCTGTAATCTCAGCACTTTGGGAGGCNGTAATTTTATATATTTTAAAATAAGTGCTATGCTTAATGACTGACTCACAAAACTTCTGAAAATATAGCATCTGGTGCTAATGGGCCAGAAGGAGCCAGCTCCAGCGCATACCTGGGGCCAACTACATTTCCAAGTCCTGAATGACCCTCATCGCTACTCCCATGCCCCTTTGCCATTCATTCAGGGCCCCACAACCCACCACCTTTGATGGGAGCTCCCGGATTCCAAAGCAAACCCTAGCTGGCACCAAAGCCTCACTGCCACCTTGAGCGAGAGTTCTGGGGACAGATTGACAACAGTGGCTTTTCCATGGGTGGGTGGCCTCTTTTTGCGTGGGAAGGGATGAAAGAGAGCCAGGGACACTTGCACTGACTCTGGAATGCACACGTGGCAAGCACTCAAGTCTAAGAGGAAGAGAAGGATAAAGGTGTGAGTGCAGGGGAGCTCTGGCTCAGCCCTCTGTCAACTTGGCCCTGCTCCTGGCTGGGCTGAAATTGATTTTGGAAGGCTTTCCAGAAAGGCTGGTGATGCTGGAGACTGTGGGCTGGGGGGCAGGGCAAACCTTTCCCTTCTGCCTCCAGGATGTTACCCAGAGCTCTGGAAGCTACTCCCAAGGGTGATCCAGTGTTTGCACTTGAAGTCTACATTTTCGGTCCTATTTCCTTTTCAGCAGCAGAAGTGGCTGGCAGTGGGATTTGGGTCTGGGCCTCATGCTGACTGGCTTAGTCAGCTTTGGAATCTGACCCTCCCTGGTGAAGAAAGCTGGGCCAGCATTTGGGGCGGTCCTCAGCGTGCAGGCCCTATATGCTGTCTCCTTTGGGCCACACACACTTGTCTTTGCTCCTCAGGTAACCTCTGGGAAACTTATCAGGTGCAACTGCTCTGATGCCGTTGGGGCAGTGTTGTGATGGGCTGCTCTGATGTCATTGCATGAATGAAGGTTCTGTGTTTGCACCTAGGCTGGCAGCTCTCCAGGGGCACAGTCCTCAGCCCCACCCTAGGCAGCACTCAGTAGAAGGACCAGCCCTCAGAGACTGGCTGAATGAATTGATGAGTACAAGCCTGGCTGACATTCAAGATTTCTTCCTGGTGAAACAGAAGCACAGTGTGGAATCCTGTGTGGAAGTGCTCATCTTGATGTCTTGTACAAAGAGTGTCCTTCATTACTGCTAACACTTGGGGGGAGGGGAACCTCACTAATCCCCCCCCCCCCGCCCAACATGTACACACACACAAAGGTTTCTACTAGCCAAATGTTCTGTAACCAGGAAGTTCAGATGCCATTTTTTTCTCCCAATCTATGAGAAAAGTCACCTCTGTCCCCACCCACATGTGCACCGCTACACGCTGTGCCTACCAGGGTTGGCAGAAGTGTGCTGGCTGGGAGCCATTTGCTCTTGGCAGCAGCCTGAGAACATCCTGTGCGACTGAGAGGGTGGTGCTGCCCTCCCTGCAACACAGGGATTGGAAATTGATTGGGGCAAGGGTGCAGACACTAAGAACTCAATGCACTCTGAAAGGAGAGGGCTCCAACCTCAACAGAATTACAAGTGCTCCACTCCTTGCCATGCCCCCTGCATTCCAGCATTCACACACATCCTCCAGCAGATGCTGTCTGACACTATTCACAGGGGTTTGGAAAAAAGGGAAGGCCTGCCATAAAGTCTGCAAAGAGGTGTGACTATGGAGTTTCAGTAGGAAAAAAATCTCTGGGGGACCACAATTCCTGTTGTCCTTATGGCTATGGGTCATGGTTATGGTTACGGACAATTAAGGAGGCGATGTAAAAACCACTGTCCAGGAGCCCTCCCTGCATATCCCTGAGGATTACACCTCCACACCCTTGTCAACATGTCCTGGGCTTAATGACCCTGTGAGTGCAACCAGCTTTGAAAGTTCTGGTGTTTGCACGTGTGTGTGTGTGTGAAGGAAAGAGAGAGAGAGAGAGACAGTGAGAGACAGAGAAAATTAATACTCTTGTTTCCAGACCAGACTTTGCTTCTGTGCTCGAAACATACACACTTCCATCCAAGTGCCTCCTGGACAGTCCCACTTACATGTCCTATAGGCAACTCAGATTGAATCTACCCAACACAACTTGTCATCCTTTCCTTGCCCCTCAAACTCACAGTTTGTCCTGCCTGATGATCCCTTTCTCAATGAGTGGCACTGCCACTCACCTACCTGGCCAAGCAGGAAATCTGGGCAAACACTCGTCTCACACCCCCATAGGCCTAGTTTTCAGGTCAGGCCCCCATCTATGTAGAAGTGCAGCAACGCCTCCTGATGAGCTTTCCTGCCTCCAGTTCCCCCAGTATCCCCACCCCACCCTCCAATCCATTCTCAACCAACCAGTCCCGAAGGAAGTGCCCAAGGCAGCAGGAAGCAGACCTGCCTGACAAACAAGTCTTTCTCTCCAGGTTGTAGGTGCCTGATGTTCCCCCTTATTCCAGTAGTTTCTGGGGACAGTGCTGCCGTATTAGCTAGCTCACCACTCTAGGTTATCTGATTCACCCTACTGGCATTGGCATTGGCAGAAAGGAAGGAATGTGAACTGAGAAGAAAGTTTTGAGACTGGGCGCGGTGGCTCATGCCTGTAATCTCAGCACTTTGGGAGGCCGAAGCGGGCAGAATACCTGAGGTCAGGAGTTTGAGACCAGCCTGACCAACATGGTGAAACCCCGTCTCTACTAAAAATACAAAATTAGCCGGGCATGGTGGTACATGTCTGTAGTCCCAGCTACTCAGGAGGCTGAGGCAGGAGAATTGCTTGAACCCAAGAGGTGGAGGTTGCAGTGAGCCGAGATAGTGCCACTGCACTCCAGCCTGGGCAACAAGAGCAACACTCCGTCTCGAAAAAAAAAAAAAAAAGTTTTGACACCAATGAGGCAGTCAGGGGAAGGCCCAGAGAAGGGTGATGTGGGGATTCTTTGGGGCGTGGCTTCCTGAAAAGGTGTGGGCTGGGTTCTGAAGGGACAGCCCATGAAGAAGCCCAACCCCGAAGAAGGCAGGGCCGGTGGAAGGCAGAGGTCTCAGCTTGCCAGCTCCTGCCATGACAGGTGACTGTGCTTCCCTCCCAAGGTCTTTCTGTGGGGAGAGCCAGCAAATAGTTCTCTGAAAAACTGACAGAGCCACACATTTCTTCCTCTGGGTGGGCAGATCCTGATCCTCCTCAGAGTCTGAGGGAGGCTTTTTCTCTTACAAAACTCAAGTCTCTTCTTAACCCCCATCCTCTAGGCCAGCTGGAGAGACAGTCCCCTATAAGATATAGCTTGCACCAACCCCTCTCCAGTCCTGCAAGGTGCCATTGACGCCCACGCCCTTCTGTGGCCGCCTCTGACATCTCCAGGACACTGCCCCAACCAGCCCTCCAGGATGTGACACCACCAGATTTCTTGGGAAGAGCCCACCATGCTTCATTCATCTTTGTGTCTGTACTGTGATATGTTGCTCAAACATAACCAGAGCTAAGAAGATGACCACCATGCATCCTTCTACTCAGCCTGCAAAATGCCCATCTTTTCTGCATCCTGGTACTTCCTCCAAAGTCAACCCCTTCCCCTACACCCTTTTTGTTTTTTGTCTTGTGTTTGCTTTTTGGAGACAGGGTCTTGCTCTGCTGCCCAGACTGGAGTACAGCGGTGTGATCATGGCTCACTGAAACCTGACCTCCTGGGCTCAATTGATCCTCTCACCTCAGCCTCCTGAGTAGCTGGGACTACAGGTGCGTGCCACCACACCTGGCTAATTTTTGTATTTTTTTGTAGGGACGGGGGGTCTCTCTATGTTGCCCAGGCTGGTCTTGAACTCATGGCCTCAAGAGCTCTTCCTACCTCGGCCTCCCAAAATGCTGGGATTACAGGCATGAGCCACCATGCCCGACTCCTTTCACTCCTTTGAGAATACACCTTTTATTGCCCCAAAGTCCAGATTCTGACCATGGTGAGCAGGTCTTTTCAAGATCTAGCTTCTGCTTTCATTTCTCACCGCTCCCTCCCTAATCCTTGGTACTCTGTGTCTTACCATACTTTTATTTATTTACTTACTTATTTTTATTTTGGGACAGAGTCTCACCCTATCACCAGGCTACAGTACAGTGGAATGATCTCGGCTCACTTCAACCTCTGCCTCCCGGGTTCAAGTGACTCTCCTGCCTCAGCCTCCCGAGTAGCTGGGACTATAGGCGTGTGCCACCATGCCCAGCTAATTTTGTATTTTAGTAGAGATGGGGTTTCACCATGTTGGCCAGGATGGTCTCAATCTCTTGACCTTGTGATCCCACCGCCCCAACCTCCCAAAGTGCTGGGACTACAGGTGTGAGCCACCACTCCCGTCCTATACTTAAAAAACTCTTTATTTGGAAGTAATTTCAGGCCGGGCGCAGTGGTTCACGTCTGTAATCCCAGCACTTTGGGAGGCCGAGGCGGGTGGATC
>NW_016808014.1:320954-322778 GCF_001698545.2 Rhinopithecus bieti
AAAAAAAAAAAAAAAAAAAAAAAAAAAGGAGCCAGCAGGAGGATCACTTGGACCTGAGAGGTGGAAGTTGCAGTGAGCTAAGATTGCACCACTGCACTCCAGCCTGGGCAAGAGTGAAACTCTTTCAAAAATAATAATAATAATTCAAATTTACAAAATGTGCAAAAATAAAAAGAGCACGAAGAACATGTGTATATTCTTTACCCAGATTCATCTGCTTTTAACATTTTATCTCATTTTCTTTATCATTTGTGTTCTCTCTCTTTCTCGCTCTTTCTCCATACAGATACACACACACATTATGTATATACATTTTATACATGCACACTATGTATACACATATACACATACACACATAATATATACGCATGATGTATATACATTTTATATGCATACTATAAACACACACACTTTTTCTGAACCATTTGAGAATAAGTTGTATATATCATGGTCCTTTACTACTACACTTCAGTGTACATTTCGTAAGAATAGAGATATCCTGTTCCAGATTTAAAAAAAGCTAAATGAAATACCTGACCCTAGAGTAGCTCCTGTACTTGAGAGGAAAAAAATGTTCTAAAGAACATTCCCACAGCATTTTTTTTTTTTTTTTTTGATGGAGTCTCGCTCTGTCGCACAGGCTGGAGCGCAATGGCATGGTCTTGGTTCACTGCAACCTCTGCCTCCCACGTTCAAGCAATTCTTCTCCCTCAGCCTCCCAAGTAGCTGGGATTACAGGCATGCCCTACCACGCCCGGCTAATTCTGTATTTTTAGTAGTGACGGGGTTTCACCATGTTGGCCAGGCTGGTCTCAAACTCCTGACCTCAGGTGATCCAACCGTCTCGGCCTCCCAAAGTGCTGGGATTACAGGCATAAACCACCACACCTGGCCCACAGCATTTGTGTGTGTGTGTGTGCGTGTGTGTGTGTTTTATGACCTTGATAGTTTTGAAGAATACAGTTCTTTCTCCCGCTAGCATTTTTTAACAGAGCATTGCCTGATATTTCCTCATGATTAGATTGGGGACATGAATGTCTGCTGGCACACTGCACAGGTAATACGGTATCTTATCTGCAGGCACTTGATGTACATCTGTCTTTCATCAGTGATGTTAATTTTGATCACTAAAGGTGGTGCCCAGTTTCTCTACTGTATGGCTACATCTTTTCCTCCCTTGCAGGTAATAAGCAGGCTGTGGGAGATGCTTTAAAATCATGCACATATTCTGCTTCTCATTTAAAATCCCTCCTAGAGGTTGCAGTGAGCCAAGATTGCACCACTGCACTCCAGCCTGGGTGACAGAGTAAGATTCTGTCTCAAAACAAAACAAAACAAAATCCCTCCTAGATCTAGCATCCATTGATAATTCCTGTCTGATTCAAATTTTTTTTAACAAAGGTGACTATTTATTTGAATAAGAAAATATATCACAACAAATTACAACCTGAAAACTGACATATATCACAAACATCTCAAAATCTACACACATAAGGTTTTATTGACTGCCTGATATACTGCTATGCTTTTGCTATTCTGTTTTGTTCTTTATTCTTTGAAATTCTCGGCCGGCCACGGTGGCTCAAGCCTGTAATCCCAGCACTTTGGGAGGCCAAGACGGGCAGATCACGAGGTCAGGAGATCGAGACCATCCTGGCTAACACGGTGAAACCCCGTCTCTACTAAAAAAATACAAAAAATTAGCCGGGCGTGGTGTTGGGTGCCCATAGTCCCAGCTACTCAGGAGGCTGAGGCAGGAGAATGGCGTGAACCCGAGAGGCGGAGCTTGCAGTGAGCTGAGATCGCGCCACTGCACTCCAGCCT
>NW_016808014.1:323042-327476 GCF_001698545.2 Rhinopithecus bieti
GCTCACTGCAAGCTCCGCCTCCCGGGTTTACGCCATTCTCCTGCCTCAGCCTCCCGAGTAGCTGGGACTACAGGCGCCCGCCATCTCGCCCGGCTAGTTTTTTGTATTTTTTAGTAGAGACAGGGTTTCACCGTGTAGACCAGGATGGTCTCGATCTCCTGACCTCGTGATCCACCCATCTCGGCCTCCCAAAGTGCTGGGATTACAGGCTTGAGCCACCGCGCCCGGCCATTATACTTTTTTGATATAGTTGCTTATTGATACAAACTTTCCTCTTAGTACTGCTCTTACTGTATCCCACAGATTTTGGCATGTTGTGTTTCATCTGATATTTTTTTCTTTTCGAGACAGGGTCTCATTCTGTCCCCCAGGATGGAGTGCAGTGGCACAATCATAGCTCACTGCAGCCTCAGACTCCTGGTCTCAAGTGATCCTCCCACCTCAGCCTCCTGCGTAGCTAGGACTGCAGGCTTGCACCGCCTTGCCCAGCTTATCTTTTTAATTTTTTGTAGAGACAGGGTCTCGCTGTGTTGCCCAGGTTGGTCTTGAAATCCCCGGCCTCAAGTGATCCTCCCACCTAAGCTTCCTAAAGTGTTGGGATTACAGGCGTGAGCCACCACATCTGGCTCATCCGATCTTTATAATGATATTTGCAAAATGATGTGTTTCCAACTCTCATGCTCCCTCCATCCACATTTGCCAGTTGGCCCTTGCACTCTAGCCATTTTGAACCATTTTTGGTTCTCCACACCTGCTAAGTACTATTGGCTAACTCCTATTTATCCTTCAGCCTGGACTGTTACAATTGGTAATGCACAACATTCACATTGTAGCCATGCCACATGGCAGCTATGGTTGAGATGGCACTTCCTTTTTTTCTTGAGACACAGTCTTGCTCTGTCAACCAGACTGGAGTACAGTAGTGAGATCTTGACTCACTGCCACCTCCGCTTCCCAGGTTCTAGCAATTATCCTGTCTCAGCCTCCCGAGTAGCTGGGATTACAGGTGTGTGCCACCACACCCAGCTAATTTCTGTATTTTTAGTAGAGACAGGGTTTTGCCATGTTGCCCAGGGTGGTCTCGAACTCCTGGCCTCAAGTGATCTGCCCACTTTGGCGTCTGAAAGTGCTGGGATAACAGGCATGAGCCACCGCGCCCGGCCGAGATGGAGCTTCCTCTCGAAGTGTTCCCAGATTCCCCAGATGTCAGTTAGTTAAACATTCTTCCTTCTTTGCTCTGAAATCTCAGACTGCTGACCCCTCTTAACACTCTTGTCACACTATATTGTAATTCTTTTTTTGTTGTTGTTTGTTGTTTGAGACGGAGTCTTGCTCTGTCGCCCAGGTTGGAGTGCAGTGGCGCAATCTTGGCTCACTGACCTCCGCCTCCTAGGTTCACGCCATTCTCCTGCCTCAGCCTCCCGAGTAGCTGGGACTATAGGCGCTCGCCACTACCCCCGGCTAATTTTTTGTATTCTTTAGTAGAGACGGGGTTTCACCATGTTAGCCAGGATGGTCTCGATCTCCTGACCTCATGATCTGCCCTCCTCGGCCTCCCAAAGTGCTGGGATTACAGGAGTGAGCCACCGCGCCCGGCCAACACTATATTGTAATTCTTACTTCTCTACCTGCTTCACTGGGATATAAGCTCCATAAGAGTAGGATTTTTTCTCTCTTCTTCTTTGCTGTGTATCCCTTACTCCTAGTACAGTGCCTGGCCCACATTATCTGTTCAGCAAATGTCAAGTCAATAAATAGTTTGATCTTATGGTACAGCTCGTTTTAATTCCACTTTATTAAACTAATAAACTAATTCCATTTATATATGTGCGACTGGCTTCTCTGGCAGAGGACAAAGTCCTTAAGGGAAAGGACTATGCTTAAATCAACTTTGCATCCTCTTCCCCTCCCCTTGGTACTTGGTACTGGACCTTGTTCATAAGGTACAGGCACTCAACAAATGTTTACGGAATGAGTCTGTATGTGCATATTGGTTGTTAAGGGTACACTTTTTTTTTTCCTTTGCATAGAACTGCACTGAACTGTGCAAGATCTGAGAAGCAGGCGATGTGCTCTTTGAACTCCTGCTGTTCTGGCACGCCAGGGCCCAACCCTGACTGAGCCGGAGGCACAGGAAGGAAATGCAGTTGCAATGTGACTAGGGTCAGGAGGGTTTCCGTAATTGAGGCACGCCAAAACCTGAGTGAGTCTCTGAGAGTGATCAAGGGTTGCCCAGGACCTATTCTGAAGTTCTGAAGCTTTCCTAGATGACAGTTTCTGGTTTTTCCTACGGAATCCCTCATAGGAGCCCCCGGCAGAGCTAGATTCCTAGGCTAGGTGAGCTAACTTTGGAACTCTTTCTGGTGCAATGTCACTTGCAAGTCAAGCTGTTTGTGTTAGGATAATGTAGAAAGAAGAAGCCTGGAGAGAAGGCCTAGGAGGGCTGGGCTGACAATCCAGCCCTTTGAAGAGCAGAGGCCACCTCTGTGGTCTAGGGCACAGCCTGCCAATCTGGCAGAATGACCTCAGATGATGGCTGAGACAACAGCTGGATTCTGGATTGTTGTCTTGCTCTGCAACCCTGGGGCCCCGTATCCTCAGGCCCATTGCCACAGCAGCACATGCTTCTTTGTGGAGGCTGAGACCTTTGATCAGCTCAGTAGCCACAGCAACTCTTCCTAGATGGCCCGGGCAGGGGAAGCTCCCCTGTGGACTCTTACCAGCCCTCTCGAGGCACAGTGGGGGCCCCAAGAGCAGCACCAGAAAAAAGTGTAGTAAGAACTTTGGATGACACTATCTTGCCTTTACACAGGAATTTTAGCCTAGATACAGGCTATTTTTTAGTTTTTCCTTTCAGTGTAAGAAATGTACCATACAATATAACATTTAGCTTTTTCCCAATAGGAAAAAAGCACCAAAGGGCCCCAGATCAGTAAGTGAAAACCTTGAAACTTATAGCCAGGGAATAGAGGGACATGCATCTAACACAGGAACCACTGACATGGACATTTTCGTTTTGTTTAAAAAGCATGTGTAGGCCGGGCGCAGTGGCTCACACCTGTAATCCCAGCACTTTAGGAGGCCGAGGCGGATAGATCAACTGAGGTCAGGAGTTTTTGGCCAACATGGTGAAACTCTGTCTCTACTAAAAATGCAAAAATTAGCCACGCATGGTGTTGGGCACCTGTAGTCCCAGCTACTTGGGAGGCTGAGGCAGGAGAATTGCTTGAACCCAGGAGGTGGAGGTTGCAGTGAGCTGAGATTGCGCCATTGCACTCCACCCTGGACAACAGAGTGAGACTCCATCTCAAAAATAAAATAAAATAAAATGAAAATAATAAATAAATAAATAGCATGTATATGGCACTTACCACATGCCCAGGCACCGTTCTAAATGCATTACAATCTGTTAACTCACTGAATCCTCATAACAAGTCTTTTAAAGTAGGTACAGTTATCCCCATTTTACGGTGGAAGAAATGGAAGCAGAGAGAGGTTAAATAACTTGTCCAGAGTTGTAACTGCCCAGTGGGTTCACCTTGCTCACTGCCTAGACGGAGACGATTTATCAAGACAGGGGAATTGCAATGGAGAGTTCGGCCTATGCCCAGGAATGAACAAGGACAGCTTCAAGGTTACAAGCAAGATGGAATCGGTTAGGTCTGATTTCTTGCACTATCATAACTTCCTCAGTTATAATTTTGCAAAGGTGGTTTCAAAGTCACACAGGTGATAAATGGCAGAGTCAGGATTCCAGCCCAGGCAGCCTCTGTTTGCTTCGGCACTCTGCCCTGCTGCCTCTTTAAGTTTACAAGCCTCGTGATCATAGAACAGGACAGGGAGTGGCCCTCTTACTCCTGCCTTTTTCTTTCTTCCTTAGGTTCTTTTATATGGATTAAGTGCAGGAGTCCAGCCTGTCTCCTAGCCACATCAGGGAGAAAAAAGTTGTGTGTGTGTGTGTGTGTGTGTGTGTGTGTGTGTGTGAGAGAGAGAGAGAGAGAGAGAGAGAGAGAGAATATGAGAGAATATGAAGGTGGCACTGCTGTCTGGATGCTTCTGGAAAACCCAGCTCTGTCAAGGACTGAGGAATACTGCAGTGGAAACTCCTGCATTTCATTTCCTGAGCCAGAATTCTGAGATGAGTATGCGTAGAGACTCCCCTAAGATGAGCAGCATCAAAGTCTCTTTAACCCTTGCCTCGGGGAACAGTCACCTAACAAAGAGGAGCTGGGACTAAGCTTCTGTTTTACACTGAGCAGAGCAGGGAAGAAAATCCATGCATCAGAGTGCTCTTTAGAGTTCTATTGTGAAAGAGAATAACTTGTTTATATTAAGCAAGGCCCCGGTAGCTTCTTTGTAAATTTCAGTCTGGAGAAAATAAAGCCAGAGCTGCAAGTCCAAACAGGTAAAAAAAAAATTTTTTTTTTTTTTTTT
>NW_016808014.1:329363-333897 GCF_001698545.2 Rhinopithecus bieti
TTTTGCGAGACAGAGTCTTACTCTGTCACACAGGTATGATCTTGGCTCACTGCAACCTTTGCCTCTTGGGTTCAAACAATTCTTCTGCCTCAACCTTCCAAGTAGCTGGGACTACAGGCACCTGCCACGACACTCGGCTAATTTTTGTATTTTTTAGTAGAGACAGGGTTTTGCCATGTTGGCCAGGCTAGTCTCAAACTCCTGACCTCAAGTGATCCACCTGCCTCCGCCTCCCAAAGTGGTAAGATTACAGATGTGAGCTACCGTGCCGGGCCGATGCTGACAGTTTTTAATCCTGGCCTGACTTTTCCCTCATATACCCCTCCCCCAGGCTACCTTTAGACTTCCTTTATCCAAAGCCCAGTGGGTCTGCTAGGGAAATAATGTCGTGATAACTATGACTGCCTCCGTTTATTGAATGCTTCCAGGGGCCAGACATCAGGCTGTGTTACATGTATTAGTCTTCATGCAATCCTCACAAATACCCAGTGAGAAAGGTATTCTGGCTATATCTGTGTTTTGCAGATGAAGAAACTCAGGGAGATAAACAGCTAGCAAAAGGTGGTGACTAGACTGAAAACCAGATTGTGTGGCTGAGCGCCCATACCGCTGGTCTATAAAGGCTCTTAACCACTCTTCTATTCTGCATCCCATAAAGTTAATTTTAATTAGCCCAATCCAACTCTATTTAGGAAGAGAAATATGCTGCCAAAAATCACTTACAATATCCTAAAGCTAAATATAAAAGGCTTTTCTATTATCACTTGTTTGGGGCTATTTAGTCGGAGGCTTCCTTCCAAGGGCCTGTGTAACCAAGGGTTATATGGCAGATTAGCATCTGGGCAAACAGGAAATGAGCCCAGCTCTGCTGGCTCTGTCAGGGCCCTAAAAAGATCTACTTACAGGGGAAGTTAAACTTATAGAACCAGGATGGACCAGGTGCGGTGGCTCACACCTGTAATCCCAACACTTTGGGAGGCTGAGGTGGGCAGATCACTTGAGGTCAGGAGTTCGAGACCAGCTTGGCCAACAGGGCAAAAACCTGTCTCTACTAAAAATACAAAAATTTAGCTGGATGTGGTCGCACATGCCTGTAGTCCCAGCTACTTGGGAGGCTGAAGCAGGAGAATCGCTTGAACCCGGGAGGTTGAGGTTGTAGTGAGCTCACGCCACTGCGCTCCAGCTTGGGTGACAGAGCAAGACTCTGTCTAAAAAAAACAAACAAAACAAAAAAACAAAACCCAGCATGGAAATGAAAACCTTAGACCAGGCCCTGGGATCAGAAATGTCAAGAATAGCCTTCCAGTTTACTGTCCCTGGGGTGGGGAGTTTGGGGGTCGGGGGACACAGGCCTGGGATTAGCATTTTGCAGTTGATAGCTGACGGTTTTGTGGGCTGGCTTCTGGGTCCCATTGGGTCATGTTCTTGGAATTCTAGATAGATGTTCAGGCCCAGAAGAAAGAAACTTATCCCATATTATCAGCTTCTCTGCACCTGCAGAGGGAGATTGGGTCTCATCTTCCGTAGCTTGCTGCCATGGATTTGCCTTCCTCTTCTAAAATGCTGTGGCTGGAGACCGAGAGACTTCTCTTACAATCATCCGAGACACTTTCCCTCATATTACTTCTTTGTTTTTACTTTTGTTTTTGAGACCGAGTCTCGCTCCGCCACCCAGGCTGAAGTGCAGTGGCATGATCTCGGCTCACTGCAACCTACACCTCCCGGGTTCAAGCGATTCTCCTGCCTCCGCCTCCCAAGTAGCTGGGATTACAGGTGCCTGCCACCACGCCTGACTAATATTTGTATTTTTTGTAGAGACGGAGTTTCACCATGTTGGCCAGGCTTGTCTTGAACTCTTGACTTCAGGCAATACACCAGCCTTGGCCTCCGAAGTGCTGGGATTACAGGCGTGAGCCACCGCACCTGGCCACTCATATTACTTCTTCACTGACTTCTTAATGCACAGTCAGGGAGCTGAGCAGCTGCCTGTACCTGGCTGGGCTGGGCCTGAAACCACTCAGCCCCATCACAGCAGCCTCCGTCCTTGCTGATGCAGACCCATGGCGCCAGCCCTGAAGACATCCTCTCTTTCCCTCTTTCTGGAATGCCCTCCCTGCTCCGTTCTCACACCTCCTGCCCCTTCACCTTCAATCACTCAGGGAAAAACCCACTTCCCACCTGCCACTTGTGTCTTCCAGGGTTTTTCTGTACTCAATATAGTCAGTGCTACCACATTGCTTTATTGTTACTGGAACAATAACATGGATTCCAGCTACCATTTACTGAGCACTACCTGTGAGCCAGGCCCTATCTCATTTATGCAGTATCTCACTGAAACCCTACAACCACCCTGTGAGGTGGGTACTGTTTTTAACCTCCCCATTTTACAGATGAGGTAACTGAGGTTCAGGAAGTTAAGCAGCTTGACTTATAACATAGTGCTAAGAAGTGATGGGGCCAAGATCTGAACCCAGGTCTCTGTGATCTCTGAACCAGTGTGGGCTTGCTTTTTCTCTTCCATCAGATTGGGTTTAGTGAAGGAGTCTTTGATTTCTCCTGGATTTCCACCTCCCCACACCCAATCCTGGGCTCAGCTTACAGTGGGCACTTGCCCAACTGATCTCAGTTTGCAGGGGTCTTCCTAGCACCATCAGGCCCACTGGGCCTCACACTCTGCTGTTTCCTGGCCCTGTTAGGGAGATGCAAATGGTGAGGTGTCCAGGAGCTAGAAGCTGGAGGAAGTGTCAAGTTTGGCCAATAACCAATGTCCCCTGTAGGGGACATTGGCTCTTCGGCTTCCCAGCGCTTGCCTCATTGCCACATGGCAACACGCACACCTCTGATGTTGCAGCTCCTGCTAATAGGGCTGGGGAAATGAATGGCATTGATATCCTCTTTTTGTGCTTGTTCAGATAGCTGAAGCACCTGTGAGGGGAGATTGTCTTTTTTTTTTTTTCCTGAGATGGAGTCTCGCTGTGACGCCCAGGCTAGAGTGCAATGGAACGATCTCAGCTCACTGCAACCTCTGCCTCCTCGGTTCAAGCCATTCTCCTGGCTCAGCCTCCCGAGTAGCTGGGATTACAGGCACCTGCCACCACACACGGCTAATTTTGTATTTTAGTAGAGATGGGGTTTCACCATATTGGCCAGGCTGGTCTTGAACTCCTGACCTCAAGTGATCCACCCACCTTGGACTCCCAAAGTGCTGGGATTACAGGCGTGAGCCACAGCGCCCGGCCGGGAGATTGTCTTTTAATTTTACCAGTATTGCCATCATAATTGGACTTTGCCAGATATAATCTGCCCCCTTGTGGACTGTGCTGTCCTGACAATTTGAAGGAAGGGGGGGGAAATACAGGCAGTCTCTAAAATTTCTGGGAAAATGTCATTGCCCGAAAAATTTGCAGCGTCTGGGAATTGGTCATTCCGACTTTCACTGACCAGGGCCAGGAGAACCCCTGTGAGTCTTCCGGGTTATTTTACACTTTGACAGGGGGTTGCAGACAGGCTCAGCTCTGTGCTTTTTGGCAGTAAAACACACGCAGCAGGTCTCCGCACCTTTCTGAGCTCATACCATCTCTCTTTTCTAATTTGCGTCATCTCTCCACAGTTTCCTTTCAAAAATAACAAGTTCTGGCCAGGCGTGGTGGCTCACGCCTGTAATCCCAGCACTTTGGGAGGCCGAGGCAGGTGGATCACGAGGTCAGCAGTACGAGACCAGCCTGACCAACATGGTCTCGTACTGCTGACCAACATGGTGAAACCCTGTCTGTACTAAAAGTACAAAAATTAGCTGGGTGTGGTGGCACGTGCCTGTAATCGAATCCCAGCTGCTCAGGAGGCTGAGGCAGGAGAATCACTTGAACCCGGGAAGCGGAGGTTGCAATGAGCCAAGACTGCGCCATTGCACTCCAGCCTGCGAGACAGAGTGAGACTCCGTCTCAAAAACAACAACAACAAAACAAAACAAAAACAAACAACAAGTTCTGTTATTCTGCTTTCTCTGCCATACCTGTCCTTTCACTCCCATTGCCATCACCCTAGCCTGTCCCTAATCCCTTTGCTGTTGCAACAACCACGGACACCTGTGTCTCCTCTTCTCCTCCACTTCAACCCACACCTCACACCACATCTGTGTTCATTGTCCAACACCCATCCTACTTTGTGTGTGAGCAAACACATATTGAGAGCCTACTATGTGTCAGGGACTGTGTTAGGCACTGAGGGTAGAGCAGAGGCAGAGGGCCCTGTCCTCCTGCACTTGGCATTCCCAATCATTCATATCTTCCTGCTTCTGTGGCCTTAGTGCATGCCCTTCCCTCTGTCTGGATTGTCTTCCCCATACCTCTTCACCAAAGATCAATGCAGTCATCAGGACCCAACTCAAATCTCACCTCCACCGTGCAGCCCTGACCACCCGCCCCCAGTGATTGCTCTCTAAGCGAATCCATTAAATACTTATCATCTGGACAGCTCATTTGGCACATGTCAGATGTTCTGGCATTCCTTTTTTTTTTTTTTTTTTTTTTTTTTT
>NW_016808014.1:336433-339518 GCF_001698545.2 Rhinopithecus bieti
CAGTCTGGGTAACAGAGCGAGACTCCATCTCAAATAAATAAATAAATAAATAAATAAATAAATAAATAAATAAATAAAAAATAAAAAATGTGTAGTGTTAAAAATGTAATTTAAACTACTTTATGGCTAAATATGTTCTCATGAAAATTAAAACATTATAAATCTGGCTATCATAATAGATCTGACCACCCCTACCCTACTCCAGACTCCCTTAGAGATACAGAAGAGGAAACTGAGACTCAAAGAAGTGACATGATGTGCCCAAGGCCACACAGCTAGTGCCTGTGGGGCATTTTCTGATTCTAAATCCCTCTCTCTCTCTCTTTCTTTTCTTTTTTGAGACGGAGTCTCACTCAGTTGCCCAGGCTGGAGTGCAGTGGTGCAATCTTGGCTCACTGCAACCTCCACTTCCCAGGGTTCAAGCGATTCTCCTGCCTCAGCCTCTCGAGTAGCTGAGACTACAGGCATGCGCCACCACGCCTGGCTAATTTATTTTATTTTAGTTTTGTATTTTAGTAGAGACAGGCTTTCACCATGTTGGTCAAGGTGGTCTAGAACTCCAGACCTCAAATAATCCGCCTACCTTGGCCTCCCAAAGTGCTGGGATTAGAGGCGTGAGCCACCGCGCCCAGCCTGACTCGAAATCTCTTGCCATTCTCATTTTTCTACACTGCCTCCCATCATCACAAGAATCCTGTCTATTCCTCATTGTGTCCCTGGTGCCCAGCACAGGGCTCTGCACCAAAGCTGGGGTTCAGCAAATGTTTCCATATCAATGGATTCCCCGGCAGAGGGTTTCCTTTGCACGAAGGCATTACCTTCTGATGTGGGCTACACCGACCTCATCTGGTCAGTGAAGGCTTGAAGTGGCAACTGAGGCCGTGCAGGCATCCTCCCAGGTGTCCCTTCTGCCACCCCAGAGCTTGGCGACATCAGGGATCCTGAGAGTCTCCTTTGGGAGCCAATACAGTGAGATCTAGTAGAGGTACACCAGGTGTTTGCTGGGCACACGCTTTGCGGCTGCCGGTATGCCAAGGGCCGTGTGTGACTCGGGGGAGAAATGCAAAGTGTGATATCGTTGAGCCAAGATTTGTCCGATACGTAGGACATAGTGACCAGCCGGCACATATCCAGGTTCTAAATTATGCAGTGCTGATGATGCTTTGGGGGTTCGGGGGAGGAAGAGCTTGGCTGGAGCGGCCAGGGGAGGCTTCTTGGAGGCGGTGGGTTTAGCTCAGCTTGGTGGAAAGCGGCCTGCGTGGAGGACACAGCTCTCCCAGCGGGATCGGCCGCGGTGCCCAGGCCGAGGCGAGAAGCAGCGCGTCCTCTGCAAGCAGCTGCGAGAGGCGGCCGGAGACCCGCCTGGGCGCGTGGACTGGAAAAGGAAGGAGTTGGCCATCGGCCGCTGCCGCTGCGGCTTTCTCAGCCTGTCTCGTTCATCCAACCTTGCACTTCCGCGACTTTCAACCGCCATTAGGCCCGCAATAGCAGCGTTTTTCGCTCTGTGCGTGCCCAGCCCTCCTCGCTCCTAGTTGTCTGCAGCTCCCCGCCTGGCGGGCGGGGGCATTTCCTGCTGCTGCTACTCCGCACAGTCCTAGCGGACTGTTGCAGCCACCGCGCTGAGAGCGCTCTTTACAAAGTTTGCCAGATTACAAAACCGGCGCTTAAAGGGAAGGGGCCGACTCTGAGAGAGCCCGTAGTCATTTAACAAACACTTAAGCGCATATTATGTGCTAGGCTTTGTGCCAAGCGCCTCGCAAATACTAATTTATTTCACCCTCACTACAGTGCCAGGCAGGTGGTGTTCTTGACCCCATTTTCCGGCTGAGCAAGCTGAGGCAGTGAGACTTAGAATCTTGCTCACCATTTCACAGCTAGAAAGGGGCGGAACCATGCTCTTAACCACTGCACCAAGCGCCTCTCCAGGGGCTCCTCACATGGGGTAGGTCCCCAGACAGGCTGATGGTCCCCAAAGAGCCTGAACCTCTCCCCTTCCTCTGGGTCTGCGTGCTTATTTTCCAGGCACGGCACCATTAAGTGCTGCTTCCTGACTCTAAGTTGGGGGAGGGGTTCCCTTTGTTTTCAGCTGCAGGTGTTACACGTGGCTTGCCAGGTGCCTCGGTTTCCTCATCTGGGAAATGGTAATGCTAGCACCTGCATCAGAAGGCCACTGAAAGGATTAAATAGGTACCCAGACACAATTAAAAGAGTGCCTGGCCCACAGTCAAAGTTCAAGAAATGACAAGGGATGTTACTCCTGAGCAAGTCCGCTGCTGCACTCCTGGAGGCCTCCCACTCACAAGTGAGAGAGAACAAACTGCCTGCTTCCTGAGCAGGTCAAAGAGGGCCACATTCACTCAAGGGTTCTCGTGGGCTTTTAGTGGCTGAAATTGTCTTAGAAGCTGGGAACATTAGGCCCAGGTCTGGGAGCAGGTCTGGCCTAATCAGCCCTAATCAGTCACATGGGCGTGCAGTTGGTACAGCTTTATCCACAGCGTCCTTAAGTGCCCCAGGAACATGTCTGTTCCTCTCTCCTTGGAGTGGCCTGAGTCATGTTTTGTGACAGCCACTGTTCAATATTGTCATCATCACAACCAGACATCCATCAGGCACTTACTATGTGGAGGGCTCTGTGTTAGGGGCTCATGACAAAACGGCCAGCACATGTGTGGCACAGGCCAGAACCCCATGAACACAGGATGGATGTGGAGTCAGCTGTTTTTCACACAGATTTCAGGAGGGGAGGGGTGTGTGCCAAGGTCCTGCCTCTCTGATTCTCTAGCATGGACAACATAGCAGCAGTACAGGAACCAGTTGATTTCCCAACCCCTGCAGTGTCCAGAGATCTTCCCTGTAAGCCTGGGGGCTGGAAAAACAATAGCTGCAAGTCAAAAGGCCCTGGACATTTGCTGAATTATTATGTAAGAAAATGAAAAAGAAAGACCCTGTACATTTATTGCTACAGAATTGTTCCCAGGTATCAAGTGGCTGGATCGAGCCAAAATTCATTCATGCCAATCAATAACCAATGCACAAACCCTACAACATGCCATTCATTCATTCTCTATTTATTTTGTAATATATA
>NW_016808014.1:341114-347180 GCF_001698545.2 Rhinopithecus bieti
GGGAGCCAGCCGTGGCTAGAGGTAAGGGTGCGGCCAACACCACCCCCTCCTGTGGTTGTGTTAGTTGGTATGGGCCTTACCCAAAGTCCTAATGACCTCAGCCTCAGGCTTGTAACCTTAGAGAGAGGCTCAGTATTCCTTGTGAAGAGCCGTCATTTAAAAGGAGGATCTGTCTTGGAAAAGCCATAGAAATGTGAATGAAATCGAATTTAACTCTGGAGCTTTAGGGTCAAGTAGTTTTTAATGACCATAATTCTTAAATTGGCCAAAAAAAGAAAATAACCCATACTCTAAAAATGGACTTTATAAACAGTGCTTTGGTTATTATATTTTTTTCTTTTGTCATCTCTTTTTTTATCCAACTGAGGTTATTATAATTTCTACTTAATATTTGTCAGATGGATTTTGTCCGTTGGTATTGAAACTACTCGGCTTTCATATTTTTATTATTATTATTAATTTTTTTGAGACGGAGTCTTGCTCTGTCACCCAGGCTGGAGTGCAGTGGCGCGATCTCGGCTCACTGCAAGCTCCGCCTCCCGGGTTCCCGCCATTCTCCTGCCTCAGCCTCCCGAGTAACTGGGACTACAGGCGCCGCTACCGTGCCCGGCTAATTTTATTTTATTTTATTTTTTTGTATTTTTTTAGTAGAGATAGTAGAGACGGGGTTTCACTGTGTTAGCCAGGATGCTCTCGATCTCCTGACCTCATGATTCGCCCGCCTCGGCCTTCCAGAGTGCTGGGATTACAGGCGTGAGCCACCGCGCCCGGCCGGCTTTCATATTTTAATACAGTTCATGACCCAAAATAAATAGTTGGACAGGATCACCTTGAAGTTCTCTTTGAAACCTTTTGCCGAGTCAGATAGCTCAGAGGACATTACCTCACCTCTCTAAGCTTCAGTTTCACAACTGTGAAATGGAGTGAATAATAATACCTGCCTCTCAGGACTGTTGAGACAATCGGGAGAGTTAATCCGTGTAAAGTGCGTAGCACAACATCTGGCATATAAGATGTCAAAATAATGAGCTATGATCTTGATTCTGTAGTTTTAGAGAAATTACTGTTACCTGTTTGTATCGATTGTTTAATCTGAAGATGCAGGCTTAACTTAATTCAATCTGTCTAGCCCTAGAAACTCCAAAAAGAACCACAGCCCACAGTAGATTTGAGAAATTATATTGTAGCTTAAACAAGGAAAGTCGATTTCCAGGTTTCCTGGTAGACAAACTGAGCCACTAACAAGTGACAGGATGTGATATGACCGAAGACAAAGAAGCATGGAGCCGAAGTGGGATCACAATTTCAGTAGTCAAACTCCTAGCTTTCTGTCCTAATTGGCAAACAGCATGCTTTTACCCAGAAGCCCAAGAGCCTTTACCCCCTGATCTTGACTTCCGGGGTAAAGCCACTATGAGGCTCAATTTTTGTAATAAATGGACTCCTGAACCCTGGACTTAGTTGTAAAAGTGAAAGGAGATCCTTTGCTTCTAAAGGTCTCGGTAAATTTTCTCCTCCCTGCCGCTTCTTTCCCTAGGGAGTGAAGTCATATGGTTGGGTAATCAGGCTGGGACCTCATGGTTTCCTTGAAATACTACAAGAGCAAAGGAAGCTGTGAGAAGAATCTTGGTGATCACACAGTGGCCCCTGGGTCAGGAGAGCAATGCAGTCTGGTTGTGAGGCAGGACGGATTTATCTTTGATCTTTGGTCTCTTTCATAATCAGTGTTGTAAAATAAGGGCTCTGAGTTAGAGCTCAGGATTATCACCATAAGCACATGTTTCTATTCATTCAGTCCATTCCAAAAATGTCCTTTTCTTTCTTTACAACCTTCTCTCTCTCTCTCTCTCTCTCTCTCTCTCTCTGTGTGTGTGTGTGTGTGTGATCCACTTTCTATAGTATATGTAGCATTTTCTTGAGACTGTTTTAGAAAATCTGCAGGTCAAGGATAAATCCATTAAACCATTCTCCCATGAATGCAGTGAAAATAATTTAAAGCATTTCAATAAAACAATAACAGTTGGGCCAGGTGCAGTGGCTCCTACCTGTAATCCCAACACTTTGGGAGGCTGAGGCGGTTGGATCACTTGAGGCCAGGAGTTCGAGACAACCTGGCCAACATGGTGAAACCCCATCTCTACTAAAAATACAAAAATTAGCCAGGTGTGGCAGCGTGCACCTGTTGTCCCAGCTACTCGGAAGACTAAGGCAGGAGAATCGCTTGAACCCAGCGGGTGGAGGTTGCAGTGAGCTAAGTTCACACCACTGAACTCCAGCCTGGGCGTCAGAGCAAGACTCTGTCTCAAAAACAAAAACAAATCAATAACAGTCATAATAAGAGCAAAATTGTGTAAAGCAGGTGCCTAGCATTGTTCTAAGCACTTTACATATATTAACTCCTTTAATCTTCACACTATTCCTATGAGGTAGGTACTAATGTTATCCCCATGTTCCACATGGGGAAACTAAGGCACAAAACAGTTAAGTAAAAGTTGAATTGTTGTCAAGTAAGAAAGTTTGGTATTTGAAAATGAGACCTCTAGCCTCAAAGCTTCTCATGAGTCCTGATCAGAAAGAAGAGGAGTGGTGTGCTCTGAGGGAGGTCAGGTGGTGAGGAAACCCCAGACCTCTCCCTGATGTACAGGGCTGCCTCCAAATTCCTTCATCTACTCCAGTTCCATGGGCAGGAGTGAATCTGGGTTTTGTGGAAGTGTCAGCTTATATGGTTTTGGCTCCCTCTTTTTAAAAACACAAAATGTATCTTTTGAAAATGTTGCCAAACCATATGACCAAATGAATCCGTGGTTAGGGCTTGGGAGGGGCCCATGCAAAGGGTGGCTTCAAAAGGGAAGCATCCTTAGCTCCACAGTACATCTGCCTTTGCCTCTGCCCATGAGATGTCTCTGTTTCTTGCCAAACCGGCTATTGGAGCTCATTTAGACAGAAGAGTTTTCCTTTTCATTCCCAAACGCGAGGCCCTCAGAAGTTACCAGTCAACAGCTATTTAACTGATACTTTATTCTGGTTATGTCTTTGCAACCATAACCATCTCCATTCTGGGACTGAAAACATTAGAGACAGTGTAACATGCCATGTGATCAAATTCGGCATGTTCTCTAAAATCTCAACAGTGCTAAATTGCCTCCCCATGTTACGAAAGTTGCCCAAGGAAATGAAATCCCAGGATGGATGCTCGCCATCAAAATAACTCCCTCCTTTCACTATCCCCTTCCCTGATAGTCATGGAAAAGCCAAGGATTAATAGACTCCTTTAATTTAACTCAGTTTTGTCTCTGATGAGGGTCCAGTGAAAGCAACTGCCCAATCTGTCGCTTGAACACTGTTTATATTTGTTGCCGGGATACCAAAGGCTTTCTTAAGCCTTTGGCTAAGAAGAGCACCATGCATCTGACCTTGTTCACCTGCACATAAAGCAAATAATGGCTGAAATGATAGGAAAGCTCCTCCAAACATTTGGAGTGGAACACAAGGCATTTTTGTGTCCAAAATTGCAGCGCCTAATATTTGTTGTTCAAATAAATCTCAACCTGCATACGGAAGTGCACATTACACATAATAAGATGAGGCTTTGAGAAGACAGATGTTAATTATTTTGAGGTAAATCAGAGCACCTCTGACCCAAACACTGAGCTGTAATTTGTTGCTCAGCTTCTTGGTCCTGAAATTAATGTAAATCTTTACATTTGTAATTTTACTTGCCAATGCCAACCCACTCACACAGTCTGTAAATGACTGCTCTGAGTCAGAGTCTATTCATTTACGATTGTGTTAGATATTTTAAAACGTTCTCTGAAAGGATTAAATCACCTAATCCCAGTCCTTTCACCGGCTCTGCTTTCTGTAAAAATGATGGAGCTGGAGGAAGTCTTAACTAGAAGGGACTTTAGAGTTTGTCTCTTCCCCAAATTTCTCCATTCGAGGATAAGAAACTAAGACCCTGATGTTAGAAGTGACTTGTCCCCAGGTCACTCAGCGGCCAAAACTAACCTCCCCCTGGCAAAGCAAAAACAAACAAACAAACAAACAAACAAAAAACCCAGGTTAGGATTTTAATAAACGGTGACACTTAGAAATCCTTGCTCAGAGTCCAGAAGCTACCCTTTCCCTGCCCTCCTGCCTCCGACAGCTTCCGTTAGTCCTGGTACTCCACAGTCTGACTCGGTTCTAAAAGAATCATGCCATTTTGAATCCAGGTGGTCAGAATACGATACCGATAAAACAAATCAGCGGCCGTTACAGCAATATGCGTTAATTTTGGGGGGATGGATAGCCAAGAAATTGCTAATAACGGTGACTTTTGAGGAGGGGACTAGTGATGAGAAATGCAGGACAGGAAGATGTTTACTTTTCATTTTACATATTTTCTTTACTATTTGACTTTTATTACCATGTACAGATGTTAACTATTAAAAACCTCAAAAGCAAAATAGAAATACTATGTTCAGAAACTTCAAAGGAGAAATAGAATTTACCCCAGTAACACGGATGCTTGAAAATCTATGATACAGTACAGCAGTACTTTAAAAAATTTTTCTCCTGAAGTATCTATAATGGCAGAGGAGACTGAATTGGTTTCCCCAGGAGTCTGGGGGCAGTGCCAGAAATGGCCCTTGTATACCACAACTCTCTTTGCAGTTTATGTTTTTAAAATGCATTCAAATTAATAGACTGTCTAGCATCTCTGCATCTCTTTTGATACAAAAATGATGGTTTAAATGACTTACCATTCACGAAAACTGCCCCTCTGGGAAGACACCCCTCGTTTCTTTCTCCGGCGGTCCGGAGCGCCCGTAGCACGCTGCTTCCAGTCACTGAGTGCAGAGGGCCTTGGAATAGGAAGCACGGCTGTGCACAAGCTGACCTGTGTTCTGGCTCTCTCACCTGGAATCAGGCTTCACGGATCCTGTTATGCATTGAATAGTAACAAAACAACGGCATAAATTAGGGTGTTGCTAAGATTGTGTACCATCAACGTTCGCATGAGCATAATGGACATAATGAATTCTATAGCACTATCCTGCACAGCTTGGCGAGATTAAAACCACTTTGTCTTTAAATTAAATTTCAAAAATCATTGAACAAGAATAGAAAGAACAACAACAAAAAAACCCCCCCACCTCATCTATGTCAGCTACCCAATTGCAGGAGGCACCACTTCTTGCTTTCTGATCATTAATGCCTGGTCCTAGGTTTATTTTAATAGCTGCCAGCTCAGTGAGTCCACATCTATTGTAATAACCATAAAGGGGGCTTGGGTCCTCTTGCATCGTGTATGCAGCCCTTACTGGAGAGCCTCTTATCCCCTTTCAGGAACAAAATCTACAGCTGAAAAAGACCTAAGCTGAAGTTTATTTTGTATAAATGCTACACAATATAGCATGTCTAGTCTGTTGCAGAAAAAGAAAGGTGAGCTTGAATTCATTCTTAAGCAATGCTGTACTTGGGCAAATCTTCACTCAACAAACCTGGGTGCCATATTATGAGAAAGTTCACATCGGAGTGCTTGCTAAATGCCAGGCACCATAATTCTGGCTCTACATGCTTTCTTGTGCTTAACCCTCACTCACAACACCCCTAAGAAATATACGAGCAGGCCAGGCGCGGTGGCTCACGCCTGTAATCCCAGCACTTTGGGAGGCCAAGGCAGGCAGATCACCTGAGGTCAGGAGTTTGAGACCAGCCTGGCCAACATGGCAAAAACCAATCCCTACTAAAAATACAAAAATTAGCTGGGTATGGTGGTGCATGCCTGTAATCCCAGCTACTTGGGAGGCTGAGGCAGGAGAATTGCTTGAACCTGGGAGGCAGAGGTTGCAGTGAGCTGAGCTCGCATCACTGCATTCCAGCTGTTAAAGATGTCATAATCTTTAACAGCACTGCAATCTCAGCACTATGTAACTGTGCCAGCTCTAATCCTCTACTCTGAATGGGTGACAGAGTGAGACTCCATGTCAAGAAAAAAAGAAAGAAGAAAAGAAATATATGAGCGCTATTATATCCCCACTTCACAGAGGAGGAAACTGAGGCTCCTGGAGATTAAGTGAT
>NW_016808014.1:349311-350518 GCF_001698545.2 Rhinopithecus bieti
TCTCCAAATTTGTTATTTATCAGGAGTGACTGAAATAAAAAATACAATTGAGTCCCATCATCATCACGGAAATGGCTTTAAGAGAAAACTGGTCAGATGAATATTATTGCTTCCCATTTTCAACCAGTAAATAGTTGCCACTGAGAAATTGACAGCCAGGAGTCTGTCAAGAATGCTCAAGATATGTTATATAATACAACATGCCTGTTCACAGGGGAAAAAATCCTAGGAAATAACTTATGTGTACTTCTTGATTTCATCATACAAGACAAGCACAAAAGCACCACCCATGCCTCTGAGAACATTGGACCATGCACCCTTGAAAAAAGCTTTGCCTCCTTCATCACGAGCTATCTTCCTCCAGCAGTCAAGCGTGCCTGTGTACATGATGTCAGCTGCAAAGAATAAAGACATACGAGTTGGTGACTGAAGGCCGATGAAAAATCCTAAGATTCACTAGGCTAAATAAAGCAGAGCCCCACCTCTAAGAACATCAGCTTTAAACCCAACATTCACACATTAGCATGGGCAACACTGAAATATTAATGCTGTGACCACAGGAAGACACAGACTACCCACTGGTCTTAATCTCTAATACCAGTTAAGCACCCTCATTCATAGGCATCTGAAGGGCCGGCTCAAAGGCAGCTGTGGAATAGACACAGATGCTATCAATCCCATCCCTTGACTTGGACAGACAGCCATTTCTAAAGGTGGGCATCACTAGTTTGTGGCCGCAGCTTGCCCCACACCTACAACTTTATCTTCTGTTCAAGGGGAACTTACTTCCTTTGCGCCCTGACTGCATCATCATGCGGCGGCGAACAGTGTCAGATGGATAGGAAGTCAACCCAGCAACAGCAGTGACAGTCTGTGCGATCATCCAGCTGATGACGATGTGAGTGTTCTTGGGATCCGGAAGCATTCCTGGGAATAGGAAAGAGATGCTTTTACCAAAAAGTAGAGTTTTACTGACTTCCTTTCCCCACATCCCCTAAACATGTCATCTGTGCATGAGGCTTGCACTGGATGATCTTGGCTTCCTTCAGCAATTAAAAAAACTCTCTAGCTTTTGTAATGTTAGGTTGGTACAACGCTCTTTTAAATTGTCTCCTAAGAACACAACGTTAAAGCCCACAGCAAACTTACCCTTTGCAGTGTCATAGATACCGAAGTAGGCGGCTCGGTAGATGATAATACTGCACAG
>NW_016808015.1:0-1999 GCF_001698545.2 Rhinopithecus bieti
CTCAGAAAGCTTCTTTCTAGTTTCCTTCTGAGGTTATTTCCTTGGTCACCATGAGCCTCAAGGCACTCTGAAATTTCCCATTGCAGATTCCAAGAAAACAGTTTTAGCAAACTGTTCAATGAAAAGAACATTGTAACTCTGTGAGATTAATTAACATATCACAAAGTACTTTCTCAAAAAGCTTCTATCTATTTAATATCTGAGGATATTTACTTTTTCACCATAGGACTCAATGAGCTCCCAAATATCCCTTTGCAGATTCCACGAAAGCAGTGTTAGCAAACTCCTGCATGAAAAAAAGGTGTAACTCTATGAGATGAATTCATACATCACAGAGAAATTTCTCAGAAAGCTTCTTTCTAGTTTTTATCTGAGGACACTTCCTTTGTCACCATAGGCTTCAATGCACTGCCAAATATTCTATTGCCAATTCCATGAAAACAGTATTACCAAACTGAGCATGAAAAGTATAGTGTAGCTCTGTGACTGGAATTAACATATCACAAAGCGGTTTCTGAGAAACCTTCTTCCTGGTCTTTATATGAGGATATTTCTTTTGTTACCATAAGGTTCAATGTGCTCCAAACTATCCCACTGCAGATTCCAAGAAATCAGTGTTAGCTAAGTGCTCTATGAAAAGAATAGTGTAACTCTGTGTGTCAATTCACACATTACAAAGCAGTTTCTCAGAAAAATTCTTTCTATTTTTTATGTGAGGATATTTCCTTTGTCACCATTGGCCTCAAAACACTCCCAAATATCCCTTTGGAGATTCCATCAAAACAGTGTTAGCAAACTGCTCCATGAAAAAAAAGGTGTAAAACTGTGAGAAGAATTCACACTTCACAAAGCAGTTTCTCAGAAAGCTTCTTTTTGGTTTTTGTCAGAGGATAATTCCATTGTCACCATAGGCTTCAAAGCGTGCCCAAATATCCTATTGCATTTTCACAAAAGCAGTGTTAGCAAACTGTTCCAGGAAAAGAATCCTGTAGCTGCTTGAGATTAATTCACATATCACAAAGAAGTTTCTTAGAAAACTTCTTTCTAGCTTTTATCTGGGGATAATTCCTTGGTAACCATAGGTTTCAATGTGATCCAAAATATACCTTCTCAGATTCCCCAAAAACAGGGCTACAAAACTGCTCCATGAAGAAAATGGTGTAACTCTGTGAGATGAATTTACACAGCACAAAGCTCTTCTCAGAAAGCTTCTTTCTAGTTTTACCTGAGGATATTGTCTTTTCATCATATCCTTCATTACCCTCTGGAATATCCCATAACAAATTCCATGAAAAAAGTGTTATCAAACTTCTCAATGAAAAGAATGGTGTGTATCTGTGAGATGAGTTCACACATCATGAAGAAGTTTCTCTGAATCATTTTTTCAAGACTTTTTCTGAGGATATTTCATTTATCACCATAGCCTTCAATGCAATCCAAATATCCCTTTTCAGAGTCCCCAAACGCAATGCTACCAAACTTCTGCATGAAACGAATCGTGTAACTCTGAAAGATGAATTCACAAATCACAAAGCAGTTTCTCCAAAAGCTTCTTTCTAGTTTTGTCTGAGGATATTTCCTTTTCCCCTTTTGCCTCAATGTTCTCATGAATATCCCTTTGTAGATTCCAGAAAATAGTGTTAGCAAACTACTCCATGAAAAGAAAGGTGTAAAATGTGAGATGAATTCACACATGCAAATAAGTTTTGCATGTAGCTTCTTTTGGTTTTATCTGAGGATATTTCCTTTGTCACTGTAGGCTTCAATGTGCTCTGAAATATCGTATTGCAGATTCCTCGAAAACAGTGCTATCGAACTGCTGAATGAAAAGAACACTGTAGCACTGTAAGATGAATTCACACATCACAAAGCGGTTTCTCACAATGCTTCTTTCTAGTTTTTATATAAAGACATTTACTGTTTCACTATAGGCCTCAAGGTGCTCCGGAATATCCCTTTGCAGATTCCACGAAAACAGTGTTAGCAAACTGCTCCATGA
>NW_016808015.1:6026-9978 GCF_001698545.2 Rhinopithecus bieti
TAAAACAGTGTTAAAATTGCTCCAAGAAAAGAAATTTGTAACTCTGTGAGATGAATTCACACATTACAGAGGATTTTCTCAGAAATTTTCCTTCCAGTTTTTATCTGAGGATATTTCCTTTGTCACCATACTCCTCAATGCAATTAAAAATATCCCTTCTCAGATACCCTAAAAAGAGTGCTACCAATCTGCTCCATGAAAAGTGTGGTGTTACTCTGTGAGTCGAATTCATATGTTACAAAGCAGTGTCTCAGATAGCTTCTTTCTAGTTTTTATATGAGGATATTTCCTTTTCACCATTGGCCTCTACTCGCTCCCAAATATCCCTTCATATATTTTACGAAAACAGTGTTAGCAAATTCCTCCAAGAAAAGAAAGGTGTTACTCTGTGAGATGAATACACACCTCACAAAAAAGTTTCTCAGAAAGTTTCTTTGTAGTTTGTATCTGAGGATATTTCCTTTGTCACCATAGGCTTCAATGCGCCTTAAAGTATCCCTTCTGAGATTCCCCAAACACAGTGCTACCGAACTGCACCATGGAAAGAAGGGTGTAATTCTGTGTGATAAATTCCCATATCACAAAGTGGTTTCACAAAAGATGCTTTTGGTTTTGTCTGATGATATTTCATTTATCATCATATACTTCAATGCACTCCAAAATATCCCGTTGCAAATTCCAAGAAAACAGTGTTCACAAACTGCTCAGTGAAAAGAACAATGTAACTCTGTGAGATGAATTCACACATCACAAAGCAGTTTCTCAGAAGAGATCTTTTTGGTTTTTATCTGAGGATATATCCTTTGTCACCATAGGCTGTAATGTGCTCCCAAACATTCTATGGCAGATTAAATGAAAACAGCGTTATCCAAATGCTCTATGAAAAAAAAAGGTGTAAAAAGTCGTTTTATCTGGGGGATATTTCCCTTGCCACCATAGGTGTCGATGCACTCCAAAATATCCCTTCTCATATTCCCCTAAAACAGTGCCACCAAAGTGCTCCATGAAAATGAAAGTGTAACTCTGTGAGGTGAATTCACACATCACAAAGCAGTTTCACAGAATGTTGCTTTTTGGATTTTATCTGAGGATGTTTAGATTTTCACCATATCCTCATGGTACACGTGAATGTCTCTATGCAGATTCCGTAAAAATATTGTTACCAAACTCCTCCATGAAAATAAAGGTGTAATTCTGTGAGATGAATTCACAGATCACAAAGCACTTTCTCAGAAAGCTTCTTTTTTTTGGTCTCAGGATATTTCCTTTGTCACCATAGGCTTTAATGTGTTCCCAAATATCCTATTGCAGGTTCCACGAAAACAACGTTAGCATCTGCTCCATGAAAGAAAAGGTGTAACTCTGTGAGATGAATTCTCACATCACAAAGAACTTTCTCNATAGGCTTCAATGTGCTCCCAAATATCCTATTGCAGATTCCACAAAAATGGTGTTAGCAACTGCTCCATGAAAAAAAAGGTGTAACACTGTGAGATGAATTCACACATCAGGATGCTTCTTTCTCATTTTTATCTGAGGATATTTCCTTTGTAACCATAGGTTTCAATGTGATCCAAAATATCCCTTCTCAGATTCCTCAGAAACAGTGATAAAAAAAACTGCTTCATGAAAAGAATCGTGTAACTCTGTGACATGAATTCACAAATGACAAAGTAGTTTCTTTGAAAACTTCTTTCTAGTTATTATCTGAGGATATTCCCTTTTTCACCGTAGGCCTCATCGCACTCACGAATATCCCATTGCATATACCATGAAAATAGTGTTAGCAAACTGTTCCAAGAAAACAAAGGTGTAAATCTGTGAGATGAATTCACACATCACAAAGCTGTTTCTCAAAAATCTTCTTTCTAGTTTTTATCTGAGGATATTTCCTTTTTCACTATAGGCTTCAATGAGCTCCCAAATATCCCTGTGCAGATTTCACAATAAGAGTGTTAGGAAACTGCCCCATGGAAAGAAAGGCGTAACTCTGTGAGATGAATTCACACATCACAAATAGCTTTCTCAGAAACGTTCTTTCTAGTTTTTATCTGTGGATATGTCCTTTGCCATCATAGGCTTCAATTCAATCCAAAATATCCCTTCTCAGATTCCCCAAAAATACTTCTACCAAACTCATTTATGAAAATAATCATGTAACTCTGTGAGATTAATGAAAACATCAAAAATCAGTTTCTCAGAAAGTTTCTTTCTAGTTTTTATGTGAGGATATTTCCTTTGTCGAAATAAGCTTCAATGCGCTCCGAGATATCCCATTGCAGATGCCAAGAAAAGAGTGTTAGCAAACTGTTCAACAAAAACAACAGTGTAACTCTGTGAGATAAATTCACACATCACAAAGCACTTTATCAGAAAGCTTCTTTCTACTTTTGATCTGATGGTATTTCATTTTTCGACATAGGCCTCAGTGCACTCCCAAATATCCCATTGCAGATTACACTAAAACAGTGTTGCAAACTGCTCCAAGAAAAGAAATTTGTAACTCTGTGAGATGAATTCACACATTACAAAGGATTTTCTCAGAGAGTTTCCTTCCAGCTTATATCTGAAGATATTTCCTTTGTCACCATACTCCACAATGCAATTAAAAATATCCCTTCTCAGATACCCTAAAAAGAGTGCTACCCATCTGCTCCATGCAAAGTGTGGTGTTACTCTGTGAGTTGAATTCATATGTCACAAAGCAGTGTCCCAGATAGCTTCTTTCTAGTTTTATATGAGCATATTTTCTTTTCACCATTGGCCTCTACTCACTCCCAAATATCCCTTCATATATTTTACGAAAACAGAGTTAGCAAACTGCTCCAAGAAAAGAAAGGTGTTACTCTGTGAGATGAATACACACCTCACAAAAAAGTTTCTCAGAAAGCTTCTTTGTAGTTTGTATCTGAGGATATTTCCTTTGTCACCAGAGGCTTCAATGCGCCCTAAAATATCCCTTCTGAGTTTCCCCAAAAACAGTGCTACCAAACTGCACCATGGAAAGAAGGGTGTAATTCTGTGTGATAAATTCCCATATCACAAAGTGGTTTCACAAAAGATGCTTTTGGTTTTGTCTGATGATATTTCATTTATCATCATATACTTCAATGCACTCCAAAATATCCCATTGCAAATTCCAAGAAAACAGTGTTCATAAACTGCTCAGTGAAAAGAACAATGTAACTCTGTGAGATGAATTCACACATCACAAAGCAGTTTCTCAGAAGAGATCTTTTTGGTTTTTATCTGAGGATATATCCTTTGTCACCATACGCTGCAATGTGCTCCCAAACATTCTATGGCAGATTAAATGAAAACAGCGTTATCCAAATGCTCTATTAAAGAAAGGTGTAAAAAGTCTTTTAATCTGGGGGATATTTCCCTTGTCACCATAGGTGTCAATGCAATCCAAAATATCCCTTCTCATATTCCCCTAAAACAGTGCCACCAAAGTGCTCCATGAAAATGAAACTGTAACTCTGTCAGGTGAATTCACACATCACAAAGCAGTTTCACAGAATGCTGCTTTTTGGATTTTATCTGAGGATGTATAGATTTTCACCATATCCTCATGGTACACGTGAACGTCTCTATGCAGATTCCGTAAAAATAGTGTTACCAAACTCCTCCATGAAAATAAAGGTGTACTTCTGTGAGATGAATTCACACATCACAAAGCAGTTTCTCAGAAACCTTTTTTTTTTTGTCTCCGGATATTTCCTTTGTCACTATAGGCTTTAAAGTATTCCCAAATATCCTATTGCAGGTTCCACGAAAACAATGTTAGCATCTGCTCCAAGAAAGAAAAGGTGTAACTCTGTGAGATGAATTCTCACATCACAAAGAACTTTCTCAGAAAGCTTCTTTCTCGTTTTTATCTGAGGATATTTTCTTTGTGATCATAAGCTTCAATGCGATCCAAAATATCCCTTCTCAGATTCCTCAAAAT
>NW_016808016.1:0-2401 GCF_001698545.2 Rhinopithecus bieti
TGGGATTACAGGCTTGAGCCACCGCGCCCGGCCAAAGCCTTTATTTCTTATGTTTTTTTTCCTTAGGCATTTTTGCAATTCATCAGCAGTTATGGGTCAATTGCATGTCAAAGTGGGGATGTACAAGCCTCTCAAAACTCTACTTAGATATTGGAGATGTAAAGGCTTTCACCATAGTAGGTAGTGTTGAAAAACAATTGAGTAGTATTGAAATACAGGTGAATGCTTATCGGCATTGTATATATCTACAATTTTAGGAATAAATATTGGTGGCAAAAGAAAAACAGCTTAAAACTGTATATCCTTGACTTAATATACCACTAAAACCATCAGAAGTTACAATTGTAAACATGATGATAGAAATCTGAAGTGTTGATTGTCAAACTCCAAGATACTTTCATTAGGATGAAATGCTGTCTTGTTAACATTTACCAGACCTCAAATTCCATTCACACTGACATGGAAAGAGGCTTTTAAAATCTCTTTGGCAGCAGGAACTGTCCATTTTTCTTCTTAAATGCAATAAAGTTTCTTTTCTTTTTTTAAAATTTTCTTGGAGACAGGGCCTTGCTATGTTGCCCAGGCTGGTCTCAAACATTCAGGACTCGAGTGATCCTTCAAATTCAGCCTCCCAAGTAGCTGAGACTACAGGTGCATGCCACTGTGCCCAGCAAAAATGTTTCTTTAAGAAATAAACGAGTCGACTCCTTGATCTGGTTTAAGGATACTTTATTATTGAACCAGTATGTACAAACTCTAACATGAAAATAATGAGTCACAGAATATCAAGACTATTTACAATACTTTTTTGTTTTTTACAAAACATTTTTACAAGATTACTTCGCTCTAAATAACATGACAGACATACACAAAAATCCAACTTTTTTATTACATACATAAATAAATATTGACTTTAAATGACCACTGTACTGTAAGGGACATGAATTCTACAGACCACTTGGATGAGAAGGTAGCAGTTTTGTTATCAGCACACTACAATATAATTAAGTAAAGGGGGAAAATAATTTTATATAGACCTCTGTTAACCACTCCGTAAATCATATAACTCACTAAAATATTCAGTAGAGGTAAGCCAGTCATGAGAATCCTCTCCATACCTGACACTGAGTCTGGGCATGCAAAATCACAGGTAGGAGTCAACATCTTTACAGATCTGTTTATATCTTATAATAAACTTTAAAGTACATGCAACAGATATTTAGCCATTGTGTTCTGCCTATAATATGAAAGTTTATATAATAAGTTTTAGAGTTATTTGCAACCATAGGAATGAGTAAACTTGAAAACCCACGGCATAAGAAAGAGCATTAAATAAATAAGTCAATATCACAAATGACATTTAGGGATACATAGGGCAAAATTAGTATTTGTACTTGTATGATACAGACACAAGTCAAAATTCTGTCTTTTAATCAGGTCGTTTAGTGGACATAAAAGACACAGTTTAGGCCTTTGAAGTTAACCATAATAACTTCTTAGCTGTCCCTTAGTTTTTGGGACTTGCTCTAGAAATTTACTGGGTTTCTTACGAAGGGCAAATTCTCATCTATTCAGTAAAGATCATTCTCTAGCAATGGTTCTCAACCAGAGGTACCGTCCCTCAAGGGGTAGCTGGCAATATCTGGAGACATTTTGGTTGTCTCAACTTGGGGAGGGTGCAACTGGCATCTGGTGAGGAGAAAGTGTGGATGCTACTAAAAACCTACAGTACACAAGACAAACCCCCATAACAGAGAACTATCCAGCCCCAAAAGTCAATAGTATTGAGGTTGAGATGAACCTCTGTATACAGTTGGCTATGTATCTAAGGTTTTCAGGACACAGATGTATTTCTAATCTTTGAACTTCGTTTAATACACATTACAAAAAATTATCTGCCATAAACTTTATCTTCTCTACCATGTCATATTAAAACAGTGAATGACTGAAAAGATCACATGTTGGTTTGCAAACATCATTCTATGGAGTTCCAGGTAGAAAAACAGGGTAACACAGATAAATTCATCATTAAGGAGCAAATGTTGTAAATAAAAATAATGCATGTAACTGCAATGTATATCAAATTAACCACCTATATTTGATGACAATATTTTTGATGAGCTCAATTTTTTAAAGAGTCAATACTATTACTGGATATATTTTTCTCACATTAAATAAATGAATCTAATTTCAATAAAACATATTACAGAATTAGGCACCAAAACTTATGTTTGTTAAAAAACATAGATTTTATCCTTTATTAGACCAATCACATTTTTAAAATTCAAAAAATTGTAACTATATTTTTGATCATTTGAATAATATTGGAGCTTATTAAAATCCACAAGAGAAACACATTTTTTATTAGCCCATTAATAGCATTTTTCTTCCAATAACACCA
>NW_016808016.1:4920-6810 GCF_001698545.2 Rhinopithecus bieti
ATGACGATGCTTAAGATGAGATCCTAAAAAGTGACAAAATATGTCAGTCACATCCATTTATATGTATCAAATAAATGATAGAATTACTTTTATTTGTAGAAAAAGCACGAGACCCCGGCAAATGTTCCTTCCTATGACCATGTCTTTCCTATTCTGAATCTGAATATACAACCACGCTCTTTCTCTCCTTTTCCTGTTTTTCTCTTCCTCTTTGATGCCTTGCTAAACCATAAAATAATAAGAAAAAGACAAGCTCCTTTCCTTAAGCTCACACTTATTCAATCAAACCATAATCCTTTTTTATTTGCTCAAATAAGTTTTAAAAATTATCAAATACTTTTGTTAAATGGAATTTCTATGAAGGAATATCAGAAAAGCATTTATCCGACAAAAATTTTAGAGGCTATCAAGCTCTCCCATTGTGATAGTTTTTTTCTTCAAATTATAAACATACCAAGTTATCAATTATAAGCATACCAATCTATCATTTAAAAAAATCAGAGTTAAAACTATGACTAATTCTCAATGTTTTATCCACACACTAGTCATCAGACACTTTTTTTTAAATTTAAGCTTGAAAATAAAGTAAACGAAGTACATAATTTAAAAATCAGCAAGAGGCTGTTTTGAAAATCTAGGTGACAATTTTCTTTTTAAATTTTACTTGATTTAGCAATAAATGAAGTAGGTGGACTTGGGTCATATCATGAAGAAAATTCATGACATTTATTACAGTAATATCTATGTAACAAGAACATAAGTTCCTCAGGAAAATATTATTTCCTATATTTCCTATATTGTGATATTTGAAAATATTGATTTAAAAATATTTCAGTTTGATATGAAACTACAGATTTTTTTCCCGTATGTATTTACAGTTTAAAAGACAAGGAAAAAAGCATGCATTATACAGGGAAAAATGCAAGGAAGGAAAAAAAATAAAGGAAGGATAGAGGAAAGGAGAAAAGAAGAGAGGGAAGGAGAGAGGGATGGAGAAAGGAAACAAGGAAGGAGCAAAGAAAGGGAGAAAAGGGGGGAAGAGGAAGGGAGGGAGAAAAGAGCAATTAAGCATCAACTATGCATTTTACACTACAGGTTCCGGAGTATAATCTAGTAAGTCGGTACAAACCGGGAGAAAGAATTTCAGATGATGACAATTTCCCTATCTCATAGAAACCTGTAATAGTGTTTTATTTGTTTTCATTTTCCAGCAAGATTTTCTCTATGTTCACAAGACCTGACACCCCACTCACTGTGTGCTGAAGAGGGTGGGAGCTCCGGCGTCCGGAACGTCTTGATGGTGGCCGGCCCCTCCCCTCCTGGGGTCAGCACTTGCACTTCCAGTCGGTAAAGAGTAGACGGTCTCAGATTGGGCACTGTTAGGACATAGTGATCCTAAGGGGACAATATAAAAGAGGATGCTCACTGACAACCTTTCAGAGACAACCCGCAATGCACAGAGAGCGCAGACCAGTATTTCCCCACTGGAGAATATCATACACAGGCAAGTGTGGCTGCTTGGTAAAGGCACAGTTTAATTTATAGACTATTTCTCATTTGTGGGGTTCTCTGCCATATGGTTTCTTAGCACCTCACTCAATTCTTGGCAGCCTAAGACACTTGGCAGAGTTAAAGTATGCTGAGGTGCCAGTTCTCAGGGCTCACTCCTGGGATTTTATTTATTTTTTAATTTCTTAACATAAGACTTTCCCATGGTTTCAAGTCTTCAGTTGCACATCTTGTGATATGAGTTCTTGATAATCCAAATTTCAGTGAATGAGCCAACTGTTTTCTTAAAACACAATATCTGTCAATGCCCACAACTGAATGTGTTTATTTTATGCCAACACATTCTTCTCAAAACTCAATAAAACCTAGTACATTTATAGA
>NW_016808017.1:0-1110 GCF_001698545.2 Rhinopithecus bieti
AGAATAATATCACACAAACAAAACCACTGAGATACTAGTACTTGCCACCAGATATTATTGTCTTTTGAAATTCAACATTTTTGGGTGTAAGCAATATATTACTCCTTAAACTCAGTTCTTCCTGGTTGTACCAATATCTACTTTAAAAAGACATATTTCATGGTACAAGGAAAGCAACAAATGATCCATTGGCAGGTGAAAAGGTCAAGATTAAAAGGGAGCAAATCTGTATTCTAACAATAGTTCTGCTACTAAGTAAATAATCTTTAACATTTCACTCTATAAAATTGGGCATCTTTATGTCTATAAATTTCTACTACCATACTCTGCACACAAAATTTGGCTAAGGGCCTATACATAGTATTATAATAGTTAAAAAACACAACCCCTTAGAAAATAAAGATAATGCATATTATAGCCAATTACAATCAGATATGGTACTGGATTGTTATTCCTCTCTCTTTCTCTCTATTCTTCTTTATTCCCCTCTGACACATACATGCACACGTGCACATGTGCACACACACACAAACACACACACACTTTATAACATTTTGAAAAGTTGTCAAAGGGATTTAGTCATATTAAAGCATTTATGTAGAATTCTATTTACAGATACACATAGAAGAAGAAAATCAAGCTGTTGGGGAAACCCTATTGTGAGTTTAAATTTTAGAATTTCATTCACAATTTTAGAAAGGCTATTTGAAAGAGCTCATCTTGCTTGGTAGTCTTTACATTTTTGCCTGAGAATTTTCAGGAAAACATATGCTGTCTGAAAATTACTTGTCTAGAGATTGTTTGTACATCTTCTACATTATGAGCATGAATAATCCATGGATTTAGAAGTTGGCACATTCTCTATTTTCTTCCTTTCATCTCTATGAACATAAGCTAAAAAAAAACCTAGAAAAAAAAAATGGATGAATTCCTGGAAACACACAACCTTCCTAGATTAAACCATGAGTAAATTGAATTCTTGAGCAGATCAATAATGAGTTCCAAAATTGAATCAGTAATAAAAAGCCTACCAAAAGAAAAAGCCCAGGAGCAGACAAATTCATAGACAAATTATTCTAGATATACAAAGAAGAGAGGGTCCAGGAATTC
>NW_016808017.1:4827-7311 GCF_001698545.2 Rhinopithecus bieti
ATGCAAGAATTTTGAGAATTGGAACCTTTAAAAGGAGACTAGGATATGAGAACTCTGTCCTCATGAATAGATTAATATCACTATAATGGGAGTGGGTTACTTATTGGAAAAGTGTGTATTATTTTTTATTTTTTATTTTTTTGAGATGGAGTCTTGCTCTGTCGCCCAGGCTGGAGTGCAGTGGTGCGATCTCAGCTCACTGCAAGCTCAGCCTCCCTGGTTCACGGCATTCTCCTACCATAGCCTCCTGAGTAGCTGGGACTACGGGTGCCTGCCACCACGCCCGGCTAATTTATTTGGTACTTTTTAGTAGAGACGGAGTTTCACTGTGTTAGCCAGAATGGTCTCGATTTCCTGACCTCGTAATCTGCCCTCCTTGGCCTCCCAAAGTTCTGGGATTACAGACGTGAGCCACTGCACCTGCCATGTGTATCTTTTAAAAATGAGTTTTGCACTCCATCGCTTTGTCTAGAAGATGTGCTCTGTTTCCTGCCCGCTTTCTGCCATGGATGATGCAGAAAGAAGGTCCTTGACAAATGCAAGCCCCTCCATCTTAAACTTTCCAGTCTCAAGAACTGTAAGAAATAAATCTCTGTTCATTATAAATTACCCAGTATTAGGTACTCTGTTATGTCAGTACAAAACAGAGTAATGAAAATGGTAAATAGATGAACAAATAACAAATATAAATAAGTATTATTATTTTAATTTTTACTTGTATCACCACTTATATTATCTATAGGATTTAAAGTATAAATGAGTAAAGATTATAAATATGGAATCTTTATACGATAATGGTAATGGTTACATAACATCTAAAGATATACAGTTTAGCCTTGAACAACATGTATTTAAATTATGATTCCACTTATACATGTATTTTCTTCTGCCTCTGCCACTGCTGAGACAGCAACATGTTCAGGACTGAACATGAAGTGATGAGGATGAAGACCTCTGTGATGACTTAAACCAACTTAATGAATAGTAAATGTATTTTCTCTTCCTTATGATATTCTTAATAAAATATATTTTCTAGCTACTTATAGAACATAATACATATAAAATACAAAAGCTGTTAAATGACTATGTTATCAGTAAGGTTTCTGTTCAGCAGTAGGCAATTAGTAGTGAAGTTTGGGGTAATAGAAAGTTATATGCAGATTTTCAACTTTGTAGGGACTTGGCACTCTTATCTCATACTGTTCAAGTGTCAATTATAATTTATGATATTAGTAACGTCAACTGGGAAAGGCGGTAAGCTGCAAAGAAGTAAAGTTTTGTATGCAATTGAAGTTAAGATGGTATTAATTTAGGATGGATTTTATAGCCTTATGATGTTTTATATATTACTTACATGGTAACCAAAGAACCATATGTTTTTTGGGTAAACGAAAAGAAAATAACTACAAAATATACACAAAAGGAAATAAGAAGGGTTTCAAAACATATTCACATCAAATAAACTATACACAAGGGAGATCAGTAATACGGGAAGAAAAGACAAATATCTATAACACACACACAAATCAAATTACAAAATGAAAAGTATTGATAGTGCTCCCCTATCAATAATTATCCTAAAGGCATATAAAATATAGTCTTCAATCTGAATACAGAATGGATAAAATAAGATCAAACTATACACTATCTACCAGAGAGAGTTTAGATCTAAAGAAATACAAGTGTTGAAAGAAAAGATGGCAAATACAAAGGAACAAGAAGACAGTGGGGTGGCCATACCAATTTCAGCCAAAATAGCTTTAAATTAAAAAAAAAAACTACTACAAGAAGGAAAAAAGCAATATTATTTAATGATGTAAAACCAATTCACAAGGAAGATATAACAATTATAAACATACATGTGCCATACATCAGAGCTCCAAAATATAAGAAGCAATTCTTAACAAAATTGAAGAGAAAATAGGCAACTCTTTAATAATATGAGGAGACTTTAGTACCCTACTTCCAAAATAGACAGCAAAACCAGGCAGAAAATCAATAAAGTAAAAGGATACTTAAAAAATACCTTGAACATTTAGACCTAATAGACATATAGAGAGCACTCCACTCAACAACAGGAAAGTACATTATTTTTTCACATACACATTGATTGTTTTCAAGGAGAGGCCATATATTTAGGCCCCCGCCAAATAGTCTCAATAAATTCAAAAACATTTAAATCATACAACATATGTTTTCATTTACAATCAGCTGTCGACTTCTATTCATTGCATTGTGACTAGAAAAGACTACACACACACACGCACATACAGTTTTTTAAAGATAATAAATTTAGAAAAGCTGCAGGATACAAAATCAGCAAAAAACTAATTGCCTTTCTATACACTAACATTGAAAAATGTGAAATAAAAATTAAGAAAACAATTTTATTTACAATGACATCAAAGGGAATAAATACTTAGAAATAACTTAGTCAAGGAGGCAAAATACTTTTATGGCATAAATGAAAAAATTTGCTGAAAT
>NW_016808017.1:10218-23757 GCF_001698545.2 Rhinopithecus bieti
CAAAAAAGTGAAAAAACATTCCATGTTCATAGATAGGAAGAATCAATATCATGAAAATGGCCATACTGCCCAAAGCAATTTATGTATTCAATGCTATTTCCATTAAACTAGCATTGAAATTCTTCAAAATAGAAAAAACTATCTTAAAATTCATATGGAACCAAAAAAAAAAAAGAAAAAGAAAAAAAAAAAAAAAAAGAGCCCGTATAGCCACACAACAATCTTAATCAAAAAGAATAAAGCTGGAGATATCACACTACCTGGCTTCAAATTATACTACAAGACTATAGTAATCAAAACAGTATGGTACTGGTACAAAAACAGGCATACAGACCAATGTAACAGAATAGAGAACTCAGAAATAAAACCATGCATCTACAACCAAATGAGCCTCAAAAAAACTGGCAAAAACCAGCAATGGGGAAGGGATTCCCTATTTAATAAATGGTGCTAAGAAAACTGGCTAGCTATATGCATAAAATTGAAACTGGACCCCTTCCTCACAACTTATAGAAATACTAAATCAAGGCGGATTAAAGACTTAAATGTAATACCCAAAATTATAAAACCCTGGAAGAAAATATAGGCAATACCATTCAGGACATAGTCACGGGCAAAGATTTTGTGAAGAAATTACCAAAAGCAATTGCAATGAAAGCAAAAATTGACAAATGGGATCTAATTAAACTAAAGATCTTCTGTGCAGCAAAAGAAACTATCATCAGAGAGTACAGACAACCTACAGAATGGAAGATAATTTTTTCAGTCTATCTGACAAAGATCTAATATCCAGAATCTACGGGAAACTTAAGCAAATTTACAAAAAAAAAAAAAAAAAACTAAAAGTGGGCAGAAGACATGAACAGACACTTCCTCAAAGGAAAACATTTATGTGACCAACAAATACATGAAAAAACCTCCACTTCACTGATCATTAGAAAAATGCAAATTAAAACCACGATGAAATATCATTTCATGCTAGTCAGAATCATGATTATTAAATAGTCAGGAAACAACAGATGCTGGCGAGGTTGCAGGGAAATAGGAATTCTCTCACACTGTTAGTGGGAATGTAAATTAGTTCAACCACTGTGGTAGATAGTGTGGCAATTCCTCAAAGATTTAGAATCAAATATACCATTTGACCCAGTAGTCTCATTACAGAGTATATACCCAAAGGAATGTAAATTATTCTGTTATAAAGGTACATGCATATGTATGTTCACTGCAGCACTATTCACAATACCAAAGAAATGGAATCAACCCAAATGCCCATGAATGATAGACTGGACGAAGAAAATGTGGTACATACACACAATGGAATACTATGGGGTCACAAGAAGGAATGAGATCATGTCCTTTCCAGGGACATGGATGGAGCTGGAAGCCCTTATCCTCAGCAAGCTGATGCAGGAACAGACAACCAAACACTGCATGTTCTCGCTTATAAGTGGGAGCTGAACAATGAGAACACATGGACACAGGGAGGGGAACAACACAAACTGAGGCCAGTTGAGGGTGGGTAGGCGGAAGAGCATCAGAAAAAATAGCTAATTCATGCCAGGCTTAATACCTAGATGATGGGATTCATAGGTGCAGCAAATCACCATGGCACATGTTTACGTATGTAACAAACCTGCACATCCTGCACGTGTACCTGGGAACTTAAAAATAAAACTAATTTAAATATAAAAAATAATTTTCAATCTAATTTATTTCTCTTTTCTCACATATTACTACAATCAATCGGGAAAAACAGACTGCTCGTTCAACACTTCACTTAGAAATCTCCTCAGGTAAATATTGAACTTCATTGCTCATCAGTTTTACCTTTCAAAAAACATTGGAACTCAAACACAGTTTAGCCAAGTTCTTTGCTACTTTATAACAAGTATTGCTTTTCCTCCATTGTCCAGTTGTTCTCCTTTTCATGTGAACCTCATTAGGATGGCTTGTTACCATCCACAGTTCCACAAAAATCTTGTATGCTATTATTTATGTATTCTCTAAGAAGATAAATGCTTTATCTACAGCTCTCCTCTTTCTTTCTGATCCCTCACTATAATCACCTTTAAAACTCTTTTTGGAGACTTGGGTATTTTTGGCATGTACTTCAAAACTCTTCCAGCCTCTATACATTACCCAGTTCCAAAGGCATTTTTAGGTGTTTAATACAGCAGCAGCTCATTTCTCGGTACCAATTTCTGTCTTAGTCTGCTGGACTGTTGTAACAAAATACTATAGACTGGGTGGCTTAAATGACTGAAATTTATTAGTTATATGTCTGAAGGTTGTGAAGCCCAATATCAAGGTGCCAGCAAAACTGGTATCTTAGGAGGACACACTTCTAAATTTGCAGAGAGGCGGTTCTTGTTGTATCCTGCGTGGCAGACAGAGAGAGAGAAAGAGAGAGAGAGGAGAAATGGGGGGTGAAGAACAAGCTAGTCTTCTCACTTTTTTTCTTATAACCTTTTCTTCTAATGCCCCAATATCATTCACGAGGGCTCGAGCTTCATGATATAATTATTTTCTAAATGCCCCACCAACTAATTTCATTACATTGGGAGTTAGAATTTCAATATATAAATTTGAAGGAAAAGAAATATTCCATTTATAGAATAAACCAATAGAAGAAAATAGTAAGCCCAAAATAAACTTTTGCCTTTATGGGCAAATGATTTTAGACAAAGTCATTGAATTGAGAAAACAAATGGTGATGGGAAAGCTGGATATCTATATGAAAAAGGATCATGTCTGATACTTACCTTACACCATGTACAAAAATTAACTCAAAATTGATCAAATGTCTAAATGTAAGAGCTAAGGGCATAAAACCCTCAGGAAAAAACAAAAAGGGAAATCTTTGTAACACTGGATTTGGCAATAATTTCTGAAATATGATACCAAAAGCACAGGTGAAAGAAGAAAAAATAGATCAATTGAAGTTTTTTAAAATTAAAATATTTTGCATTAAAATACTACCCAAAAGTAAAATGCAACCTATATAATGGGAAAAATATTTTCAAATCATATATCTGATAAGAGTTAACATCCAGAATATGCAAAGAACTACAACTCAGTAACAAGAAAATACAAAACAGCTTGAGGAATAAATGGGCAAAAAAGTTGAATAGTCATTTCTCCGAAGAGGATATACAAATGACCATTAAGTACATGAAAAAATGGTCAACATGACTAACAAATGACATCTGTGTATGTGTGTGTGTGTGTTGTGCCACTTGGAGCTATGAATGGGATGACACAAGCAACCCTGTAGGCACCACCAAAGGGACTATGCTGTTTAGTTTGGTTTAGTTTCTTCTGGTTTTGCTTTCTACTGAGAGCACTGAGTTCAATGGAAATTCTCACAATCACTGCACTCTCTCTCTGCCATGTGCATAGCTTTCTCTCTACACCATGGTTGCTGCTGAGCAAAGGGGGAACGGTGGCATCAGTGATTCCAGTCTACATTTTCTACCATTTTTAGTGTCTATTTCAGTGATACAATATTAAAATCAGGTACTGTGGATGCTCACCTGATTTGTAGTTTTATTAATGTGCTTTTGTGCATAGATGGTTTTAAATTTGGCAATTCTGCAAGGGGTTTGTGATCAATGAAGTCTTCTATACAACCATCTTTCTCTGTCTCTCCTGCTTGTACTTTTGTTTTACATACTTGTGATTCCAAAGTATAAAATTTAATATTCCTTATATTTCTTTAGTTTTTAATTTATACGAACATTTTTTGTTGGTTTCATGATATTAAATTGACTGGTTTTATTAATATTTAGTTTACTTCACTTATTGTTTTATATTTGGACTATTTTCACAATTTTCATTGTTATAAATCTTGTGGCAGTAAAGATGTTTGTAGATAAAACTTCCTTTTATAAATTGCTTAGGACAAATGTCCAAGAAATGGATCTAAGACCTTAGATATTTTTAGAAGCATTTATGGACTTCTAAGTGAATAAATATCCCAGTTTGAATGGATTCCTAAATTACTAATATGAATGTTGTTACATTAATATTTATAATATTAATATTATTGAGCTATATTGAGAATATTAATAATAATATTGAGATATATTGAGAAGATTAATATTCATATTGTTGAGATAAAACATTTTTAGTTTACTTGTTCTGAAAACAATATAAGAAAATTTGAATTCTACATGTGTATATGTCAAGGGTTGAAAAGACTGGGACATTTAATCCATTCATTCATTCATTCATTCATTTCACTTCCTTGACACTAACACATTCTCTATTTTGAGACAATAATTTAGTGTCTACTGTGCTGATCATTATAGGCAATAAAGATATTTCTCCCAGTTAACAACACAGTGGGACTAGTAACCTCACCAACAAATAGATTGATACTTCAAAACATGTTTAGCAAAATAAAAGTCAATTATTTTTGACCTATGGAGAGAAGTGATCACTACTTACTGCAGAATCCAGAGCACTAAAAGTGGGCCTTGAAGATGTATAGTCGAAATTGTAGAAATAGCAGTGTAGCTGTAGTCAGGAGACCCAGTTCTAATATTTGAATACTTTGAATAATTTAGGAAAATCGGTGACACATTCTGTACTTCAGTTTGATTATGCATTGTATGGAGATAATGATACATCTTTCTTCACACGATTGTTGTAAAGATCAAATAATGGTATTGTATTATCCTATGTTTTTTAGGAAACAGAACGTGAGGCAAAAACATAGGTGTCACTACTTTGGTAGTAAAGTACCAGGGAAGCAGGAGTGAAAAGGCAGAAACGGAATCAGGAAAGAAGAAAGAACTGATATAGGTGTATGCTACTGAGCTGAGTAACACAAATCAATCAATCACCCAGGACTGTCTTCGAAGGGGGCTGAATCAACTATTACATAGTAAAGCAATCTGTCTAAATATGAAGGGAGAATCATTTATCTTCCAGTCTACTACTGATCAATAATTTACCCTAAGGAGTATTCTTTCCCCTGAATCTCTGGGTTGTAAGCAGTACTTATATATCATATATTCCAGCATTAATAAGGAAATCCCATGTATAATCGCAACAGATGGGTGTTGCAGACATAAAGCAAGATGTTGTGAGGTTATGTTCATTTGTTTCAATATCCATGCTGATTTTTATTCTCCAGATGTTGCTAGGATAAAATGGAGGTAAATAAGATTTGTAATTCGGTGAGGCATAATATATATGAGGTGACAATGGACATAGTTAATATTAAGAAGTCAAATGTCCAGCAATAAGAAGACACTGTAAGCAAAGCAGGTAATAATGACTGGCTTTTTTTTTTTTTTTTTTTTTTTTTTTTTTTTGAGACGGAGTCTCACTCTGTCACCAGGCTGGAGTGCAGTGGCGTGATTTTGGCTCACTGCAACCTCCACATCCCGGGTTCTCCTGCCTCAGCCTCCCAAGTAGCTGGGACTACAGGCACATGCCACCACGCCTGGCTAATTTTGTATTTTTGGTAGAGATGGGGTTTTACCATGTTGGCCAGGATGGTCTCAATCTCTTGAACTCATGATCTGACCGCCTCGGCCTCCCAAGTGCTGGGATTACAGGCATGAGTCACCACGCCCAGCCAATGAGTGGCACTTTTATGAAGAGTAAGTAATCATGTTTGAGCTAACACTATGAATATAGTCAAAAAAGTAAAAGATGAACCTTGAAAATTAAGAGGTGACAATAATCTTTTTATTGTTTATTCTGTAATCCATGTCAGAAAATTTAAAAAAATGAATAAGATAATGGCATGATAGAATTATGCTTTAAGATTACACTTGGAAGTAGCAAGAATATATGAATATATAATAAGAAGAAGTGGAGAATGAGAGAGTAAGAGAAAGGAAACAGAAAAGTAGATGAACAGTTATATTATGAATATGGACATAACCACTAACCATAAGGGAGCACCTTAATGCTGTCTAGAAATCCTACTCCATTTACTTCACCCATTGTTCTAGAATCTAGATAACTATTTCACAGTTTCTCCTCTCTATTTCAACCTTCAACATCTTTCCTCCTTCTATTTTCAGCTCATGAAAATGCTTTTCTACTTACTGCGAATGTAGAATCAATGTAAAAAGACCTTTCATGCTTTCATCCTTTCTCACTTATCATCTTATTTTATTGGTTTCCACATAATTTCATTTGCCACCTACTACTATACATCAATTCTGTGCAAAAGTGCCATGTCTTCTTGCCTATTCAAAGACTTTTTTAGGTGTGTGTGTCTTCCATGTTAAAACCAACAACACGCCAAAAGATCACTTCCCTTGACTCCCCATCCTTTTTTTCAGTTTCCGCTTTATTTCTCTTATCTTCTTTACATAAAATTTTCCTAAAAGAATCTTCATTCTTTGTCCCCACTTTCTCTCCTAATATTCTGTCTTATGCCCAGGCAAATAAGGCTCTTGTAATCAGCATTACAATGAAACTGCTCTAATTAAGGAAACCCATTGTTTCTGTGCTGCTATATCCAGTGATCGATTCTCATTATCCACCTTACTCAGCATATTAATAACATTGGACACAGTTCATAGCTTTCTCTTTCTTAAGAAATTTTTGTTTTTGGCTTCTAGATGCCATTCTTCTCTTACTTCATTAGAGGCTCCTTTTCTTGCTAAAGATCTTTCTGCCTGGTTGTACCGCATCAACCTTACCTTTAAAAATAAGAATGCTGCAAGACACAATCTTCAGACAGTCCTTTCTTTGTATTGGCAAGAATTCGGTAGGTGGCTTTTTTTTTTTTTTCATACTCTAGGTAGACATCCATTAATGAGTCATAAAATAAATCTTGTAGGACAGAATAGGTTGATGAGGAGTGGGGGAATAGAACAGGAAATATAAGATTTCATTGTACTTAATAAAACAAGTATTTTCATATGTGCTGGGTCACATATAAAAGTTACTTTTGATTATAATTTGTGATCAAAAGTGAAAGCCACTCTTTTTGGTCACCTCATCTATAAGGTGACCTCATCTAGTCCCATGGAATTGAATACCATACCATATTTACATGCTCAGTGTGTTCCTCTCCCCTGAACTCAAAATTATTTATGAAACTGTGTATTCAATGTCTTTACTGGGATGTCTCTTAGCCATTTCAACATCAGCACATGTAAACATCAACTAAGTTGACTTTACTTGACTTTTTACTAAAGATAATAAAAGTCAACTCTGGTTTCCACCTAAGCTTCCTCCTTTTAAAGTCTTTTGACTCTTAGGGAATAAAAATGTTCTTCTTTCAATTTCTCAGGCCAAAAACGTTGGTGGTAATCCTGGTTGTCATTATTTCTCTGAAACTCTATATTCAATCCATCTGCATGTTCCTGAAGTTCTGCCTTTGAATGTATCCCAATTTCAACCCTTAGCTCTACTTTTACTGCTACTATTCTGGTTCATGTCACCATAATTTTTTTTTTTTTTTTTTTTTTTTTTTTTTTTTTTTTTTTGCCTGACAGAAAGTAGGAGTCAGTTATCTGGTCTCCCTATTCCTGTCCTTGTCTCTACTACTCTTTATTTTCCACACAGCCTCCAGAATTTTCATTTTAGGACATGGGACAGATTATATTACTTCTGTGCTTAAGACATTTAAATGTCTTCCCATATCGTTTTGAGTAAACACCAAATATGTAAAAAGGTGTGGAAACCTCTCTGTGATCTGACTACCACTCTTACTAAGTTGCTTTTCACACTGATTTTGTTGTTGTTCAATGAAAACACAGTGTGTGCTTCCACATCAGGCACTTAACACTTGCAGTTTCCTCTGCCTGAAATATTATTCCCCCAAATATAAGATATGTACCTAAAGAGCTCTCTCCCTGCCTTCAAGTCTTTACTCAAATATTACTTTATCAAGCAAATTTTCCTTAATTATCTTTCTTTAGTTAACTAAATATTTCCTATTATCCTTACTTTGCTGTTATTTTTTCCATAGCAGCTTTTATTATTTTTAAATACTAAAATGTACTCCTTTTATGTTATTCCTTCTTTTGTTTAAAATTGTGGTAAGGACACTTAACATAAAATCTACCCTTTTAACACATTTTTAAGTACACAACGTAGTACAATGTAGTTTCAGTGTCTATGGGGAATTGATTTCAGGTCCCTTACCCACTCCACATCTGTGAATGCCAGAATTGTGGATGCTCAAGTTTCTTATATAAAATGATATAATATTTGCATATAAACTATACATACCCTTTCGTATACTTTAAATAATCCTTCTAGATTTCTTGTAACACCTTATACAATGTAAATGGTATGCAAACAGTTGTTATACTACATTTTTAGTGCATATCATTTTATTGTTGTATTATTATTGTTTTGAATGTTTTGATCTTTGCTTGGTTGAATCCACAGATGAAGTACTCATAAATGTGAAGCATCTACTGTATTGTTAAATATAGGCATAAGTTTATATGGTAAACTTCTAGAACTTTATTCATATTGCATAATTGAAACTTTATAGACTTTGAATAACGATTCTCCACTTTTCCCTCCTCACACCACCTGTTAACTATTATTCTACTTTTTGTTTCTATGAGTTTGACTCATTTAAATATCTCATATAAATGCAACATATAGTATATATTTTTCTGTAACTGACTTAGTTCATTTAGCACAATGTTTTCCAGACCCATTCATACTGTCACCTATAAGAGAATTTCTTGGTTGAATATATTTTTTTTTTACTATATGTATATTTGACATTTACTTTATCTATTCATCTGTTCATGGACATTTAGATTGTTTCTGTATCTTAGATTTTGTGAATACTACTACAATGAGCATGGAAGTGCTGATGTCTCTTTGACAGATATTATGATTTCAATTCTATATCAAACTAAAAGTTTCTGCACAGCAAAGAAAGCAATCAATAGAATAAAGAGACAACCTAACAAATGCAAGAAAATATTTGCAAGCCATTATCTGCTAGGGGATTAATATCTAAAATTAATAAATAACTAGTATAACTCAATAGCAAAAGAAAGCACAATTAAAAAATGGACTAAGGAAGTGAATGAATATGTCCTCGAAAATAGCATACAAATGACCAACAAGTATATGAAAAGATGTATAATGGAAATGCAAATAAAAACCACCATGCCCCTTCATGGGTTCCATGTTTAAAAACTGATGGGCTTAGTAAAATCTGGGATTGGAGCTTTTGGGCCTCTGCCATCAAAAGGTGAAGCAGAGGACATGGAAACTCTCACTACTCATTCTCCATAGACTGGCCAGAATCACTCCGTGTTTGGCAGTCTCTTATAAGAAAATAATGCTGACCAGTTGTTGTATCAAAACTGCAACAGGGATGGGCAGCTGTCCGGCAGTTGGGTTGATTGAAATTAGTGGTGGAGTCTTTTTAAAGGTCTGGTTTATGTTCAGCCTTTAGAAAAAAGCAGCCTAATGGCAGTTAGCAACAGAAGGGATATAAGTCATGTCTGACCACTGATCCCCCTCATGGCTGGTAACTCAGCTTCCACGGTTTCTCTGGGGTCCCTTTGGACAAGGAGAGGTCTATTCAGTCAGTTGAGCAGCTTAGAATTGCATTTGTATTTCTTAACACGTATTCCTTAATTGCATTTTTGAAAAGAAACTAAGGCTCTCCAATTTATTGAATGTAATTCATTGGTCTATAAATAAGGAAAAATAACTCTTTTACCTACTTCACTAGGTTTGTTGTAAACTAAATAAAGTTGATTGTTATTACATTATAGTCACATTTACTAATCCAAACGTGTTTAAAGTATAATTTTTGAGACAGATGGCCAAGACAGCCAACTAGAAACAGCTAGGGTATGTGACTCTCATGGAGAGGAACTAAAAGGGCAAATAAATACAGCACCTTCAACTGAAACATTCAGGTACTCACATTGGGACTAATCAAGGAAACAACTTGACCCATGGAGAATGAAGAAAAGCAAGGCAAGACAACGGCCCACCTGGGAGCGATGCAAAACCGAGGAAACCTCCCTGACCCAGGGAAGTGGTGAGTGAATATGTGACCCTGGAAAACCACACTTCTCTTACGGATCTTTTCAACCCTTAAATTAGGAGATCCCCTCTTGTATCCACTCCATGAAGGCCATCAGTCTGACACACAGAACTACATGGAGTCTTGACAAAGAAAACACTCAGACACATGCAGATACTTGGGAGCTTTAGGTACTCCAGCTCCTGGCTTCTCAACAAAAGTATCTGCAACTCCTGCAAAGCAGAAGGTTAGACCTCCATACATACCCGTAGGAAAGATTCTGAATCACAGTATTTGGGTGACTTAGTCATTTCAGCCTTTGAGCTTTGCAAAACCCTAGCTGACTGGGGTGAAAGTGTTACCTCAGCACAAGCACAGCGGCTCTATGAAAGTGTGGCCAGTCTGTTTACTTAATCTTTCCTCAATCTCATTTCTCCTCATTAGGTGGAACCTCCCAACTAGAGCCTCAAGTCACCTTCACCAGTGTTTTCCAGCCAACGGAAGTTTGAAAACTTTCTGGGAAAGAGTTTTCAGTGGGAGGGGCGGGTCACCTTCTTTGCTGTTTGGGAGACTTACCCATTCCAGCCATTAGGCTTTGGAGAACCCAGGCTAACTGCGAGTGGAAGAGATCCCCTAGGACAGAACAGCTGCTGTACCAAAACGTGACCAGACTACTTTTTTAAGCAGGTCCCAAATCCGTTCCACCTCACTGGGTGAGACTTTTCAACTGGAGCCTCCAGCCACCCCTGTGTGTATTCTCCAGCCAACCAAGATTTGAAAACTCCCTGAGACAGAGCTCCCAGAGGGAAAAGCAAAAAACCATCTTTGCCGTTTGGGTGACTTAGTCATTCCAGCCTCCAGGCTTTGGAGTGCCCAAGCTGGCTGGGGCAAAAGTGGTACCCATACACATCTCAGCTGCTCTATAAAATCAGGCTCAGACAGCTTTTCTAAGTGGGTCTCTGATGCCATTACTCCTCACTGGGCAGGACCGCTCAACTGGGGCCTACAGCCATCCCTACCAGTGTTCCCCTGCCTACAGAAATTTGAAAACTCCTCAGGTGGAACTCCGAGAAGGATGGGTGGGCTACCATCTTTGGTGTCTGAGTGACTTAGTAGTTCCAACCTTCAGGATTTGGAGAGGCCAAGACATCTGGGGGTGAAACAGTACCCAGCGCATCACAGTGGCCCCATGAAAATATGGCCAGATGGCTTTGGTAAGCAGGTCCCAACACTGTTTCTCATCATCAGGTGGATCCCCTTAATGAGGTTATACAGCTACCCCCACTGGTGTTCCCCAGCTGACAGAGGTTTCAGACCTCCTAGGATAAGCCTCCCAGGAAGAGGGGAAGGCCACCATCTTTGCTATTTGGGTGACTTAGCTGTTTCATCCTTCAGGCTTTAGAGCGTCTGAGGTAATCAGGGACTGAAGTGGACCCCCAGTACCCCACAGTTATTCAACAAAACTACTTTGTTAAATGGGCATCCAATCCCATTCCTCTTGACTGGGCAAAAAAAACAAAACAAAACAAAACAAAACAAAACAAAACAAAACAAAAAAACCATCTGGGATTTTCGACAACCTCCTACAGGTGTATTCGAGATGGCAACAGGTGCTTACCTCCCTGAGACAGAGATTACAGAGAAAGGAAAAGGTTGCCATTTTTGCTGTTTCACCTCCTTCACTGATGATACCTTCAGATACTAGAAAATATGAGGTGACTACAGACTGGATTGGACCCCCAGCCTATCACAGCAGCCTTATGGAAAAGTGGTCAGACTTTTGAAAAAAAAAAAAATATATGCAAAGACCAACAACCTCAGAGATTAAAGACAGAGAAGCCCACAAAATTGAAAAGAATAAGTGTAAGAATGCTAAAACTCAAAAGCCAGAATGATCAGTTTCCTCTGAAAAAGCACATCACCACTCCAGCAAGGTTTTGAAACCAGGCTGATGCTGTGATAGCTGAAATGACAGAATTAGAATTCAGAATATAGATAAAAATGAAGTTCACTGAGTTAAAAGAGTATGTTGTAACCCAATGCAAGGAAGCTAAAAGTTATGATAAAACATTGCAAGAGCTGATAGATAAAATAGCCAGTAAGGAAAAGAATGTAACTGATCTGATAGAGCTAAAAACACACTACAGGAATTTTATAATGCAATCACAAATATTAGTAACAAAATAGACCAAGCACAAGAAAGAATCTCAGAGCTTGAATACTGCCTTTCTGAAATAATACAGATAGACAAGAATAGATAAAAAATAAAAAGAAATAAAAAATCCAAGAAACACGAGATTATGTAAAGAGACCAAATTTATGGCTGTTTGATTAGACACACAATAATCAGATTCTCCAAAGTGGAAATGAAAGAAGGAATGTTAAAGATAGCTAGAAAAAAATGCCAGATCATCTACAAAGTGAAGTCTTTCAGACTAACAGTGGATCACTCAGCTGAAAACCTACAAACAAGAAAAAAATTTTGGAGGAATATTCAACATTTTTAAAGAGAAGATATTCCAACACAGAATTTTATGTTTATCCAAACTGAGCTTCATAAGTGAAAGAGAAATAAAATCTTTCTCAGAGAAGCAACTGATGAGGGGATTTGTTACCACTAGTGCTGCCTTACAAGAGATCCTAAAGGAAGTATTAAATATAGAAAAGAAAGAGCATTACCAGCTACTACAAAACCACATTGAATTAAATACATGAGTAACACTATAAACCAATCACATAAACAAGTCAAATACACACATATCAATACTAACACTAAATGTAAATGGGCTAAATGTCTCAATTAAAAGAAACAGACAAGCTGGATAAAGAACCAAGATCCACTGGTACACTGTCTTCAAGAAACTCATCTCACATGCAATAACACATATAGGTTCAAAATAAAGAGATGAAGGAAAATCCACCAAGCAAATAGAAAATAGGAAAAGCAGAAGTTGCAACTGTAGTTTCTGACAAAGCAGGTGTAAAATTACAAAGATCAAAAAGACAAAGAAGATCATTACATGATGGTAAAGGGTTCAATTCAACTAAAAAAAATCTAACTATTCTAAATATATATACACTCAACAGAGGAGCAACCAAATTCATAAAGCAAATTCTTAGAGACCTTCAAAGAGGCCTAGATTCCCACACAATAATAGTGGAAGATATTAACATCCCACTGTCAATATTAGACAGATCATTGAAACAGAACATTAAGAAAGATATCCAGGACCTGAACTCAGTGCTACATGAAGAGGATCGGATAGATATCCACAAAACTGTGTGGATTCTGAAATTCGAGCAGTGGTCAGGAAGCTCTCTAGCAGGAACTCTGGCCTACCAAGAGTCTCTGTTTCCCCCTTTTCTTGCTTTTCACCGAAGAAAACCCTGTCTCACTCACCATTTAAATTGTCAGCCTGAATTTTCATGGCTGTGGGACAAAAAACTTTGTCTTTAGCTGAACTAAAGGTCCTGCAACATTAGTATTGGGGCAATATTTAGTAACCTGATAAATAAATTGTGTTTGTTTAAAAATTATATATATATCT
>NW_016808017.1:25188-29369 GCF_001698545.2 Rhinopithecus bieti
ATAGAAAACAGCGACGGATGGAAAGACTTATTTTAAAAAAAGTTTTGATTAAGCTTCTTAGGAATGCTTGCTTCAAACATGCTTCGGGGAAATTTATAGCACTTTTAAAGCCACATGAGCCTAGGAAATAGAATTGCTTTGTTTTATTTTATAAGCTAACTTAGCGTGTTTCAAAAGGTCTGTGGCTTTAGATCTTTTCTTTCTTACGTTTTTTTGAGAATGTAAAACAGGAGTCTCTGAGGGGGTGGAATCTGTATTTATATATAAATGAATGAACCACAAATTCTAATCCATCTGCTTCAGACATTTCAAAATTAAAGCTCATCATAACCAAGTTGTCATTTTTAAATATATCCATAGAAGTCCTATAGCAGATTCTAAGCAATTGGACTTCCAGATGTAAATGCAGTATAAGCATACAAATGAAACAATGAAGAGCTATTTCTAATTATTCTGGCCATATTGTACAAAGCACAGAAATACATTCTAATGTCAGAACAACAGAAAATGTTATTTGTTAATTACATTAATATATTTTATTAAACTTTACTGAATAATTACTTAGATTTATATGTATTATAAATAGCAGTTTAAAGATGTATATTAAAACTCCATTTTATTGCTTCAATTATTTGCAAATATATATTCACTACATATAAAATACATGTAAGTATGTTTTTATACACAAATGAGCACAGTCATCATTAGTAGTCTGTATTAAGCACTTACTATATACAAGACACTGGGCTAGATCCTTTGGTTTCACTCAAAAGTTCTAAGCAGCAGTACATATTCCTAGATGATTTACAATGTAGTTGTAACATTATAAAGATGTAGAAAATAAATTACATATATATTTATATATAAATACAGAATTTATATATAAATTTACATGCAGATATAGATAAGTAATGTGTAATAAGATGTCATGAATTTGTTTGACATAGTTGCTGCCTCAGCATCCATTTAGGACAGACACAAGTTGTTTGTAATCCAGTCATGCCTCATCAGCTTTAATCTAGTTAAAACTTCCCCTTCCCACATGATTGTTTGTAATAGCACCTGCTTGTTTTTTTATCTCACTGACCCCACACAACCCACAGATGCTAATTACAGTGAGACCTAATGATCACCACCAGAGTCCTATAAATATGTTTTTGCTTCATGCAGGTTTGTTTAAACTAGCTATTCTACAACCTTTTTGGAAAAGGGTAAAAAATAATGCCTATGGTCCTTAATAAGGGCATACTTCTATAGGTTTTCTCTCTGTCTCTCTCTTTCTGTCTCTCTTTCTTGTTCACTACTTATAGGTTGAGCACCCTGCTGTATCTGAACTTCTCACCCGCCCCTTGTACACACTTCTAATCTCCCTGACCTGTGAGTAATGAATATCTTTTATTTCATGCAGTTTGACTTCATCTTTTCATTGTGTCTCACCTGACACACATATGATAATGTTCTTCTAAGTGTTAATTTCTTTAACACATCATAAGATAATTTGTGTCTTAATTATGACACCATTTATAACACTTTAAAAGTGTTTTAGTACTTGAGTGGTAGTGCAAAGTCTGATTTTTTTTCAGAATTATTTCCAGAGGCCTAAGTTTTCTACAAGAATCATTACTCTTTAAATGAAGCATTGATTCCAAAATGCCATTGTACCACTACAGGCCTATTAGAATGATCAAACTAAAAAACACTAGCATCAAATACTAGTGAAGATGTGGAGCAATAGTAACTTTCATTTATTTCTGATGGGTATGCAAAATATTACAGCCATTGGGAAAAATATTTTGGCAGTATTTTACAAAACTAAGCATAATCTTAGTGTATGATTTAGCAATCACACCACTTAGTATTTATCCAAATGAACTGAAAAGTTATGTATACACAAAAACCTGCAAAAGAATATTTATAGCAGCTTTATTCAAAATTGTCAAAACTTATAAAGCAGCTAAAATGTTGCTCAGTAGGTGAATGAATAAATAAACTGTTGTTCCTTCAGACAATGGATTGTTACTCTGCATTGAAATGAAATGAACTGGCCAGGCCTGGTGGCTCATGCCTGTAACCCCAGCACTTTGGGAGACCAAGGCAAGTGGATCACCTAAGGTCAAGAGTTCGAGACCAGCCTGACCAATGTGGTGAAACACTGCATCTACTAAAAATACAAAAATTAACTGGGCATGGTAGTGTACATCTGTAGTCCCAGCTACTCTGGAGGCTGAGACAGGAGAATCGCTTGAATCCAGGAGGCAGAGATTGCAGTGAGCCGAGATTGCACCACCACACTCCAGCCTGGGTGACAGAGTGAGACTCTGTCAGAAAAAAAAAAAAGAAAGAAAGAAAAGAAAAGAAAGAAAGAGAAAGAAAGAAAGAAGGAAGGAAGGGAGGGAGGGAGGGAGGGAGGAAGGAAGGAAGGAAAAAAAGAAAGAAAGAAGAAAGAAAGAAAGAAAGAAAGAAAGAAAGAAAGAAAGAAAGAAAGAAAGAAAGAAAAAGAAAGAAAGAAAGAAAGAAAGAAAAAGAAAGAAAGAAAGGAGTTATCAAGGTATATAAACACATGCAGGAAATCTAAATACATATTGCTAAGTGAAATAAAGCTACGTAATATATGATTCCAACTATATGGTATTCTATAAAAGGCAAAACTATGAAGACAGTGAAAAGGTTAGTGGTTGTTAGGGGTTACTGTGTAGTGAGGGAAGGATAGACAAAGCACAGAGGATTTTATAGTAATGAGATTATTCAGTACGATATTGCAATAATAGATACATGTCATTATGCATTTGTCAAAACCTATAGAATGTGTAACACCAAGAGTGAATCCTAATGTAAACTATTCATATGGTTTGGCTGTGTCCCCACCCAAATCTCATTTTGAATTGTAGCTCTCATATTTCCCGCGTGTGTGAGAAACAGAGTGGGAGGTAATTGAATCATAGAGATGAGTTTTTCCTGTGATGTTCTCTTGATAGTGAATAAGTCTCATGAGGTCTGATTGTTTCATAAAGGGCAGTTTGCCTGCACATGCTCTATCTTGCCTGCTACCATGCACGATGTGACTTTGCATCTCCTTCGCCCTCCGCCATGATTGTGAGGTCTCCCCAGCCACGTGGAACTGTAAGTCCATTATACCTCTTTTTCTTTATAGATTACCCAGTCTCAGATATTTCTTCACAGCAGTGTGAAAATTGACTAATATAACTATGGACTTTCGATGTGTAGGATTCCAACATATGCCATCCTAAAATATGACTATAGGCGATCAAAATATGCCTTTTTGGCATAATTTTTTAAAATCTGGTTATTTTGAGAAATAGCAGTCATAGGAGAAATTCTAAAACAGCACAGTTTACCCTTTTATAAGAAAACTTCATACTTTTAAGGGAAATCTCCATTTGTAAGGGTTTCTGTGTACCAGAAAAGAAGGATGATGAAATCACAAGAGACTCTTATCAATGGAGAAGACATTGACTTATAACTGCATAGCAAACCTTACTCTTGTTTACCCTGCATTTTCTGGTTACTGTTCCATGTCTTGCCTCCTCTATACCCTTTTTTTGCTTGTTTCAGTTGAAGATGCTAACAAACCAGAGTTCTAGGCCACCTCTTTGACATTATTCATTTTTCAAGATAGCATCTATGTATATATGAGATATACGTGTTAACAAACTACTGTTTCTTTTTCTCATGCTAATCTGCTTTTGTTAAGGAACTTCAACTGTCTTCTGCTTCTAGTTATTCACAGTTTATATGTGAATAACATTTTTCAAACATCAACTAAATACAAACACATAAAACACTTACTATACATATATATTTACATACATTAATTCATATAACTGCCATAATTACTTTATGAGGTGGGTCCCATTTTTGTGCTCCCCATTTTGCAAATAAGAAAATCACAACCTTAAGAGGTCAAACAACTTATCAAAGGCTACACAACTAGAGAAGGGGCAGAACTAGGATTTGAACTCAGGTAGAAAACGTAATACATTCTATTAATTGAAATGATTTACTTTTTAAGTATGCTTTAATGTATGTTATACTATTATATAAATATTATATAAAGAACTAGTAAGAAGTGCAGGAAAATAGGTAAATAAAATTTTTAACTAATTATATTTTTACCATGAATATGTGCTGTAATTCAATTTGATAAACATTACTTGAATTCT
>NW_016808017.1:33904-35387 GCF_001698545.2 Rhinopithecus bieti
TTGGATAGCCACTTTTAATTAAGCTGACTTTTAACCACAACCCTTGCAAAAAATAAATAAATAAATAAATAAATAAATAAATAAATAAATAAAAATCCTTGTAAATTTCTTATTACTCTACTTTAGCCAGGCCAAACAGCAAATATTCCTGGCTTTTAAATGTTATCAAAATTAACCTCATAGGTGAAACTAACAAGCTTTAAAAATGGTTATGGCTTAACCATGAGTGTACAAGTGTATGAGGTACTTTCAAAGACGTGGTCAACAGTTGTTACAGAAGTTGGAATCTTCAAAGGTAGCTCAGAGAAAGGAAAACTTAAGAAGGGAACCTAGAAGTTGTTCATGGAGAGGAAGAGAATCAAGAGATGTTAAAGGTCACACAGATATCAACAAGAAATATACTAAATCCCTAAGCCACGATTGAACCCAGGCCACCATTTTGAAATGACAAAGCCTTAGCTGCTGAGGTAAAGGATTATTCGGAAGTTTCCATTGCTCTCCCCAGAAGGAGTCTAGAGCAGTCAATTTTGAGCTTGCAATGACTTTTAACTACTGAAGATAATTTGTAGAGCTAACTGTTACATGAACCACCAAATTCCTGTTCCCTAGATGGCAAAGACCAAGAGAAAGTACCACGACGTAGTTACAAGATCAAGCTCCCAAGGACATAAAACAAGATGGAGACTTCATCCAGTTTTTAGTTTGGTTCAGAGACCTGCAGCAAAGTTTGTTACTGACTAGCTTTCTGGGCCATCTTGAAGAGTGAGCTCATGGAATCCTAAGCCCATGTTCTATCATAAGGTACCCCTTTCATGACAGAACAACACAAAAAGACAAATTCATACCGCAGAGTTTACCAGATTCACTACAGCTTAAGAATAGCCTCATACATCATTTTTCCCATTAATTAAAACTTTCCAAGAGATAGTGATATCATTCTCTCAACTGTTTTGCACACAGAGAGAGCAAGAGAGAGAGAATCATTGCCTGCCACAGGGTGCGGAAGGTGATTAGCTCAAGGAGGTTAGAAAAAAACCCACCCATTGTAGCGAACCTGAATCAAAAGTTCAGGTGGCCGCTTGTTAGTCGTGAAGGAATCTTTTCCAGCAATCTCATCAGCTCTCAATTTTCCCCTTTGGGGAGAAAAGTTTCTCATTTTCCACGGTCCTGTACATGCCTAATCCTGTCACTCATTGCCATCAGGAAAAATTGCAAGGCAGATTTCACTTTTTTAAATCAATTAGTCACTCAAGTTTTTATTTGCCTTATGTACAGTCTTTAAATACAAATACTGAAAACTTTATAGAAACTTCTTCATGTTAATGGGCATCCATAGATGAGACTAATTTGGGAACTCTCATTTTCAAATGCGCTTCAGTGCAGTTTTGTTCATTTGGAACAGTCTACTGGAAGTCATCTTTAGTAAGATTTTGCCATTTCTGTAAGAATTTGCTGCTCAGTTCTTCAGAAATTAAGAATCCTA